>NW_005367694.1:1048512-1052880 GCF_000412655.1 Myotis brandtii
CCCCCCCGCCCAGGGCTGCTCTGAGCCCGGCCCTTGCCACCGGCATTTTGTGCCGTCAGACCCACAGCACAGAGGAGGGACCGAGACTCAGGGGGGAGGACGCCTGCGCAGAGCCACACACATTGCCCGTCACTGAGCTGGAGCCAAACCCGTGCCTCTCCCCGTCCCTGGAGAGGGGCTGACTCCCCGCTTCCCTCACACGGAGAAATAACAAGCCGGGCTGCGGAGGAAGGAGCTGGGGCCTCCTACCAGCTGCTGGGCTAAGGGCTTCACAACCCCACGGGGTGGCTACTCCTGCTGTTCCCATTTTAGAGATGAGAACACAGAGGCCCAGGGGTTGTTAGCGAGCGGTGGAACCAGGTCTTGGACGTGGGCCAGAGACGGTGATCTCGGCCGGATGCTGCACTGCTCTGCCCTGCATGCCCCCCCTCCCACTCACCCAGAGGATCTGGGCCCTTTAGGCTGCAGGCTTGGGTGGTCCTGGCCCCTGTGGTGCCCAGAGGTCAGTGGGAAGCAGGGCCTTGGCTGCTGCAGGGACCTCGGGTGGCCTGGCCGGGGTCCTACAGCGGCCACAGCTCACACCAAAGCCTCAGCCAGCAGCCCAGCTCCCCGGGGCCTGAGCCCGCCTCCTGGGACGAGTCCACCCAGAACTGGGAGGCAGAAAAGCCAGCATGGCTGAGACCACAACCGTGCCTGTCTGTTTTCTCAGCAGGAGGCAAACCCACCCGCCTGAGCCCGCCCAGGTCCCCGAGGCCCAGCGAGGCGAGCCCACCTGTGCGGTTCTCGTCAAAGAAGCTCGTCTCCTGAGACACCAGCGAGCGGAAGAGGCAGTTCCGGAGGCGAATGTTCAGTCTGGCAAATATGAGGGTAAAAATGCCGCCCCGAATACCTGCGGCAAATGAGCTAATTGCAGATAAGAGATGTTATACATGGCACGGCGTCCTTCCGGCAACCGACGACCCGCCCGCCGCCCTCCCGCTGCTGGCAGGCCCGGGCCCACCCCTGACCCACTCCCAGGACTCTGCCCCCCACTGGAGCCCCCAAGGTGAGAGCGAAGAGGGGGCTGTGTTTACTGGGGCCAGGACCCGACTTCGCCAGCCGGACCCCTCAAGGGCGCACAAGGCTGGCCCTGGAAAACCAGACAGGAGCCCTGGAGGAGGGTGTGGCTCAACCAAGTGGACATGGGTGCTGAGCTAGTTCAGTTGTTGGTTACTATGGGGACCAGCTGAGGGACAGGCCCACCAGCGGCATTTCTGGGGCCCCTCTGGCTCATTCCCTCGCCCCCCTCCCCCAGGAGCTGCCCGACCCCTGCCCCTGCTGTGGCCTGGGGGGCGGGCGTGGCGGGAGGGCTACCTGCCAAGGGCCAGCAGGCACATGACCACGACGGCCGTGCTGAACTGCTCCATGCTCTTCTGGATGACGATGCCGTCGATGGCGCGGCCGGTGTAGTAGGGCAGGAACGTCTCTCCTGCGGGAGACGGGGCTCAGGGGGCGTCTGCAGCGGGGAGCCCGCACCCTTCCTCCCGAGCCCCCCACAAACTCTCCTCTCCCCATGGCGGGGGCTGGAGGGGCCGCCCATGCCGAATGCCCCCACTTTTCAGAGAAGAGCCACAGGAGGCGCGGGGACTTGGATCTGAACCGAGTGTGTGGGAATTAATCACAGCTACCAGGCACCTGCCACGGAGCCACGGAGTCACGGGGCCACGAAGCCACAAGGCCCAGGCGGCATTGCATTCCCTGCGTGCAGACTCTGAGGTTGGCCGTTGTCACCCCACCTCACAGCTGAGGAAAGTGGCGCTGAGGAGCTGAGATGGCACTCGCTCAGGCTCCGGGACGTCAAAGCTCACTGCTTTCTTGCTGGCGGGGGGTTCGAGTCTGCATTCTAGAGCCTCGGCGATGCTGGTATCCTGGCTGGGAACGGCCCCGCCCCTCCTGGTGGGCACTTTAGTTTGCCGATTATGTCCTACCCATTTGTCTTGTATCCTCACAACAACCTGGGCAGATGTGGGGAGAGGGGATGTACAGAGGGGGAATGGGAGGCTCAGAGGGGCTGAGTAATTTGCCAGAAGTCACACGGCAATCAAGAGGAGGGGCCAGGACACACATCCAAGCCAGCTTCCAATCTGGGGTGATGTCTTTCCTTGTCCCTTTCCTCTCCCAAATTCGGGTGCCCACTCGCATACTACGGGAATGATGGGCAGGGAGTGGAGCGTGGTCAGACCAGGCTGGGTCCCCTGTCTTCAAGGCCCGTCTTTCCCGAGGCCACAGCCTGGCTCGGGGCTGGGCATACAGCCGGCGCTCAATAAAGGTCAGTGAATGAATCCTGGGCAGCTCTACAGGACTGGCTCGGGCGGGACAGGGAGGCCTTCTGTGGGGTTCTGGCGCCCTCTGCTGGTGGTGGGATGGGGACCATAAGGTGGCAGCCGCCACGGAGTCTCCAGCCGCCGCTGTGGAGTCTGCCTCAGCTTACCCCGGGGAGAAGAGGCATCGGCGAGCTCCAGCAGCACTGACCGCAGCCAGCACCAGTGAAGGCCAGTGATCACACGTGTTCACGGAGCCCTTACCGGTGCGGGCGCCGTGCTAAGCACACCCCCTTGTCCAATCTGCACAAGAACCACACGGAGCTCTCCAGCCGGCAACCCCGCGGCTCCGCCTCCAGAACATTTCCAGAACCCGACCACTCTTACTGCCCCTCCTGCCCCCCCGCCGCGTCCACGCTGCCGGCCTTGCCTGGGCCACCCTAGCAGCAGCTCCTGGCTCCCCCTGCTCCGCCCTCGCGCCCATCAGCCTCTCCACCCATGGACAGCGGGAGCCGGTGAAGCCGAAATAAAACCTTGTCGTCTCTCAGCTCAAAACAGTCCGACGGCTCCCATCGCATCCAGGGTAACAAAGTCCTCACAGGGGCCACGGCGCCCTGACCTGACCTCATCTTCCACTCTCCCCCTCACTCCCTGCTCCAGCTACGCCGGCCTCTTTGCTGTCCCTTTAACAACCAGGACCTTCCTGCTCGGGACCTTGTACAGGCTGCTCCTGCCAGGAGCACTGTCACCCCACATATCTGCTCCCTCGTCTCTTAAAAGTCCCAAACGCCTCCCAATAGTCCTACAGGTGTGGTCTTCTTCTTCCCATTTCGCAGATGAGGAAACTGAGGCTCAGAGAGGCTAAGTCACTTGTCCACGTTTATGCAGTTGGGTTGCCATGAAATTCATCTTCAAGAATCTCAATTTAGCCCTGGCTGGTCTGGCTCAGTGGATAGAGAGTTGGCCTGTGGACTGAAGGGTCCCAGGTTTGATTCTGGTCAAGGACACATGCCCGGGTTGCAGGCTCGATCCCCAGTGGGGAACGTGCAGGAGGCAGCCGATCAAGGATTCTCTCTCGTCACTGATGTTTCTATCTCTCTCTCCCTCTCCCTTCCTGTCTGAAATCAACAAAAATATAATTTTAAAAAAAGAATCTCAATTTAATAGGAGATACTCAAACGAACCTTTTCCCCAATGGGCAGTGTTTCTTTTAGAATATGAGGCATCAGAAAAAGCTGGGCCCTCCTGGGTGCTTGTTGATTGAATTAATAATAATTGAATTAATAATAATCACAGCACCTAACTTCTATGAGCACCCACTTTTCCCAGGCACCATGCTTCATCTGCCTGGATTCTCTCAATAACTCGGTGAACCCCCATTTCCGGATGAGACACCGAGGGTTGGCCAGGTCACGCAAGCTTGCCTGAAGTTAGCAGGGGCGTCGGGGGCCGGGTCAAGTGCGAGCCTTCCCCTCGGCCCAGTCCTGCAGGTGCCCACACCTGCTCAGCTGCACCAGGACGTTGGTGACCCTGAGGACACGCCAGCTGACAACAGGGCCCCGGCAGGTGCGGGAAATGGGGTCCTGGGGCAGCCGCTGCCCACACGGGCAGGATGGTCACTTGTTCATTCACTCAGGGAGCCTGCCTCTGGCCGGGCATCGGGGCGTCCGGGGCGAGTCAGGCCCAGTGCCGGCCCCCGAGGGGCTCAGAGTCTTGAGGGGAGGCAGCAGGGTGGACTCCTGATTCTCACGTCACCAATGCTGTTACTAAGGCGCAAAGGGCGTCTCAGAGGAGGGGACAGCTGGGCCTCGAAGCGTGAGTAGGAGAAACTATCTGGATACACGAAAAAGGTCATCCCAGCCGTAACCGGTTTGGCTCAGTGGATGGAGCGTCGGCCTGCGGACTGAAGGGTCCCGGGTTCGATTCCGGTCGGGGGTATGTGCCTTGGTTGTGGGCACATCTCCAGTAGCGGGTGTGCGGGAGGCAGCTGATCGATGTTTCTCTCTCATCGATGTTTCTAACTCTCTATCCCTCTCCCTTCCTCTCTGTAGAAAAATCAATAAAATAT
>NW_005367694.1:1052922-1054750 GCF_000412655.1 Myotis brandtii
GGCCTCAGTGGTGGAGCGTTGACCTATGAACCAGGAAGTCACGGTTCAGTTCCCCGTCAAGGGCACGTGCTTGGGTTGTGCGCTTGATCCCCAGTTGTGGGGGAGTGCAAGAGGCAGCCGATCAATGATCCTCTCTCATCACTGATGTTTCTATCTCTCCCTCTCCCTTCCTCTCTGATATCAATAAAAATATATTTTAAAGAAAAAAGGGTGGTCCCCATACTCACAGGTGTTAATATTTACTGGGAGCTTTCCCTGTGCAGGAGCTGTCCGAGGTGTCTCAATCTATTAACTCGCTGACCCTCGCACGCCCCAGTGTGATGGGTACTGTTATCCCATTTTACAGATGACGAGTCTGAGACAGAGAGGTTAAGTAACTTGCCTAAATCACACAGCGGTTAAGGGGCCGGGACTGAGAGGACGGAGGGTGGACAGTAAGAGGGAGGGGGCTGGAGGGCCGCGCCACCTCTGGGCTTTGCCTGTCCTCTCTGGGAATACTCTGGCTTGTGGCCACTCCCAGACTTTGTCCCTGTGAGTTGAACCGGTAATGACTCATCACAACCAACATTCCTGAGCACCTACCGTGCCATCCTGGGCTTTGAACTTGACCTTTTCCTGTTTTTATTCCAGCTTTACAACATCTTGAAACAGGGACACTAACAATCCCTCCTCCAAACAAGAAGAAGGAGGGGCTCTGATGTGTTCGATGACTTGCCCACAATCACAAAGCCAGGGAAGGAGCAAGACTGGGTAGCTCAGCTGGTTAGAGCCTCCTCCCAATACACCACAGCTGTGGGTTCAATCCCCGGTCAGGGTACATACACCAATCAACCAATGAATGATAAATAAGTGGAACAAGACATCAAAGCTTCTCTCTCTCCCCCCTTCCTTTCTCTCTCTCAAATAAACAAACAAACATAAATAAATAAATAAAAATAAAAAGACGGGGCTTGTACCCAGGCCTTGCTGGAGTGTGGCTTTCGAGCTGTCTGGACCAACAGTAGCAAATACATTTTACATCACACGGGCACACATAGCTGAAACAAAAGTTCCACGAAACAATACTTAATCTCACCGCAGACAACCTCCTCGAACGGCCTTTTTTCTATTCTGCTTCGTGACAAAAAATGCTTGGACTCAGAGCTCCCACTTCCAGGAATTTATCCTATTTATACCCACATTTATAGGAAATGTGCATGAACAGGGCTACTTCTTGTAAGAGAAAAAGACTCAAAACCACCCAAGAGTCCAACCGCAGGAGAACCAACTAAATAATGATGGTGTGACCACACAGTGGACTAGTATGCAGCCAAATAAAAGAACGAGATAGTGATTGGAAAATTCCAGAATATATTGCTAAGTGAAAAAAGCAAGACACAAAACGTTGTGAGAGGTGGAGCGAGTAACGTGTTGGTGTTCTTATCTGTCTGTAGCTGCACGAGGAAACACTGGGAGCATATACGGGTAATGAATCTACGAGTTAAGTGTTTTCCTGCCCACTTGGAAGATTCCGGAACCTTTTCCTCTAGCTAGCTCTGGGGCTCAGGGCAGTCAGAGGCAGCATTGGGAATGAAACTCTGTGTTTACCTTTTCATGTCAGTTTGGTGTTTGAACCATGTAAGTAAATGCTAAAATTTGAGAGGAAAGAGGAGGCATCACAGGTGTAAAAAGTCCATTTCCTGGGTGCCCGCCAGGCCCGAGGGTGCGCACTTACCCAGAGCCGCGATGATCAGGAAGAAGGAGGCCGCCACCAGGAAGGCCAGGTCGGGCTTGGTGTAGGACAGCAGCTTCTGCAGCGTGGCCCCCGACGCCTGCTCCGGCCCCGCCG
>NW_005367694.1:1055060-1059910 GCF_000412655.1 Myotis brandtii
AGGGTGGCCCCCAGCAGCAGGCAGCTGCGGTACAGGCAGGCCGCCCAGAGGTCCAGCACCGAGTCGAAGATGTTGAAGTGGCGGATGTCCTCCAGCAGGCTGCGGTCCAGGTGGCTGAAGATGTAGATGGCCGTGGTCATGCCGACGTCCGTGGTCATGAAGGCCAGGGTCACCACCACTGCCTTCCACAGCTGCATCCTGCTGGCTGGCGGGGCAGGGGGGGCCGGCACCGGGGGAGGGGAGCAGGCTCTAGCTCATGGGGGGCAAAGCCATTGTCTGTGGGGTGAGGCCAGACCTGTTGGGGCAAAAGGGCGAGGGGTTCGGGTTTGCTGCCTCCTGGCTGTGTGACCTTGAGCAAGTCACTTGGCCTCTCTGAGCCTCAGCTTCCTCATCTGTAAAATGACAATGACGAGAGAAGGGTGCTGTGAAGATTCCGTTCATCCAAGGACTAGTTACTGAGCGTACCCTGTGGGCCAGACTCTGTTCTTTGTGTTGGGGATTTAACAATGAACAAAAATAACAAAGACCCCTGCGCTTGTAGCGATGACACATTCATGCTAGATACGGAGTAAGTAGATGATTTAGTATGTTAGGGATAGGGCTGGGGGGCGGGGAGGAAGTGGGGTAGAGGATGGAGGGCCATGGGGCTGAGGGGTGCCAGGGAGGACTGAGCTGTGAAGGTAATACTTGAGCAAGATTGAAAGAGGTGAGGGAGTCCACCACGTGGATATCTGGGAAAAGCATTTTGGGCGGGTGGAACAGACAGGGTCGGAGGCCTGAGGTCGGTCTGTGCGGATGTGCTTGAGGGAGGCGAGGAGGCCCCACGAGGTCAGAGAGGTGAGGGGCCAGGGGTCTGGAGGACTTTGCAGATGAAGCTGAGATAAGCAGAGAGTACATACAGTAAATGGCTGCTGTTTGACTACAACTATCATTGCTGTTAATGTCTCTGAACCTGTTTCCTCATTTGTAAAACGTTAGCATGGACATCTGAGCACAGTGCCTGGAACATGATAACCACTGCTGGTTGTTACCACCGTATACAGTGGGTGCTTAATAAGTGTTTGTTCACGTCTCTCCTCCCCAAATAAACTTTTATCTTCTTAGACCAAGAGGGGGTGGCTGTAGGCCCTAGTGCAGGGGTGGGCAAACTTTTTGACTCGAGGGCCACAATGGGTTCTTAAACTGGACCGGAGGGCCGGAACAAAAGCATGGATGGAGTGTTTGTGTGAACTAATATAAATTCAAAGTAAACATCATTACATAAAAGGGTACGGTCTTTTTTTTTTTTTTTTAGTTTTATTCATTTCAAACGGGCCGAATCCGGCCCGCGGGCCGTAGTTTGCCCACGGCTGCCCTAGAGCAACCCAGGGACTTTGACATCTGCCCGGAAGGTTCCAGAATCTTGGCCCTCGCCCCCAGCCCTAGGCTCTTCTGGTTTTCTAGAGCTTGATGTCTGCTTTGTCTAGAGCACCTCCAACAGTGAGCCCTACCAGACTCAGCCAGGGCCTGGGAGACCCCGGAGCTGCAGGGACCCTGTGGGACAGGGGCCTGGTGGTGTGAGTGTGGGAGTGGGGCTGGGCTGGGCAGTGCCTCTGAATGCTGCCTCTTGACTTGGGTCTGTCCCTCTCTTGGGTTTTTATGATCCCATCTGCAAAATGGGGTGATTAAGGGGTGAGGCACGGGGCAACAGGAGGGGTGACCAGAGTGACAGAAACACCAGCCCGGTGTTTCCACATCCCCACTTACAGTTGGGTAAACTGAGGCACAGAACGGCAAAAGCATATGCCCCGTATCGCTCTGCTGACAGAGGCCCAAGCCAGGACCTGAGCCTGTGCGTGAGGGTCCCAGCAGCTGACTGGACCCCTGTGCTCAGTCACCGCGAGCACGGGCGTGGAGCCCAGCCAGCGGCTCCCATGAGCCCGGCCCCCTGTGTCACCCTGCGCTTTACATGCGTCCGCTTATTTAATCCTCCCAACGACTTTGCGAGATGTGGGCTGACATCACCCCCATGAGCAGGTGGAGAAACAGGCCCAGGGAAGTTACTAACTTGGCGGAGTTCACACAGCTGGGGAGCAGCAGAGCTGGGATTTGAACCCAGACCTGTCTGGCTCCCAACGTGGGCTCCAAACCGCTAAGCTAGAACGCTCGTCGATATAGCAAGTGCTTGCAGGGAGTGCTCCTCCAAGGCAAAGAGAGTCTACGTGAGCGGGGGTTCTGCCAAGCGGAGCCGGTGACAATAATGACAACCACGATGACGGCAACGGTAACGGTAACGACGGACGCACTCGCCGGCGTGAGCGTGTGCCTGGCACTGTTCTAAGTGAAGCACGCGCATTAATGCTCACGAGAATCCTCAGAGGTCGGTCCTATTATCCCATTTCATAGAAAACTGAGACACAGAGAGGTTAAGCGACCTGCCTCAGGTCACACAGCTAAGAAGTGGCAGAGCTGGATGCGAACCCAGGCTGTAGACGTCCAAAGTCTGTGCCCTCAACTCCAAAGCCCTAATCCTTCAAAACACCCTCTCCCAGTGACACTCAGGAGGGGTCTGGGATGCAGAGAGGACCCAGAGGCGTGCTGGTCCCCAAGCCTGGGCCCTGCCTACACACCAGAACACCAGCCAGACTCAAGTCTGTCCCGGGGAAGGCGGTTGCCTTGTCAGCAGCTGCCCCTCCCAAGGAAGCCAGGGCAGAGCGGGATCAAAGGTGTGGGGGCAGGGGAGACACCCCTGCCAGGCCCTTGCTCCGCCCCCGGCCCTAGCCGCCAGTTCAGCTCCTGCCTGCTGCAATGCAGAGGCCACGAAGCCGATGAGTGGGTGAGCGTGAGTCGGAGCCCAGGGAGGGGTGCTGTTGGCCTGGTGCGCACGGCAGGCCTCCTAGCCAAGCCATTGCTGGCCGCCCGGGCCCTGCAGCCGCGTTGCTGCTGCTCCCCTCCTGGTGGCACAGGAGTCCCTCAGCCCCCAGAAAGATTCTGGGGTTCAGAAGTGGGACCGGAGGAGATCTGCCAGAGACCAGCCCGTGGGCTTGCTAGCTCTTCCTGGTGCCCCCCCCCCTCCGCCCCCTCAGTCACTGGGGAACTTCCTTCCTGACACCTCTCTGCCTCGGGTAATGTCAACCCCATTGGACAGCCACTGGGGAGGCCCGGTTGTTTACACCGGAACAAACAACACTTTGCATTCCAGCATCACAGACTATCTGAACCGTGTTTGACAGAGGGGGAGACTGAGGTCCAGACAGGGAGGCAGCGAGGCTTGTCTAGGGTCACCCAGCAAGCGGGAGGCGGAGCAGCGACAGCACCGTGGTCCCCGGTTCCCCAGTGCCCGGTCCTCCTAGTCCCGGCTCAGATGGGGCCGGATCCAAGTCGGGCCGGGTTACAGCCCTCGTTCCGGACAGGTTACTCTGCTATTTTTCAAGCTACGGAGCAGCAGGGTGGAGGGGACCAGACCACCAGCCGTGAGGTGACTGTGAGGAGGGGAGGATGAGGGCCACAGGACCGCCTGGAGGCATGTCCCTCCTCCTGCTGCCTGAGCTGGAGGACTCGGCCAGGGGAGGCTGGAGGGCAAATCGTGCGTGTGGCCCGAGGGACAAGCACACGGCAGTGGCCAGAGGCCAGAACAGACACCGCCCAGGGCCTGACCTGGCCCAGGAAGACGGGGGCAACTGGCCTCGACCCCAAATATTGGATTAGCCAGGGACCCTGCCCCACGGGGGTTCTGCCAGTCAAAGGCTTTTCTTCCCAGGAGAAGAAATGGAGGTCAGGGCACCTCCAGCTGTCAGCACAGCACAAAAGGGAAGTCTGGAACAGCCAGCCAGGAGATAATTACTAATAATAATAATTACACTCACAACAGCTGCCCTTTATGGGGCGCTACTAAGTGCTGAGTGCCTGGCACCTTGCATCTCAGTTAATCCTCACCACCCCCCCAGGGCGGGCAGGCGGGCGAGCCGCCAGTCCTCACAGTTATCATCCCATTTTACAGATGGGCACAGAGGCCTGCAGAAGTTAAGTGACAGGCAGAGAGCAGGCAAAGGCAGGACTGAAACTCAACACTTCCCTCTTGGGCGGGGTGGGGGGGGGGAGGGCCAGGTTCATCCCTAACCTGGTGAACTTCTCACCCCAGTGGCCACACACTACCCAGTGCTGGGAAGGGGACCCTGGCTGAGCGAGGCCAGGTCTGTGGGATGGGGTCACCGTGGGGTCACCGTGGGGTCTCCGGACGCATGGCCGGGACGGACGGAGCTGGTCCACCATCCTGGTTCCATCCTGGCTCCCAGCATCGCTGAGCCCCCACCTCCCATGCTCCCGCTCTCTCGTGAGGCACACAGGAGCTGCCATGGCCCTCCTACAACCCTCCTCTTGCCACCTGGCATTGGTCCCACCTGAAGAGGGGATGGACGCCAGCCTATCTCCAGGGGGTGGGGCAGTGGGCAGAGGGCAGGGAATCCTGTCGGACCAGCTTAAAGATCGGGCCTGGGAGGGGGCACCCTGTTCTAACAGAGGCCCAGGAATAGGGCGGGGGGCGGGGGGGACTACAGGCCTAACTGCCAGGGTGAATGCATGAGGCCATCGGCCAGCTGGGGAGACGGAGGGAAGAGGTTTGCTAAGGTGGGCAGACTCAGGAGACCCCCAGGCGCTTAGGATGTGTGGGCAGGCCCCGCTGTGGGGGGGGGGGGGTGGGGAGCCCTCAGAAGACAGGTCAGCCTCATCCTGGGGGGAGGACAGACATCCCAGGATCCTTCCCAAAGACATTCCCACCATTTTCCAAGAGGCGGCGGCGCCCGAGGGGTTAAAAAAAATGCAACATTTACCCTGCGGGCGTGGAAGGGATGCTGCAGGCGTGGGGGGCTTGG
>NW_005367694.1:1060450-1072482 GCF_000412655.1 Myotis brandtii
CGCCCCATCCGCGCAGCCCGGCCCTCCACACTGGGAAAGGGCCTCATCTGCTCTTGAACCGGCCTTTTTCTCTGGAGGGTGGGGTTATTGTCCTCATTCATTCAACAAACACACGTCCAGCACCTACTATGTGCCTTGCCCCATCCTAAGCCTTTGAGATACAACAGTGAAGAAACAAGATCCCTGCCCTTCTGGAGCTAGACATTCTAGTGCGGGACTCCGGCGATACATGTAATGAATAAGCCAATTATAGGTGTTGGAAGGGGAGACACTTGATGGAGAAAAATAGGGCAGAGCCCGGCCTGCGTGGCTCAGTGGTTGAGCCTCGATCTATGAACCAGGTGGTCACGGTTCGGTTCCCAGTCAGGGCACATGATGGGGTTGTGGGCTTCATCCCCAGTGTGGAGCGTGCAGGAGGCAGCCCATCACTGATTCTATGTCATCATTGATATATATAAATATATCCCCTTCCTCTCTGAAATAAATAAAAATATATTTTAAAAAATTAAAAAGAAAAGAAAAGTAGGGCAGAGTAGCAGGGGATTGGGAGAGGGGAGGCAGCACTAATGTGAGTGCTGGGTGCTGGGTGAGTGCTGGGTGCTGGGTGCTTGGAACCCAGCTGAGCGTGAAAAAGAGACAAACTCCCTCTCCCCGCCTCCTTTGGGAAGTGGGGGGGACAGGAAATCAAATAAATACATAGGATGATTTCAGATACTGATAAGGGCTGTAAAGGAAATAAAACGGGTGCAGCATGGGCTACTGTAACTGGGAAGGGCTCCCGGAGAAAGGTGAAAGGTGAGAAGGGGTGAGCCTGGGAGGGGTCTGGAGGAAGCGCATCCCAGGCGGAGCTGAGAGGCTCTGATGCCCGAACTTGCTGCCTAGCCACTTGAGGAACAGAAAGGGATCAGTGTGGCCTGAACCAAGGTCAAGGCCCAGAGGGGCAGCGGGTGGGGCAAGATACCTCCACTGCCCTCCTCCCTCAGTCAGAGGCTTACAACGCCCTCTGATTTATTTATTTGTATTTTAAAATATATTTTTATTGATTTCAGAGAGGAAGGGAGAGGGGGAGAGAGATAGAAACATCAGTGATGAGAGAGAATCATGGATCAGTTGCCTCCTGCACACCCCACACTGGGATCGAGCCTGCAACCTGGGTATGTGCCCTGATGGAGAATAAAACTGTGACCTCCCACTTCACAGGTCGACATTCAACCACTGAGCCATCCCGGCTGGGCAAGCGCCCTCTGATTTAAAACAGCCTCCGCTAGCCGGGCTGGCATGGCTCAGTGGTTGAGCATCGACCTGTGACCCAGGAGGTTAAGGATTATTGATGTTTCTATCTCACTCTCCCTTCCTCTCTGAAATCTATAAAAATATATTTAAAAAAAAAATAAGCCCTAGCCGGTTTGGCTCACTGGATAGAGCATCGGCCTGGGGACTGAAGAGTCCCGGGTTCGATTTTGGTCAAGGGCATGTACCTTGGTTGCAGGCACATCCCCAGTAGGGGGTGTGCAGGAGGCAGCTGATCAATGATTCTCTCTCATCTATGTTTCTAACTCTCTATCCCTCTCACTTCCTCTCTGTAAAAAATCAATAAAATATATTTAAAAAATAAAATAAAATAAAACAGCCTCTGCTAGTCACATGGGAGAGCCTCTTTCAAGGGGAATTTGGAGAAGTTCAGAATTTAAAACACACTTTTTTTTTTTAACCCAGTAGGAATTTCTTCTATAGATAGACTTGGAGAGGGGAGCAAAGATACTGGCTTGTGGACAGTTACTGGAGTAGCAAAGTCTGGAAGTAACCTAAATATCCTCCCATACCATAGGGAACTGGCCGAATAATTACACAGCACTGCTCAACGGAATACCGCACAGCAGTGGAGACAAATCTATGAGCCTATCTATATATAGTTACGTAAAGGTATGGAATGACCTAAATGTACTGAGTCAAAACAAGGGACAGAGCCCTGGATGGGTACCTCAGTTGGTTAGAGCATCACCAACTGATACACTAAGGTTGCAGGTTCGATTCCTGGTCAGGGCACATACAAGAATCAACCAATGAATGCATAAGTGGAACTAGAAATCAATGTGTGTGTTTTTTCTCTCTCTCCAAAAAATATTTTTAAAAGGATAGAATACAGTTGAAGTGTGTTACTGTTTGTGCAAAAACAAAAGCAAATATATGATTGCACCTGAAGAGCCTATCTTGGATGGATTATCTAAAAGTTAGAGTGACTCAGATCTGAGTCCAAATCTAGGCTCTGTCATTTTTGCTGTGTGAAAACAGCCAACGTGATATCAAAGGAGAAAAACAAAGCCATAGGACTGACACTACCCAATGTCAAGATTTACTGTAAAGCTAAAGAAGTGAACACAATGTGGTCTTGAGCAAAAAATAGACAGATCAATGGAACAGAACAGAGAGACCAGAAATAGACCCACATAAAAATAGTCAACTGATCTTTGACAAAGAACCAAAGGCAATACAATGGAGCAAAGGTATTTTTTTTTTCAACAAATGGTGAAGAAAGCAGGTGAACAGACAAACTGGGGTCCATCCAGATAGTGGAACGTTATTCACCGCTAAAAAGAAATGAGCTGTCAAGCCAGGAAAATACATGAATGAACCTCAAATGCTTATTTCCCAAGTGAAAGAAGCCAGCCTGACAAGGCTACAAACTATGGAGACAGTAAAAAGGCCAGTGTTACGAGGGGTTAGGAGGAGGGAGTGGTGAATAGACAGAGCACAGAGGAATTTTTAAAATTAAATTTATTATTTAGGAGAGAGGATTTTTAGGGCAGTGAAACAATGCTGTATGATACTGCAATGGTGGCCACACCTCATTATACAGAGTCACAAACCTGAGACTATAAAACTCCAAGAGGGAACCCTAATGTATACTATGGACTTTGGGTGAGGATGTGTCAATGGGCTTTCATTGACTGTAACCAATGTCCACTCTGGTTCAGGGAGTTGATAGTGGGGGAGGCTCTGGATGTGTGTGTATGTGGAGGGAGCAGAGTGTATATGGGAAATTTCTTTCTGCTCAATTTTGCTGTGAACCTAAAACTGCTCTTTAAAAAAGTCTATTAAAAATGGTTAAAATGATAAATTTTCATCATGTCTATTTTACTGCAAAAAAAGAGAATGTTTCCAAACGGGAAACAATGCAAATGCCCATTAGCTACAGAATGGCTCAGTGAATGGAAGAATGCGCAACCCCCGTGGAATACTATGCAACCATGAAAAAGAATGAACTGCTGCTACACACCCCACAGAAGAATCTCAAGAACATAATGCCGAGTGAAAGAAGCGGTATACAAAATACTACTGCTATATGATTTTCTTTGTAGCAAACTCGAGAACAGATCTTTGCTCTTAAGACCCTTGGGAGATGGGTAGTGAGTGAGATGAGGGGACGTGGGGAGGGTCTTTCTGGGAAGCTACAATGTTCTGTTTTGGACCTGGGTGCTGGTCACATGGGTGTCTAGTTTGTGAAAAATCACCAAACTGTACACTTATGATTTGTACCCTTTTTGTGTGGGTATTCCATGTTAATGCAAAAGCATGTGCTATATGTACATACGTACACACACCTATGCATATGCATACACACACAGACATACCCACGTGTATGCGAGCGCACACACCACCCATGGCACTCTGGAACCACAGGATGGCTGTCCTAATTTTCCCTGGGTTTATGACCCTGGACAGGCCCCTGCACTTCCCCGAGCCTCAGTTTCCTCATCTGTAAAATGGAGGTAATGGAGACACCTGCTGCGGTTAATAAAATGCGTCATTGCTGGCTGGGAGTCACACTGATTGGGTGCTCACTGTTATATTCTTCTCGCTGGGGTTCTCTTTCGTGACTGAGCCCAGGCTGGGGCGGGCTGGGGGCTGGGACGCTGTCTCCGAGGAGGGCCAGTCTAAGCTGACAGGCAGAGCAGGCTCATCTTGCAAACTGCTGCGAAAGGGAGAAACCTGACCGGGTGGGGAAAGGCTGCTCATGCCAGGCCAGCGCGGTGGCAGGCTGGGGAGCTGGCCTGCCCGGGGCCTGCTGCGGGGAAGGCAGTGAGGGGGGTGACGAGCACTGAGCTGGGGAAATAGATCCTTTGCTGGCGAGTAGGGCCCTTCGCTATCGCTGGGCAATCAAGATGCCTGTGAAACTTTAAACACCTTCTCGGGTCACACAGCTCTGGGCTGGGGAGTTGGGTCCTTGAAAAGGAAGCTGGCCCCCCGCGGCCGCTCTCCTTAAGGAAGACTGGTAGCTCCAGCAGGCTTGGGCTGGAACTGAGGTCCCCGTGACCTTGATTTTATGCCTGAGCGGGGAGGGGGCGCCCATGCAGACCTTTATATAAACAACCCAGCAGTCAGATGTGAGCTCCATTCCGGACTCCACCACTTATGAGCTGTGTGACTTTGGGTGGGTCACTGGACCTCTCTGAGCCTCCCCTTCTACATCTGTGAAATGAGGATAGTTCCTGTCTCATAGGGTTTGCTGTGAGGATTAAACAGCTGCCCTTTGCCTGGAGGGTAAAATTCAAAATGTTAACCGTGGCCTCCTATGCCCAGTGCTTCGGCCCCAATACCACCCCTGGTCCCGCTGCCTCCGGCTTGCCCTCTCATGGTCCTTGCTGGTCAAGGTCAGCCCACAGCAGATGTTAAGTGACCTGCACTCTGTTCCCCTGCCTACGACCCTTCCTGCCAGATCTTGCTGCAGCAGTTAGGGCTCAGCTGAAATGTCCCTTTGGGGGGGCCTCCCTGGCCACCTGTCCAAAGAAGCCACTTCCAGGCCCCTCCCACTGTGTCTCCTGGCACTCGCAACCAAGTGAGAATAACTCGATCATGTGATGGTTTCCTCGCTTGCCCCTGTCTCCCCTCACTTGACTGAGACCTTCAGAAGGGCAAGGGCCTTGTCTGTCACTCAAAACACACTTCCACGTGCACAGCTCACACATGCGCAGACACACTCTCACACACTCGTAGACATACACACTCAGGAAGGTCTGAAAGCCCCTGCCCAGCCAGTTGTGAAAACCACTCCGGCTGTTGGGATAGGCTTTGCCCAGAGAGCAGGCGCCCTCTCCTGGTCCCCGGAGGCACTGGGGAAAGGCGGGGACACCGCTGGCTGGAGCCTTGGATCCCCAAATGTGCTGATGGAGACACCGAATCACAGAACGTGAGGGTCTCCCTCTCCCTTTTGGGCTCCGGGGCTTCAGTAAGAGCAACGGGTGGGTCTTGGAGAGTAAGTTGCAGAGAGAAGAGAGGAACCGGGCTGTGCTGCGTGTGAGCAGGTGTGTGTGGGATGTGAATGTGGGTGAGTAGGTGTGTGGGGGGGTGGTGTGTGCACGAATGTGCAACCATCACTGTATGCGGAATGTGTTCATGAGGATGTGTATGGGGGGGTGAGTGTGTTGATGGCATGTGTGGTTGCGTGTAAATGTGTTAGCATGGACATATGTGCTGGAGTGCATGTGTTTACGGTGGTTCGCACACATGTGTAAGAACAGGGAAAGGAAAGCAGACTCGTTAAGAAAATGCCAACAAGCACAAAGAGAAAACTCAAATTCCCTCCGCATCTCACCCTCACCACTGACCCCCTGTGGCGGTGAACAGGGGAGTCAGAGAGCAGACTTCGGGGTTCAAACCCCCTGCGTGTCCCTTACTGGTGAGTGACCTGGGGCCGGTCCCTGCACTTCGGAGCCTCAGTTTCCCCATCTGTATCACATGAAGACGTAACAGTACCCAGCTCAAGGGTTTGCTGTAGGGGTGAAAGGCGGGTGAGGGATCCAGAAGTCCAGGGGGGAGGAAGCGGGGACAGCAGGTGCCATCACTTGCAGTCACCGGTGTATCTGGGGTCTGGGCGGAAGTCCTGCGGCCCAGAGTCTTCCTCCCCACCCGCATCCCGCATAACGCGGGGAAACGCTAGGGCAGGGGTCAGGGACCAATTCCAGGAGGAGGGACTTCCTCCCCTGCTCCGCGCCTCAGTTCTCCCATCTCGGTGATAGGTTTTCAATCCGATCCAAGCCACTTGCTCCAGTTCTGCAGACCTGGGTCTGGGGGGGGGCGGGGTGTGCACGGCGGACCATGACTGGGGTCCCGGTGTGTGCGGCGATGGGTCTCCCTCAGGTTGGGTTGCACGCGAAGAGAAATAGCACTCATCTCGCACAGCGGCTGCGCAGAACTGAGACCGGTTTGTGCGGGGTGTGGCCGCGGACAGACCACGCCCTGCTCCCCCGCCCCACACCTGACTGCCACCGGAAGTTACGCCGGACGGAACTTTTTTTTGTGGAGACACTGTGGCAACCAGCGGTGACTCCTAGGAGACAGCGGGGGCAACGGGAGAGGGGGGATAGGGACCCGGGAAAAAATGCTAAACCCCAAGCTCAAACGCACAGAACTGGATGGTTCATAGCATTTGGAGGAAACGCGACAGAACCTCAGGGCGCCTTTAACTGTCCCCGTGGAGTTGGCTGGTTCTTCAGAAGCTCCGAGCAGAAAAGGGAGGTGGCAAAAGGTCTTGGGGGGGTCCGAGTCCCCGCCTCGTGGATGGGGACATTGTGAGGCGGCGGCGCGAGAAGGCCCGGGAACATCTTTCTACACCGCAGACCGTTTTCGGGGGGCGGGGCGGAGTCTTCGTTCCTCTCTGCGCTCGGTAATTTAGACCGGATCCTTGGCTGCCGGAAGTGGGCGTACCCGGAAGTGCTCCTACGGAACCCGGCGGGGCCGCGAGCGCCCCCTCACCATGGCCACATCTTTCTACACCGCAGACCGTTTTCGGGGGGCGGGGCGGAGTCTTCGTTCCTCTCTGCGCTCGGTAATTTAGACCGGATCCTTGGCTGCCGGAAGTGGGCGTACCCGGAAGTGCTCCTACGGAACCCGGCGGGGCCGCGAGCTCCCCCTCACCATGGCGACGGCGGGCGTCCCGCAGCGCTTCTGCCGCTGCGCCTGCTTCTGCTCCGAGAACTTGTACGTGGCGCGCTACGGGCTGCACGTGCGTTTCCGGGGCGAGCAGCAGCTGCGCGCGGACTACGGCCCTGTGAGTGGCCTCCATCAGCTCCGCAGAGGAAGGCGCGGGAGGGCTGGCGGAGGAGGGACCCTTGTCCCCGCGGTCGCTGGTGGCCCGCGTGCTCAGATCTGACCGCAGCAGTGGCTTGGCCTCTCGGTGCCCCAGTTTTCTCCCCTTAACTGGGGATAAGCATAACTCCCTAGTGAGGCTGTCGTGTGGGTGAACTAACACATATGTGCTTAGTGCAGGGCCTGGCTCAGGGAACCCCGCTCTGGACTTAGCGCTCATCGTATTTCATCCTCACGATGGTCCCCTGCGGTCCGGGCTCTCATCTCCATTTTAGGAGGGGAAACTGAGACTCAAGAGATGTTAAGCGACTTGCCCAGGGTCATGTAGTCGGCTTCATTGACCTTTTTGCTCCTAGATCCTGCGCAGCCGAGGCTGTGTCACCCCCAAGGACTTCCAGCAGCTGTTAGAAGAGGTAACACTCACCACCCTCCAACACCCCTACACACCCGGCCTAGACCTTCCATTTTAGATTTGTGTCGGCGGCTTGAAGGGGTGTCCCAGCCTCAGGCCTGCCAGTCCCAGATCACCGAAGGGCTCCTTAAACCCTCCTTTCCCCCTTCCTGTGCCCACTCACTGCAGCAGCCGGGGCCTGGCACCAGAAAAGGAGAAAGAGGGAGGGCTGCCAAGTTGCCTTACTTCATGCTCTTTTGAGATGAAAAAAATGGGCTCAACAAGGGGAGTCCCTTGCTCAAGGTTTCACAGCCCCTGGGGTTGAGGTCCTGCCAGGGCTGCCAGGCTCCTTGCTATTCCTCCTCCGACCCTGCTTCCCTTGCCACCAGGGCTGCTCCCCATCTCGCCCCTCCTCCCTCACCTGGGGGTAATGGTGGGAAGCTTCCGGGGAGAGCCCTCTGCTGGGACTTCGTTCCCCTCCCTGCATGGCCCCAGCTGGCTGAGGGGCGTCTCAAGGCTGTCATAGCCCAGAGTGGGCTGGGCCCCCTTCTGGAAGGAGTCCCCTTCAGCTAACAGCGAGGCACCTGCAATCAACCCTGTCAGAGTCAGGAGCATAGGCAGACCTGGCTCCCGGCCTGGGCCCTGCTCTGGCTGTCCTGGGCCTCAGTTTCCTCATCTGTACAATGGCCTCGAGGGGATGAGAGGCCCTGTCCTGGTAACCAGGCCCTGTGCCACCCCAGCTGGAGCAGGAGGTGGAGCGGCGGAAGCGCCTAGGGCAGGAGTCGGCTGCCAGGAAAGCCCTCATCGCCAGCTCCTACCACCCGGCTCGGCCTGAAATCTACAACTCACTGCAGGTACCCAGCAGGGGCAGGTTACTGGGAGGAGGAGGCATCCAGGCTGGGGAGGCTGCCTGCCCCATAGTGGGTGTGTGTTCTCCCCAGGATGTGGCTCTGGCCCCTGAGTTTCTGGCCGCAGCTGAGTACAGCGCATTGCCAGGTGCAGACCTCAAGGGCCTCCTCCAGCGGCTGGAGACGGTGTCGGGTGAGGTCTTGGCCCCATGACCTGGCAGGACTAGGGGGTGGGAGGCTGGGGTCCCCTCTGTCCATTATGTGTGCCTCCAAAATCCAAACCAGCAGGGGCTGGAAGGCACAGGAGCAGGGCATCTATATCCATCCATGCACTCACCCAAGAGACACAGCTGTTCAGTGTCTTATGAGCCAGCTGGGGTGACTGAAGAGCTTAAGGAAGGGATAGTTGAGACAGTGTGGGCTGAGCTAAAAGGATCAGCAAGGGAGGTGAAGGACCCCAGCAGGGCCAGCAATAGAGGGGAGCGTTCCTGTCTCTGGACCTGAAGGAGTGGGCAAGATGACGTTTCTTGAAGCTGCAGGGACCTGGAGCTGTGGGAGGGGCTGCCAGACAACCGGCAGGAACACACATCCCTGCCAGACTCCAAAATGCCCCGTCTCTCTTTCTGCCCTCCACCTCCTGCTGGGGCCTCCCCCTGGCTAAACTCAGCAGAAGTCCTAGGCCAGGGAGTCTCGCACGTTCCTTAACCTGTCTGTCTTGGTTTCCTCATTTGTGAAATGGGAACGATAATACCGCCCATCTCGAAAGGTGCCGTGATGATCGGGTGAGAGGTAATGCGCTTAGAGGCTTGAGCGTGGTATGTGCACAGAATTCTCCGGGTCTTACGGTTACTGTTATCCTGGGTCTGGGGGATCCGGTGGGGGGACAGAGGTAAAAGCCACTCCCCTCCGGGCACCTGCATCCTGTGGGGGCACAGGGTAGAATGAGACTCCCCTTCCAGGCTGGGAGGGGACTCACTGCCCTCCACTCCAGAGCAGCTGAAATTGTAAGGAGGCTGTTTGGGTGGGGCTGGGGCTGCTTGTGAGTTGGCCCAAACGTGTGTGTCTGCCAAGAATGTCCCCATTTCCATTCTGAGCCGGGCCTCTCCCCACCAGCGCCCTCCAAAAAAGCAGCCCCTCTCAGCCTTCCTTATGGGGAACAGAAACTCCAAGAAACCTCTGAGTTGGGGTGCAGACTTTGGCGGTTCGCTGGGGGGAGGGGTGCAGAGAGAGCCCGAGCAGGCTCTGTGTCCTGGCTTGGCTCTGGCTGGCCTGCTGGGTGTCCTTGGGCTAATCCCTCCCCATCTCAGAGCCTCATCAGAACTCACATCTGAGTCTGAAGGCTAGACCATGGCACCCTTGGAAGCAGGATGAGGGGCTCCAGGGATGAGTGTGTGTGTGGCGGGGGGAGGGGGGGGTGTGAATTGGAGAATAGAACCCCCCCCCCAGTGCTGTGCATACCATGCATCATTTAATCCTCATAATGGCCCCGAGAGGGGTGTAGAGTGCCCGAGTTATCCCCATTATACAGACGAGGAAACTGAGGCTGGGGAAGTGAAAAGGCATGCCCAGGCTCACACAACTCGGGGAGATTGAAACGCACCCGAAGCTCCCGGCCAACAGACTGTCCCCCCTGCAGAGGAGAAGCGGATC
Organism: Myotis brandtii; assembly: GCF_000412655.1. Lineage (NCBI taxonomy): Eukaryota > Metazoa > Chordata > Mammalia > Chiroptera > Vespertilionidae > Myotis > Myotis brandtii. The sequence goes on from NW_005367694.1 coordinate 1,070,426, forward strand.
TACCGGCTGCCGGTGTTCACGGCGCCGTTCTGCCAGGCGCTGCTGGAGGAGCTGGAGCACTTCGAGCAGTCGGACATGCCCAAGGGAAGACCCAACACCATGAACAACTATGGGGTGGGTGCGGCTCTGCCAGGCGGGCTGAGGAGGCAGGGACACATGGGTCTGGGGAGACTGACCTGCAGTGCTATGGACCTGCTGTGTAGCCCTCTCTGTTCCTGGGTCTCTCCGTCTGTAAAATGAAATCGCAGGATTATGAAGTTAAACAAGTCAAGGGACACCCCAGGGACCCAGGGTGGGGCCCCACCAGCTTCCCAGCTGATCCCTCCCCATCTCGGGGCCTCATTGGAACCCTCCTTCCAGGTGCTGCTCCATGAGCTGGGCCTGGATGAGCCGCTGGTGACGCCGCTGCGGGAGCGCTTCCTCCAGCCACTGATGGCCCTCCTTTACCCAGACTGTGGCGGAGGCTGGCTCGACAGCCACCGAGCCTTCGTGGTCAAGTATGCACCAGGCCAGGACCGGGAGTTGGGCTGTCACTATGACAACGCCGAGCTGACCATCAACGTGTCCCTGGGCAAGGCCTTCACCGGGGGCGCCCTATACTTCGGGGGCCTCTTCCAGGTTAGTGTGTGTGACCCCCGGGGCAGGGCCTGGGGTAGTTGCGAGTGCCCAGACCTGACCCCAGCTGTCTGCAGGCGCCTTCAGCCCTGGCCAACCCCCTGGAGGTGGAGCATGTGGTGGGCCAGGGTGTGCTGCATCGGGGCGGCCAGCTGCACGGGGCCCGGCCCCTGGGCACGGGCGAGCGATGGAACCTCATCGTCTGGCTCCGGGCCTCCGCTGTGCGCAACCGCCTCTGCCCCATGTGCTGCCGCAAGCCCGACCTGGTGGACGATGAGGGCTTCGGTGACGGCTTCACCCGGGAGGAGCCCACCACAGTAGACGTGTGTGTGATGACTTGAGCCTGGTTGGGACCTGTGTCGGGGGTGGCGTGACGGCAGAGGGCTCTGCCACCTCGGCTTGGGTTGGGCAGGGCAGAAATAAAGTCCCTGTAGCCCTTGGCACTTCTTGGTTCAAAAGGACAAGCAGGCTCTGGGTCCTTCTTTCTGCAGATGGGCTGGCTTAGAACCGGAGATGGGGGTTCCTGCTTATCGATGGAGCGCCCTCGGGAGGAGGGAGTCCACGAAGCAGGACAAGGCAGGAAGGAGCTGGGCCGAGGGGCAGGTCAAATGCATCTAAACTCAGGCCAATCCCCTGGGAGCTCTGGAGCATGAATCCACCAGTTTGCCCCAGCATCGGTGATTGGCTACAGGGTGTGTTGGGAGAGGGCATGGCCGGGGGAGGGGATGTGTGTGAATAAGTTCCCAGATGTCCGACTCCAGCACCAGTGGCTCCCAGTGGAACGTCCAGGTGTAGCTGTCAGCATCTGGCTTGACAGCTGGGGTGAGTGCCGTCTATAAAGGGGATTTGGGTGGGTCACCAGTAGCACCTTGTAGATGGTGTGGAGGGGTTAAGAGCCGGGCCAGACTGTCTGGGTTCAAATTCTGATTCTGCCACTTCCAGCCCTGTGACTGGGTAAGCCCCTTGACCTCTTTGTGCCTCCGTTTCCTCATCTGGAAAGTGCCTATGTCTTAGAGCTGTTGTGAGAGTCAAATGATATATAAACTTTATAAAGTGCTTTATAACAGCCCCCTGCGTTCGCTGGTGTCGTTATTGAAGGGTTTGCAACTTGGTGGCCCCCACATTGGGTGAGGAGTGCAGCTGTGCACACGGGCGGCACATCTGGAAACCAGGCATTTCCATATGGAAATCCTGAGTTCTGGCTTCCCTGGGAAGGTGGGGAGGTCTGGAGACACCAGACGTGCACCCCTCAGAGGGGTCCCTTCCTCATTCACTGCCATGATCTCTGGCCCCATATAGACATTTGAGTTGACCCTCTCCACATGGGGACGTTGGAGAAAGACCAGGGCGTCTCAGCCCCGGAGCTCACGGCCTGATGGAGTGGACAGGCGGGCAGGCAACCCAGGTTGGGAAGCGAGCGCAGGGCGGAGGAGGGGGGGCTC
>NW_005367694.1:1072630-1072983 GCF_000412655.1 Myotis brandtii
AGCTCGGGGAGTGGCGCCAGGCCGCAGAGCACGTCTCTCGGCCGGGAGCTGCGGGAGCAGACACGGCCTCGCACCGGCCTGGGGGTGAAACCTGGACCCCGGCTCGCCTCTGAATCGGAGGTGGGCGCGCCAGATTCCCGTTTCCCGAGTCGCCCCAGAGACGGAACTAAAGGCGGCACAGCCCCGCTTCGCAGCCGGACGGCCTCTCGGAGCACCGACCCGGCCGGAAGTCACGTCGCCACCTCTTTCTCACACGAGCGCGTGGTGCGGGGGCCGGGCCTGGTGGTCAATTGAGGAGGAAACGGGCCACCCCGGGGGCCTTCCTTAAGGCGGAGGGCGCGAGGGTGCGGGTC
>NW_005367694.1:1073278-1077216 GCF_000412655.1 Myotis brandtii
GGCGCTATGGCTCCCGTCGGCTCTCACCAGCGCTCGAGGAGTCGCAGCCGCTCGCGGGGGCGAGGGTCGGAAAAGAGAAGGAAGAGCAGCAAGGACGCCCGGGGGAGCTGTTCGGCTTCTAGGTCCCACGGCCGCAAGGCCAGCACCACCTCCTCGGGGGCAGAGGGTGAGGCCGCGGGGAGTGGGAAGGTCAGCTGGGCGGGCTTCCTGGGGACGGTTGCAGGGCAATCGCCGGGGGCGGTGGTCAGAGGGGTGCAGAGCACAGCGTGGGCGTCGGGACTGATAGACGCCCCGGGCCCAGGGGCAGGGCCGGCCCCTTGAGCGTGCATCGCTTCTCGAGCGCGTAGTCCTGCTGTCTGTGCAGCGGGGCCTGAGCTCGGGGGTTTGGCCGCCCTGCACCTGGTCAGCCGGTGCCTCGCGGGAGAGTGCTGGTCCCTGCAGGAGGCCTCACTCTTCTGTCCAGAGCAAGGGGGGAGGTTGACTCCCCTCGCGGCCTTCCAGCCTCACCTTCTCCCCGCATCACAGAGAGAAGCAAACACCAGGCCCGGAGGAGACGGCGTTCCAGCTCCTCCTCCTCCTCTTCCAGTTCTTCCAGCTCCTCGTCCTCCTCGTCCTCCTCCTCTTCCTCCAGCCATGGCCGGAAGAAGTGGGGGAAGCACAAGGACAAGAAGAGGAAGAAGAAGAAGAAGAAAAGGAAGAAGAAGCTGAAGAAGAAAGGCAAGGAGAAGGCGGAGGCGCAGCCGCCTGAGGCTCTGCCAGGCCCCTCGCTGGACCAGTGGCACCGACCTGCCGGGGAGGAGGAGGACGGCCCAGGTACCCTGCTGCGGGGTGTGCGGGACCAGGAGGGTCCCCGCCCTGCGGGCCGTCCACCACCTCCCTGCCGTCTCCCCTTCCAGTGCTGACGGATGAGCAGAAATCGCGCATCCAGGCCATGAAGCCCATGACCAAGGAGGAGTGGGACGCGCGGCAGAGCGTCATCCGCAAGGTGGTGGACCCGGAGACCGGCCGCACCAGGTGGGGAGTGGGCACGAGGCCCAGCCCCTGGCCCGCACTTGCAGGAGGAGGGGTGGTGGCTGCTGCTATGAAAAGGCCAAGGATGGGAAAGTCACGTGTTGCTGGACTCCTGAGGCCATTCCCTCCCCCCCCCCCCCCCCCCAAGCAGCTGCAGGGGCTGGGAGGGCCTTCCCGAGGGTCATCTGAGAGCCATTCTCGGCTGATCTGATGGCAGAGCCCACCCGGCCACCTTTATCCCTGTCCCGAGGGTGGGAGAGACGGAGGGCTGGGGCTTGTTCTGTTGCTCTGGGTTAGAGGCTCAGCCTGCTCCCCTCCTCCCCCAGGCTCATTAAGGGAGATGGTGAGGTCTTAGAGGAAATCGTCACCAAGGAACGGCACCGGGAGATCAACAAGGTGGGTGTCGCCCCTTCGCCCAGGGCTCAGGCTCCGCTCTGTTTGTGACACGCCCCCTCCTGTGTGCTCTCTCACCTAGCAAGCCACCCGAGGGGACGGCCTGGCCTTCCAGATGCGAGCGGGGCTGTTGCCCTGAGGGCCCAGCTGACCCAGGTCTGTGGGCGGTGTTGGTGGCATGACGGGGTGGGCAGCAGGAGGCCACATGGGTGCTGTCTGTCCTCTCCTGTGGACCGGCCTCTGGCAGCCGCCTCTCAGATGCAGGGATGGAGGACCGGTCACTGTCCTCCTCAGCTCCCTCCTGAAAGAGCACAGCTGCCCGGTATTAAACGTCCCCTGGCTGAGACCTCTCGTGCGCAGTTGCTTCTTGTGTTGAGAGGGCGGGAAGGGTGCTGCCGACTGCAGGGGACAACAGGGCTGCAGGGAAAGCGGGTGCGCCCTGTGGTCGTGCGCTCCTCCTCGGTGAGCCCGCCTGGACCCGCCCCGCCCCAGCCGCATCCCAAACCCAGAGACTTGGCTCTTTGACCCGATTCCCTCAGGCTGGGAGGGAGGCTGCTGCCCTTGTGTGTTTGGTCCGAAGGTGACAACAGCCAGGAGTCCCTGTGCCGGGCCGGGTGGTCCAGTGCTCCCATGGGTGCAGCTGGCACTGTGTGCGGGACAGGCCGTGCCCCTGTGCCCCCCCCCCCCCCCCCCCCACTGCTCTGGTGGCTGGTGCAGTAACGAGACCCAGAAGGAAGCCTTTGAGCTTTTTAATTTGTGTGACAGACAATGGCACTGTATACAGAGCACACTCAGGCCCAATGGTGCAGGGACAGCAAGGGTGGGGGGTGCAGGGGAGTCAGGACACTGCTCACACATGGCCTGGACAGACAGACAGACGGACGGGAGGGGCTGAGACGTAGAGACCAACGTGGCTGGCGGGTGGGCAGCTCGGACAGAGCTGGGTGGGGTGTGGGTCTGTGCTGACTCCCTCTCTGAAGATCCAGGAGAAGGCAGGTGGGGTGGAGCGGGGTGGGCTGGGGGGGGCTAAGGCGGCTACCCTAACAGGCCCGGGTGGGGGGCAGTCAGCAAGGCCCGCCTCACCCTTTGGTAATGACGGGTCAGGCCTGAGCCCTGCAGCTCAGCACCCGACGCTGTAAACATTTTTGGTATTTTTTAAAGGGCTCTGCCCTCCCTCTCTTAGTTTCTGAAAAACTGGTGCTTCCTCAAGGAGACTGTGCCTGAAAGAATGGTGAGGAGGCAGGAAGCACACCTGGGCACAGAAGAGAGGGCGGCGGGGAGGCCGGGCTGCCCGCCTCGCCATCTATGGCTAAGGAGAGGCCCGGGGCTATTGCTGTTGTCCTTGGCATGGCTGGCGGCTGGGCAGGAATGTGGGGAGCGCAGAGCTGGGGGGACTGCCCGCTGGGAGAGGCCAGCCCCCTGCCCACATGGCCTCCCCCGGCCAGGAGCCTCAGCCTTTATTGCAGGCAGGCCGAGCTCTTCCAGGTGCTTCTCCGATGGCTAGTCATCCAGGCGTGGGCCCGACGGGCCAGGTGGGGCCAGTAGAGGCGGCGGCACTGGCCACAGGGCCCCTCGTGGGGCTGTGATTGTCGGCCGAGCAGTTCCCCGCTGGGGAGCAGGGGGGTCAGATATTGCACTTCCACTGCAACAGTTACATTAGGACTCGGTCTATAAAATAATCGTTGCTTTATACATAACGCCCAAACAACAACAAAAAAGCTACATCTTAAATACGAATAAACTGAAGGTCCCATCCCTCCAGACACTTTTCTCTACACAAAATAAATAGCTTTCCCTCTGTGTGGCCCCCCCTCGCAGAGCAGCCCCCCCTCGCGGAACATTTACACGACCCTTTGCTGTACATATCTACACACGGGAGATGTGAACGGCGGGCGGGGCACCTCCGCACCCCAGCCCGTGAGGCCCCGAGGCCGTATCCAGGTTGGCAGCAGCTTCTCCGACATGGAGCCTCGGGCTGGACGGCTGGACGGCGGGGAGGCCAGGCAGGCTCCCCGGCCTTGAAGGAGGTGGAGGAGCCGCAGAGGGGCCCCCGGAGCCGAGCGCCACAGCTGAGATCACAGTCGGGCCTGGGGCAGGAGGGCTGGCGCACAGACCCGGCAGGACAGCGCGGTCTGGGTGGTCTGGACCAGGCAGGACGGGAAGCCGTAGCTGCCTGCCCTCAAGCGAACGACAGGAGTTGTGGCTTCTCAGGCTCGGCATCGGAGCGGAACTGGCATTAAGAAAAACCTAAGTGTGTGCCCCACCCACCCGAGTAGAAATTCAGTGGGGTCAACGGGTCAGGTGGGGCAGGAGCCCACAGCCCTCTGCAGGGGCAGGAGGCTGGGCCTGGGACCCAGAGCCAGGCTGGACTCCCTCACAGTGCTGGGTGTTTCCACGTGGAGGGGCTGCGCTTGGTACTGAAAGAGTTAAGAAAAGGAAGCAGCCCAGGATTGCTCATTTAAAAAAACCTCGTAGAAATCAGATCAGAGAAGTAGAAAGGTGTAGAAACGTGGTCGGGCCGGGCCGGGGCCGAG
>NW_005367694.1:1077487-1077971 GCF_000412655.1 Myotis brandtii
ATGACGCCAGGCCCACGGCCTCCCTGGGCTCCAGGCGGAGCTGCAGAAATTAAGATATGGCCTTTCCTGCTTGCACAGGGATTTGCTGCCCTGGGACCTTCCGTGTGGCACGAGGTCCTGGATCCGCAAAAGTTGACTTTTCATGCGGGTGAATGCGTCTGTAGCCAAGAAGGGGATGATGGGTCTCTGCTCTCAAAAATCAGTGCAAAACCAGTGAGGTTGGAGAGTGAACTCGCATCAACAAGCAGCAGCTGCGACCCGGCGGGCGGGAACGTGGGGTCAGGGCAAGCTAATGGCCGGGGAGGTGGCAGGCGGGGCCCAGGCCGTTGTCCCGGAGAACCTTCCAGGCTGGGCCACATGGGGGGTCCTGGTCCCTCTGTCGTCTTGGGGCTGGCCATCCTGCCAGCTTCCAACGGGAACCCCTGGAGACCCCAGGACGCGAGGCAGGGCTGGGAGGGCTGTGTGGCAGGGCCTGTGTCCTCTG
>NW_005367694.1:1078284-1078505 GCF_000412655.1 Myotis brandtii
GGGCCGCGTAGCCGTCTGTGATGAACTGCAGGGGAGGGGCAGTGAGGCGGCGGCTGTCACCGGGCAGGGCTCTCCTGGCTGCCCGCCTGTGCTGCCCACCACGCTCGGCCCACTCACCTGGCACTGCTGCTGCAGCTTCTTGGTGGGCCGGCCCACGATGTAGATCTGCATGGGGGACAGGCTGATGGAGCTGTAGACCACCACGTCCTTGGTGGAGCCGT
>NW_005367694.1:1078701-1082643 GCF_000412655.1 Myotis brandtii
ACCCCCACCCCTTCTGCCCAGGACCCACCTCGGAGATGAGCAGCTTCAGGAAGTTGGCCTTGTGCCGCAGCGGGTCGTGCACCAGGCCGTCACAGAAGGACACCACGCCGTGGGGGAAGTTGTGCTGGGCCAGCCACGCCACCACCCGCTGCTTCTGCATGTCGGGCCGGCCCGTCACATAGATGATGAGGTAGCCCAGGTCCTGCCAGTGCCTGGGGGCGAGGGGCAGGCCTGGGTGTCCCACAGCCACCCCGACCCCCTTCCTGGGCCACCCGTCACCTTGCCCAGCCAGCCCCTACTTGGGCCACAGAAGAGGGCATCTCTGGCCCGGCTCCAACAATAACAGTAGCAACAACACGGTGGCGGCCCTTGTGCAGCACCCACAGCCTAAGCCACACCATCCCACAGTGCGCCAGGTCTTGTGAGGACCACTTTCCAGGGGAGGGGACTGAAGCATCAACGTCAAGAGGTCAAATGAGCCCTAGCTGGTGTGGCTCAGTGGATAGAGCATTGGCCTGTGGACTGAAGGGTCCCGTGTTTGATTCCGGTCAAGGGCACGTGCCCAGGTTGCAGGCTCGATCCCTAGTGGTGGGCATGTAGGAGGCAGCCAATCACTGATCTCTCATCATTGATGTTTCTATTTCTCCCTCCCTCCCTTCCTCTCTGAAATCAATAAAAGTATATTTAAAAAAAAAAATGAGGTCAAATGAAGCTGGGCTGGTGTGGCTTAGTAGTTGAGTGTCAACCTATGAACCAGGTGGTCACGGTTCCTGGTCAGGGCACCTACCCAGGTTGCGGGCTTGATCCCCAGGGTGGGGCATGCAGGAGTCAGCCAATCAATGATTCTCTCTCATCATTGATGTTTCTCTCTCCCTCTCCCTTCTTCTATGAAATCAATAAAAATATATTTTTTAAAAAGAGGTCAAGTGAAGGTCACACAGCTAGTAAGCGGTGGTGCTAACTTCAAGTTCCCTGCCTAATGTCCCCTCCTCTGGCACCCGGGCCCACCCACCACGCCCCTCGGGACCACTCACCGCACCACGTCCACGGCCCCGGCCCGCACTTTGGGGTCACTGCCCATGATGGACACGCTGGCGGCAAAGGAGCCGTCAATACTGAAGACCACGAACTCCGTGCCCCGGGGCAGCACGGTGATGTAGCTGTCGGCAAACGTGTGGTCTCCCCTGGGAGGGGGGGGGGTAGCTCATCAGAACTCACCAGAGCCCCTTCCTCTGTCCCAGAGGAGGCCGCCCACCCGCCTGCCCGTCCCATGAGGCGCGTACCTGACCACCATCTTCACGGGGTAGACGCCCACGCCCAGGCGGTGGGTCTCGGGGATGGTGTAGGACACGCGCCCGCTGCTGTTGGTCACCAGCGTGTCCAGGTACAGCCACTCACCCGAGGGCGGCTGCGTCATGATGTGCACGTCCACCTGGAGCCGGGCAGGCTGGTCACGAGTGGGCTGTGCCCCTGGCCTCCGACCCCCACACCCGACCACAGGGAGGCAGGCAGGCAGGGGCTCCCGGCGTCTCCCCGTGTCCTCACCTTCTCCCCCGTCAGGGTGACCATGTCCAGGGGCCCGTACATGAACCGGCCCGTCAGAACCTGGGGGCCATCCTCGTTGGCCACCGCGTCATTGATCCGGTGGTTGGCTGTCACGTTCTGGGAAGGGGAGGGGCGAGGCTGGGTCAGGGTGGGCGTTGGAGGGGCGGTGGGGGTCTCCTGGGCTCAGCTCAGGCCTCCTGTGGGCCTGTGGGGGGAGCTGGGCTGAAGGCCAGAAAGCCCAGGTTCGAGTCCAGCTCGACCACGGAGCCACGTGGCCTGGGGGAAACGAGGAAGCCTGCTGCACCTCCCTGTCTGTACGTGGGGCAATGGTTTCAGTCTTACAGACCGAGGGTAGAGACGGCACGTTTCCTGTGACTCAGTTACCGCATCTGTGAGATGGGTCTCCCTGTGAGGGTTCCCCAGGACAACACGCCTGGGGCCCAGGCACCCAGAGGACCCTCACCCGCAGCTTCACGTGGGTTCTCTTGCGCTGCCACTTCTCTCTGGGCTTCGAAGGGGTGAACACCGAGACCTCCTTGCCGTCCAGCTCCAAGATGCTGGCGTTGTCGTGCCTCATGACCTGGGAGGGAGGGGGGAGAAGGCACCTGGAGCAGGCTCGAGCCTGGGCCTCCTGTTCTAGGATCCGAAAAGAGGAAGCTGTTGCCCAGCCGATGTGGCTCAGTGACCCATGAACCAGGAGGTCACGGTTCGATTCCTGGTCAAGGGCACATGCCTGGGTTTCGGCCTGATCCCCAGTAGGGAGTGTCAGGAGGCAGCCGATCAATGATTCTCTCTCATCATGGATGCTTCTCTCTCTCCCTCTCCCTCTCCCTTCCTTCCTCTGAAACCAATGAAAAAAACAACAACATTGCCCTAGCGGCCTAGCCAGTTTGGCTCAGTGGATAGAGCATCGGCCTGTGGACTGAAGGGTCCCGGGTTCGATATCGGTCAAGGGCACGTACCTCGGTTGCAGGCTCCCAGCCCTGGTCGGGGGTGTGTGGGAGGCAACCAATCAATGTGTCTTTCTCACATCGGTGTTTCTCTCTGTCTCTCCCTCTCCCTTCCACTCTCTAAAAATCAATGGAAAAATATCCTCGGGTGAGGATTATAAAAAAACAAAACATTAAAAAAATAGGAAGCTGTGAGGGTTTGGGGGGCACTATTCAACCCACTAGAGCCCACCCTCTGGGCCCCCCAATTTTACATGTGTCCCGACTGCAGATGCATTCACCCCGTCTCAACTTCCCCACAGGTTCTCCCATCCCGCTGGCTCTTGTCCCAGGGGGTCAGAGGGCAGGGTCCCCACCGTCCTCCTCGGCAGCAGCCCTTCTGGGTGGCTGGCGGAGGTGCCCCGTACCTGTCTCAGCAGGAAGGAGACCACGTCGGTGGACTCCCAGTAGCTGGCGTGGAAGAGGTGTGGCAGGGCCACGGTGGGGAAGGCCGTCAGGGCGTCCGGGCAGTACAGGGCGTAGTCGATGCGCTTCTGGCCCCACCACTTTGCAGCAACTGCCAGGAGGAGGCAGGGGCGGTGACGGGGCTGGGACCCCAGAGGGTCCCCTGGCCTCTCAGGCCCGGCTCAGCCCCAAGATGGAGACCCCCCTCCAACCAGGGAAAGGGCAGCAGCGGAAGCGAGAGTCCCCCTGCCAGGCTGGGTAACGAGGGGAGCAGGGAAGGGCCGGGAGGCAGCACAGGGGCGAGCAGGCGGGGCACCAGGGGCAGGTGGGGTGCGACTCAGAGGGGGAGGGGAAGAGCCCTTGGGAGGCAGGACTCCTATCCCTGGTCCCTGGTCCTGTCGCCGATCCTGGCGACCCTGCCCCGGGCCCCCCTGCTGTGGTCTCCTGGCCCCCGTCCACCCCAGGCCTCAAGGCTGTGAAAGGCTTCCCATCAGTGGTTATTATAATCCCTGGGCCCCAGGCAGGGCCTGTGCCCACTCAGCACCTGGGAGCTGGTGAGGTCAGACAGGCCGAGTGACCCTCCACTCCCACTCGGGGCTGGCGACCACCCCGGCTAGAGATGAGGCTTGGAAAGTGCCTCCCGGTGGCCACACGTGCAGGAAATGCCCAGGAAACTCAGTAAAGGGGACCCCCTGCCCTCTGCCGGCAGCCTGCCTGACCCACAATCCTGGCCCCCCACCCCCTCATTCCAGCTCCATGGGTCCCCCCCAACTCCAGCTGCTCCTGCCTCCTCCCTGGATGTCCGAGGGCTCCCAGCCCAGCCTCTGGCTCCCTGGTTAGGCCTCAGCGGGGCAGGTGAGCAGAGCCCAGCAGTGACATGTGCCTGGAAACAGCAGTGCCCCAGTGAGAGGAGGAGGCATGTGTGCGTGGAGGGCATGTGATGCCCGGTACCTTCGCTGATGTCCAAGTCGGGGAGGTGGGGGTTCACCCGCCTGGCCTGCAG
>NW_005367694.1:1082658-1082885 GCF_000412655.1 Myotis brandtii
TGGAGGGGGGTGGGGGGGGCAGGGCGAGCAGGGACAGGCGCCTGACGCTGGGGGTATGGCTGAGCGGCACTGGGGCCTCTGAGAACAAGAACAAGGGAGAGGCCTCAGCGCTGCCACCGCAGGCCAGGGAGGATGCTGGGAGAGGGCCAGGCCCCTGGCCCTCCTCACAGAGAGCACCGCACCCGCCTCTGCCCGGTGCCACGGCTCTGACAGGCAGCCTGGGAACC
>NW_005367694.1:1082895-1085338 GCF_000412655.1 Myotis brandtii
CGGGCAGGGGGGATGGCAGGGCAGCGGCTGGGGGCACTGAGAAGGGGTGACCCGCGCTCCGCCCAGCTGCAGAGACTCTTCTGAGATGGGCAGGAGCCACCCAGCCAAGGCCGCCATGACCTCTGCCCCCTGGCTCCCTCAGCCAACCCTCCAGCTTGTCCAGCTCCCCTTACTTGCCCAGAAACACCCCCTCAGCTTTCTCCCTCAGGGAGCACCCCGCACTCCCCTCCCCCCCAAGGCTAGGACCAGGCCCACTGACTCCCAGCTTTCTGAGCCAGTGCCGCCAAACTCCACCACCGGGATTGGCCCCCCTGGGCCGCCCCTTCTACCACTCCTTCCCGCCAGAGTCCTCCGTGGACACCTGGGGCCGGACCGCTCCACGGTGGGGCGTCCTGAGCATTACAGGGTGTCGAGCAGCATCCCTGGTCTCTACTCACCAGGTGCCAGAGGCGCCCCCTCCCCAGCTGTGTCCAGACATTGCCACCTACTCCCTGGGGCGCACGCCGCCCCTGCAGGACAGAGGGGAGAGTGCAGGGAGGGAACTCACTCTGGGCAATGCTGGATGCGGTGTAGCTCTCCGCCATGCCCGACACCTGGCTGGCGATGCTGATCTCACTGGCGCGGCGGAAACCTCGGGTGCCGGAGGCCGCGCCGGGCGAGGAGGGGGCCGTGTGCTCTTGGAAAAGCGTGTTGTGGGTCTGGAGCGCCTCCGCTGCAGGTGGACAGGGACCAGAGACCCGGGGGTAAGAGAGGCCCGCCCCGCCCACAGCCCCTGAGCAGTGGGAGGGAGGGTCCCGCATGGGCTGGGGGCCCAGGCTATGCCAGGCAAGGCTGACACCTCCGGCGGGAGACGAGCAGAGCTGGCAGCGAGGATGGGCCCAAGTGTGCCAGGGCCTGCCTGCTCAGGGCTGAGGGTGAGAGGGCAGGGCACGGAGCTGAGGCAGGAAGGGAGGGCCGGGGCAGGATGGACAGGGGACCGACACAGACACAGTGGACAGGGAGTCAATGCAGCCAGGCCCACGGCCCCCCGGGGCATCGTTCTTACTGTGCCCCCCCCACTGCCCCTGATGTGGTCTAGTCTAGCCTCTTGGCCTTCAGGGCCCAGCCCGGCCTCACCCACAGCCCATGGCAGTTGGGTTTGAGGGGCCCTAACAACGGGGGCCTGGGGTGGCTTTCCAGGGACGCCCTCTGCTGAGGCCTCACGTGCATCCCTCACACAAGGGCCACACTGACCGAGGCAGGTGCGGAGGGAGGGCTTGAACCAGGCTCACCCAGGCCCGGGCTGAGGGCAGGGCAGAGCTGGGATAGGGGTTCGGCTAAAGGACCCATAACTGGATTGGGGTGCAGGAGGTGCCTGGACCTTCTCAGGGAGAGAAGGAGTGAGGCCTGAGAGTCCAGCCCCTCACCGGGACTGAAGGCTTCTCCTGGGGGAACAGGTGAGTCCCGGGGGCTTGAGGCCTCACCCCATCTCCTGGCTGCCCTGCCAGCCTCACAGTGGGGGAAAGAGAACCTGGACCGGCACCCGTGCTCGGTGACCCCGGACAGCTGCTCCCCCCTCGGGGCTTTTGGGCCCCCTCCTGGCTCTGCCCCGGTGGGCAGAGGGCGGGCACCGGGACCTGCTCTGCCGGACCTGCCCTGCCTGGCCTCAGTCCCACAAACTCCGAGTGGCCAGGAGCATGGGGGGGGGGGGTCACTGCGGCCAGCGTCAGCCAGTGAAGCGGACAGCATCACGAACGGGGGTTACACACACTCAGCACAGCCCGGGCCCGGGCTCGGGCGGGGCCCGTCTTGCCAGGTGAGCTCGGGAACTGGGATACTGGTTTCCAGGAAGCCGTCCCCGGGGAGGGGGGTCAGGGGGCCGCCCTCCAGGACCAGCTCGGGGTTTCTCTGCACGGTCTCGACTGGAGGCAGACGGGGAGAGAACAGAGGACAAGAACAGACACTCATGTGGACCGTCTGGACAGGCTCCGACACAAGACAACGGGGCTCGAGGACCAGGTGACAAGACAACTGGGACACACGCCGGGGCGGGTGGGACAGGGCCGTTCCCTGGGAGGGCAGCTCGCACACTCACTCCCGGCCCAGACCTACTCTACAGCCCCCCCTCCCATCCTGCGCCCCTGGGGTCCTCAGCTCTGCCTCCGTGGGCAGTTGGGACGTAGTCTGGGCCCGGGCATGGGGCTGAGACCCTGTCCTCATTCCTAACTCTGGGATCGGTGGGGCCAGTGCGCCCTCACCCAGACAGGTGCCCAGGTTCTCAGGTGCTCAGTGCAGGCTGCCCTTCCCCGCACAGCAGGCCCACCCAGGAGCGGCACCCACACACCCACCTACCCTCCCCCAGCACCCGGCCTCCCGCGGGGTTCTCACCCAGCAGCGTGGAGCAGCCGTCGCCCAGCGGGTAGCGCTGGTAGCGGGGGATGCTGAAGGGCGGCAGCGCGAAGAA
>NW_005367694.1:1085623-1088475 GCF_000412655.1 Myotis brandtii
TGGGCGGGGCCTGGGGCAGGGCGGGTGCGGTGGTGGTCCGGCTACAGAAAACCTGAAAGTGTGTCTCTGAATTTGGGATCTGTTTGGACCATTTTCCTTATATTAACCTTTTTTTTTTTAATTGAAAAGTTAGCCCTGGCAGTTTTTTGTCAGTGATTAGAGCGTTGGCTCTTGGACCTAAGGATCGCGGGTTCGATTCCCGGTCAAGGGCACTTATCTGTGTTGCGGGTTTGCTCTCTGCCCCCTCCACCCACCTCCACTCCCCTACGTAGGGACGCGTGCGGGAGGCAACCAGTCCACGTGTCTCTCACATTGATGTTGCTCTTTCTCTCTCTCTTTCTCTCCCCGTCCCTTCCTCCCTCCCTTCCACACTCTAAAAAAAAAGCAAAGAAAAAAAAACCCTCTGGTGAGGATTAACAACAACAACAAAATTGAAAAGTTATAATAACCATGGTAGAAAACGTTTTTCCAATGCAAGAGTATATGATAAAAGACTTAAATGGAAGGCCTGGATTAACAACAATAAAATTGAAAAGTTGTAATAACCATGGTAAAAAACGTTTTTCAAATGCAAGAGTATATGATAAAAGACTTAAATGGAAGGCTGCCTTCCACCTCGAAGGCACGTGGCTGGAGCCCCACCAGCATCTTCAGGGAGCCTCTCACGCACGCCTAGTGGAGCAGGGGGCACCTGCCTGCTGGGGTTGGAAATGTCTCCTAGGTTGTCAGAATGGGCTGCAAGTCCAACCACTTCACGTGGATGTAAGAATGTAAGTACGCACACACACACACACACACACACACACACACACACACACAGAATATAAGTACAGGTCTCCAGCCTCTGCTTTTAGGAAGACCTATGTTCATACAGACGCTCCTTGATTTACGATGAAGTTAGGTCCCAACAAATGCACTGTAAGTTGAAAACATCATCAGTCGAAAACGCATTTGCCACACCTAACCTGCCGAACATCACAGCTTAGCCCAGGACCCCCTTAAACATGCTCAGAACACTTAGTTTGGTCTACGGTTGGGCAAAATCATCGCCACAAAGCCTGTTTTATAATGCCCGGCATCCTGAGAGCGTATCGGACCACTAGCCTGGGACGATATCAGAATTCAAAATTTGAAGTTCGGTTTCTACTGACTGGGTATTGCTTTTGCACCACTGCAAAGTTGAAAAATCGAAAGTCACACCATCATAAGTTGGGGATCATCTGTACCCACTTTCGCCAACCAGAAGAACTGCGAAGAGCACTTTCACTTTTGCAAAGAAAAGCGAAAATAGGGTTCAGCATTTGTTTGTAAATCCTCACCTGAGAATAGGTTTTTATTATTTAAGAGGAAGGGGGAGAGAGAAACATCGACTGGGTGCCTCCTGCATGTACCCTGACCAGGGATCAAACCCGCAGCCGAGGTATGTGCCCTGACCAGGGATCGAACCCGCAACCTTTGGGTGTATGGGACGACGCTCCAACCAACTGAACCACCTGGACAGGTTTTAGCATTGGTTTTGCATGAGCTGCTGTAGAGGCAGCAGAGTGGCCCTGCCACGCTCCCTCCCTGGAACCAACCACACCCGGCATCGCAGCATCCAGCCGCCAGAGCTCTGAGCTGTCTGTGAGCATCTGCACTTTATCTCGGTTTATTTTGTGCAGCTGTTAGCAAGACGTGTCCTAAGCTGTCGGAAAAGACTAAGAGACCTCATAAGGGTGTTATGCTTATTGTAAAACTGGATGTAATTAAGCGTATTTGGTATCATTTGGAAGGTTATTTTTGGGGTCTGGGAGCGCTCAAAAAATTTCCCACATAAATTAATGGTAATTGCCTCTCTGATTTATGCCACGTTGGCGTACGAAACGTTTCAGAGGGTTGCTCCACTGTCGGAGAGCGGGGGAAACCTGTATAAACTGTCGGTAGTGTGTGTCTCACTTTTAAATCACCCACACGGACAGGAACATATGCTATGCTTCTTGAACTTTGCTTTTTCTTTTCATTTAACACACAGAATTTTGGAGTCTTTCACATCAACACGTGTAGTGCTGCCACATTACCCTCAACATCACTGTCCCTACGTCAGCCCCTGTCCACTTGCTCTTGGGCAAGTGTCTAAACCTCTCTGAGCCTGTTTCCCCTCAGTCACCTGGGGACTGTGCCATGGGCCCCGCAGTGAGGATGGCAGGGCCACACTGGCTGATCCTGGGGGGACCGGGCAGCAACCGCTGCTGACAGGCCGCTCAGCCCGTACGTCTCGCCTCTGTGTCTGTGTAGACGGGAGGAGGGTCCCTGGAGCAGCGTGGCTGTGGCAGCTCCGGGGCTGCAAGGCCACGGAACCAGGAAGGCTTTGGGGGTGCCTGGCTGCATCCTCCTTCCTTTCCAGAAGACCTAGGGCCTGGGAGAGGCTCTATCCCCATCCGACCCCGGGAGGCCCTTTCCTATCCGGACCTCAGCTCCCGGGGGTGCCTTGGAGAAGAAACGAAACAGCAGGTGCTGGGAAACAGGGCCAGGGACTGAGCTGCTGACGCAGGAGCACGGGAGAGGGATGGGCCCCTGGACGGAGGACAAAAAAGAGGCCGATACGGGAAGGGGCCTGGGACGTGACCATGGCCTCGAGACAGGGGTCCACTGAGGCCCTACGCTCTGATCATGGAGCACCCACCCACCCTCCCCCGCAGGGCTCTCACCATCCAGGCTGGGGATGACCGTCTTCCTCAAGGCCAGGACCAGCCCCAGCGGGCACCCGAAGAGGAAGAGGTCGGCGACCTCGAAGTCGAACCTGCCCAGGGCCCCTGTACCGTCCAGCATGGTGGAGCTGCTCGAGCGGCGGGAGCCCGGCTCTGGCCTCAGCA
>NW_005367694.1:1088650-1090237 GCF_000412655.1 Myotis brandtii
CGCCCTCCTCGACTCCCGAAGGAGGCCCCTGAGGGGTCATCAGGCCCAAAGAGGCTGCACCCCTGTGCTGCCTTCCAGGTGCAGCTGCCCCGGGGCTGCTGGGACACCTCTGAGGTCAGAGGGTCCCCACTGCCTTTGGGACAGCCCTGAGAGGGGCCATGCTGCCCTGGTCAGTTCTGCCCCTGCTTCCCCCAGACAATCTGCTCCCTCTGGGTCAGGATGGCCCTCAGCATGGACAGGACACTGTCCAGGACAACTGTACCCTCCAACCCACTTTCTCCTGCTGAAGGGCTGGGGGCCCAGTCAGGCTGGGGGCCCCCGGGACCCTGACGTTGGCCGTCCCTCCCTCTGGGAGACCCCCCCGCCCACCTGGACAGGAAGGCCTGGTGCTGCTGGATGGTGTCCAGCTCGTAGGTGGACGAGTCACTCCTCTTCCGGGGCAGCTGCCTTTTGGGGTCCTCGGTGCCATTGCTCCGGGGGATGTCGATGTTGCTGCGGCTCAGGTGCCTACTGCTCTCCAGGTTGCCGCTGCCGCCTCCGCCACCGCCACCACCACCGCCACCACCACCGTGCGGCGAATTCACCAGGATGCCCGGGGACAGCAGGTCAGTGTCCTGGAACAGCCCCCGCAGGCTCACTGCCAGGTGGCGACTGGCTGCCCCTCCTCCGTGTCGTCCCTCCTGACAGCAGGCCCACCGCCAGCCCAACTCTCACCCAAGCCAGAGTGGGGAAACCCTGCCCCCCAGGCCCCACTGGTCCCCCAGCCCACCGGCCAGGGACCGACAGCTTTTACCCCTGGTACCTGCACGCTGGCCACGCTGCCCCGGCGGCTGCTGCTCTGGCTCTCAGACACCGGCTGGCTGCTGTAGCACAAGGCGTCAAACGCCAGGATGCCCCCCACGCAGTCCCCGATCAGGCAGACCTGGAGGGAGAGGGCCTTGGGGCTGAGCGCCAGGCTGGGAAGAACCGAAGTGCCTGGCACGGCCGGGCCGGAGGTCCAGGCAGGCCCCCCAACCAGGGTCTTCGGCCTTTCCTTCCCTGACCCCGTGACTCACCTGCCCATTGAAGGTCACGCCCTCCTGGGACTTGATGAAGTCCCCGTAGGCGAGGTTGGCCCGCTGGATCACCGTGGCAACAGCCTCCTGGTACTGGGGTGAGGAGGTGGCCAGTAGGGGCAGGGCGGCCAGCGGGATGTGGTCCTGGCTGCTGGACAGACAGCCTTCGTCGTGGCTGTAGGGGCTGAGGCTGGGGGAGGGGGGCCCGGTCAGGACAGAGCCGTGGCCTCAGGTCAGCCCCCGGAGCCCCTCTCCCCTGCCCTGAGCAGCCTGCCCGGGGCGCCTGCCACCCGGAGAGCCTCAGTCGTGAACCAGCAGACCTGGTGGGGACGCTTCCAGGTCCATCCCGGGCAGGCGTGGGACAGGGCTGGGGAGTAAGGCCCCAAGTCTCGGAGCCAGGTGGGGACCCTCACACGGGGACACCAAGGCTCGGCCCCGGCCCTCCTGACTCTGGGCCCAGCCATCTGCATAGATTTTGCCGCCTCTGGGCAGAACAGACTAGATGGCCTGTCTGGGCATCTAGACAGGTGTC
>NW_005367694.1:1092474-1094935 GCF_000412655.1 Myotis brandtii
TAGTGCACGCGCATGACGGTGTCGAACACGGTGGTGATGGTGTTGGTGTCGCCCTGCTTGGAGCTGGGGTCCCCGGCGCCCGTGTCCAGGATGGTGCCCCCATGCAGCACCAGCAGCAGCACGTGGATCTTGGAGGGCGGCATGGCCAGCGGCGGGCTGACCTCGTCCTGCGTGGGCGAGGGGCGGGTGTCAACTCCCCCAGGAACTGAGCTCCTTGCCGAGGCCCCTGACGCCCCCCTTGCTCCCTCTAAGAACCCCGACTCCGGGTCTTCAGCTGGTGGTGCTGCCCTCGGTGCGCCCGTGTCCAGGCCCCGCAGGCAGGGCGACAGCGCTCCAAGTCACAGGGTTAAGGGTTGCCAGCAGCTATGAGCTCTCCCTCCATCTACATGGGGCTCCTCCCTGCCCCTGGCCCCACAGCCCCCAAACCCTGCCATTTCTTGACTTTCAATGAGACCAAAGGCCCAGGAGCAGAGATGTCTGGACCGGAACCAGAGCTGCTGCCACCCCAGGCTGGGACGCCATCCCAGGCCTCGCCCGGCCCCAGCTCCCAGTGTGACGGGGGTGGAGTGGGGTGGGGGGGTGGCCCAAGAGGGGTCACTGGTGAGCACTTGTGTTCCTATGATGTCAGGAGGCGTGGGGGTGGGGGAGGAGCTGAATGAACAGAGCAGCTTGTCCCCAAAAAGCCAGGGGCTGAAGCCGCCTGGAAGCCCATGAGGGGGCGCGTGAGCTGGGCCCCGATGGCAGGAGGTGGGGCAGCAGCAGGACCCGTGTCAGCACGGAGCCGGAGGAGGGTTGGGCCCTGGGCCTGGGGCTGGGGAGGCTGCCAGGAAGGGAGAGGGGGTGCCTCCGGCCAGCACAGGGCTCCGGGTAAGTGAGGAAGGAGGGCTGGGCTGCCTCACCCCCAAGAGGGGACTGGTCATGGGCCAGTTGTGGGCCACGGGGCCTGGACGCAGTTTGGGGGCGACACCTGTCCCCATAGAAGGACTGCCCGCTGCTGCCCGCCGGTGGGGCAGGAATGAATTCATAGCCCAGGCCAGGGGGGGACCACCAGCCGCCCAGACCACAGGCCGGGACGGCACAGCCGCGCTCGGCCACGGGGTTGGGCAGGGCTGGGCAGCGGGGAGCGGAGGGAACCCTGCCTGTGTCCCCTCTGCTGGGACTGTCCGCAGACCCCTGAAGGTCAGTCTGAGACACAGCTTCTCCCACGTGAGCCTGCTGTCCGTGGGACACACCCTGCCGGAGCCGTGAACCAGTGGGAACAGAGCCCACAGTACGGGGGCGACAGGCCCTGAAAAGCCAGGGGACCCCGTCAGTGTCCCCGTAAAGCCACCTCCTTCTGCAAAGCCGGGAGAGGAGGCTCTGGTTTGGGGGCTTTTGCCGGCAAGGGGATCTGGCTTTGGGTGGTGGTGCCCAGAACCGTGCTGGGCCGCAAGGCACACCCTCGGCCGATCTCGAGCACGGCCCCTTCTGCCCCTCCCGGGGCGTCAGAGCTGTGAGCCACGTGGCTGGGGAGGGGGCTCCGTCTGCTTTATCGCCATGAACCAGCAATTGGAAATCGACACCCCAGTAACTTTTCTAGAAAAACCCATCGGACTTAAAACCTCAGAGCAGAAAACCCCCAAAGCAGGGGAGGGTAGCATGGAAGCTCCTTCCCCCCAAAACCCATCCAAACTCCCCAGGGGTCCCCGTCCCCAGGGGCCGTCTGCACCTTGGGCAGCTTGAGGCCAGAGCAGGGTGGTGGCCGCAGCGAGTGACAGCCCCAAGTGCAAACAGCTCTGACCACCCATGGGTGGAGCAGGAGGGGCCTGAGCTCCGTGCAAAGAACCCCCAAAGCAGACACAGGCACTCCGCGGACACAGCTTTATTGGGTACTGAGAGCGGGGTGGCGGCCGCCGGCCACATCACTTCTGCCTAGACGGCTTTTGCTTCCTCCCCTTCCATCTTTTTTTCTTCAGGAAATGCAGGCAGGCTGAGCACAGGGTGGTCTTATGTTTGGTCTGGAATTTACAAGTTTCTCATTTTACTTTCCAGGGGCGGGAGCTGGGTCAGGTCCTTCCTCAGAGGCTGCCTACCATCCCTGCCAGTTCTCGGGGCGTCAGAGGGGGCGGGGGCCCAGGCCAGTGGGGACGTGAGTGAGGCTGTGGGCGCCAAGTCCTGCCTCCACTGCTTTGAGCCCTGCCCACTCCCCCTGGCAGCTCTGGGGACCACCAGCAGCACAGCCCCCGCCCCCTGCCACCTGGGCACCCACCTCGATGGTGTTCAGCTGCTCCACGCTGGAGGCCACCCTGAACTCGGGGGTGGTCTGACGGTATAGCCCATCTGCAACACAGAAGCGGGGGGGGGGTCCTCTGAGCAGAGGGGCAGCTGGCCAGCCCCAGGCCCACCAGACAGAGGCTGTGAGGGTAACGGGCGGGGCCCAGGGTTTCCTTCACCCCACCTTGTCCCCAGGCTCAGGAGCTGG
>NW_005367694.1:1095000-1099203 GCF_000412655.1 Myotis brandtii
GGCCCTGCAGCATGCAGCCAGTTACCCTGGGTGTCCTCCAGCTCGGGGCTTTCGATCTTGTCCATGAGGTCATTGGAGTTCCACTTGGTGATGTCCTTGGGGAAGGTTTCCTCCGAGTCGGACAGGTCCTCTGGGGAGGAGAAAGGGGCCTCAGCATGCTGTTGGGGAGCAGGGACTGGGGGGCGGGGCGCTGGGAGGCCCGTTCCCGCAGGTGGGGGCCTGGGAGTGGTGGCTCCGGGGTCGCCCATGTTTCTCCGGCCCGTGTGCTGCTCTGTGCCGGGTTCTGCTCTCCCCCTCCCTTAACAGACGGACCCACGGCCGCACGCCCATGGGGCTGCTGCCTGACCTTAGATTTATTTTTTTAATATATTTTTATTGATTTCAGAGAGGAAGGGGGAAGGAGAGAGAGATAGAAACATCAATGACGAGAGAGAATCATTGATCAGTTGCCTCCTGCAGGCCCCACACTGGGGATCCCGAGCCTGCAACCCAGGCATGTGCCCTTGACTGGAATCGAACCCAGGACCCTTCAGTCTCCAGGCTACGCTCTATCCACTGAGCCAAACCGGCTAGGGCTGCCTGACCTTTTTTAAAAATTGTGGTAGGCGCGGGAGCAGTGGAGAGGTCAATGGGGGGAAAAGGAGACATATGTAATACTTTCAACAATAAAGAATTTAAAAACAATACAAAAAAAAACAAAAGAAAAATTGTAACATTCACATATAAAAGTCGCCATTTTAAAAGGAGCATTTAGTGCATTCACAGTGCTGTGCAACCATCATCTCGATCTAGTTCCAGAACATTTTCTCTTCTTTCTTTTCTTTAAGGTGAGACCTTCTATCTAAATATTAATATGTTTTTATTAATTTCAGAGAGAGAGGAAGGGAGAGGGATAAAGAGACAGAAACATTGATCCGCGGCCTCCTGCACGCCCCACACTGGGGATCGAGCCTGCAGTCAGGGCATGTGCTCTGACCGGGAATCGAACCAGCGACCTCCTGGTTCGTAGTTGACACTCAACCACTGAGCCACACAGGCCGGGCACCAGAACACTTTCATCACCGAAAGGAAACCCTGTTCCCTTTATTTTATTTTATTTTTTTAAATATATTTTATTGATTTTTTACAGAGAGGAAGGGAGAGAGATAGAGAGTTAGAAACATCGATGAGAGAGAAACATCGATCAGCCGCCTCCTGCACATCTCCTACTGGGGATGTGCCCGCAACCCAGGTACATGCCCTTGACCAGAATCGAACCTGGAACCTTTCAGTCCGCAGGCCGACCTCTCTCTCCCTCTCCCAAACCGGTTTCGGCCCCTGTTCCCTTTAATAGTCATTCCCCCTTCCTCCCTCCTCCAGCCCCAGCCACACCACCCTGCTCTCTGTCTCTATGGACGAGCCTGCTCTGGACAGTTCCTACAGACGGCCATAGAGCACGTGGCCTTTAGAGTCTGGTCTTTCACTCAGCACCCGGCTTTCAAAGTCCGTGCGTTTCATGCCTGGACCCTGTGCGCCGTCTGGAAGGGCCACCCTTTGTTTCTCTGCCCATCAGCTGCCTTCCTGACGGTTTCCCACGTCCTCACAATACAGCTCAGTGAGAAGCGCAGCTGTGAGCGATTCCACCCGAGACTCCCCTCTCTGCCTTTCGGAGAGCTCCCGCCCGTGACCCTCCCCCACCACTCGACGGTCAGGTGGGGCCGGCTGCCCCCGGGCACTGCCGCTCTGGCATCTCCCGGCCTGACTGCCTCCTCTCTTTTCGGGCTTTTTCTAAAGTTTCTACAGGAGCTGGGTTCTCTCCTCACGTCAGGGACACAGCCAGGCCAGGCTCAGGGGTGAGACTCGCAAACACCCTCCCCCACCCTCGGGAGACCCCAGGGCAGAGGCTGGTCATCTCTTCTAAGCTCCTCCCCCAAGGCCAAACCAGGCACCTGCCTTTTGCCTGGACAATCGCCGCCCGCCCCCCCAAGTTCTTCCCCTCGAGGCCAGTTAACTAAGATACCATAATTAGCCCGGCCAGTGTGGCTCAATGGTTGAGCGTCACCCTATGAACCAGAAGGTCACATCCTGGGGCTGCAGGCTTGATCCCCAGTAGGGGGCGTGCAGGAGAAAGCAATCAATGATTCTCTCTCATCATTGATGTTTCTCTCTCTCTCCCTCTCCCTTTCTCTCTGAAATCAATAAAAAATATTTTTTTAAAAAGATGCCATAATTAGGTGGCTCCTCAGCCTACGTCAAGCTGTGGAGGCGGCCGGACAAGGCTCTGGTCCTGCCTCTGCCCTGCTGTGTGTCTGGAGGCAAGTCCCTGTCCCTCTCTGAGCCTGTGTCCTGCTTGTCACCTGCGAACTGGAAACCCGCCTCCCACACCTGTCCGCAGGCCCCTCTTATTTCCTGGGGAGGAGGGGCCGGGGCTGAAGCAAGCGAGGGTTTTGTGTCGGCTTCTCCCGGCTTGGGTGGCTGCGTGCGCACTGTGCTTATTTTAGGATTCGTGGGAAAATGGGCACTTCCCGTATTTTCAGCTTGTCTGCATTTTCTAAAGTTTTTACATCAGATGAAAAAAAAAGATCATTGCAAAAAAAAAAAAAGCAGGAAATTATAAGAAGGTAGGCTTTTATGAAACTTCTTATGGAAACAAATTCACACAAGGAAAAAAGCCTCCTCTGATCCTAGGTCCATTTCTGGGGGGTCTGAGAGCATGGTCCCCCCCTGCCAGGTCCGGGCACATCCTGACCTCTGGTTGGGGTGAGCCGAGACCGCGGGCGACTTCACTCAGCCTCTCATCCTCCGTCCCATGCTGCTCACCCAGGACTGTGCATAGGTAACTGCCACTCGGACCCACACACCCCAACTCTTTCAGACCCCAGATCTCTCGTGGGAGGTGTCCCCCCAGAGCCACCCAGGAGCCCGCCTACCGTGCGCATCGAAGAACTCATCCTCCGAGCTCTCGTCGGAGTCCCGGGCGATACTCTGCATCCTCCACTCTGAGATGCTGTGGCGGGAAGTGAGACCGCGGGTGACTTCACTCAGCTTCTCATCCTCAGTCCCATGCTGCTCACCCAGGACTGTGCATAGGTAAGTGCCACTCGGACCCACACACCCCAACTCTTTCAGACCAGACCCCCAGATCTCTCGTGGGAGGTGTCCCCCCAGAGCCACCCAGGAGCCCGCCTACCGTGCGCATCGAAGAACTCATCCTCCGAGCTCTCGTCGGAGTCCCGGGCGATACTCTGCATCCTCCACTCTGAGATGCTGTGGCGGGAAGGGCTGGCTGGAAGGCAAAACCCCGACTGACCGACCACCCAGCGGACGGGGCTGGGGACAGAGGCAGGCGGGTGTGAGGTGCCGGAGCGAGGGCAGGAGGGCTCGGAGGAGAAGGGTGTGAGAGAGGAGGGGCCGGCGGCCCTGACTCCTCTTGGTGGAAGCTCCTGGGACTTTGAAAACCGCCCCCTCCCAGCCCACCAGCCACAATGCAGCCACGTCCCCGTCTGGGGGAGGACACGGCGGTGGGAGGGGATGGGGGGTACGGCCGGGCGGGCAGTCACACGGCCTGGGTCCTCCTGGGCCTCTGCCCTGGGCCGGCCCCGGTGCTGCTCCTTAAATTCTCCGGAGGCAGAGCCGAGAGATGGGGGCCAGGGCCGTGGCGGGAGGGGAGGACATAAGCGTGTCCACGTGTACATTTCCACGGACCCTCTGCACAGGACAGACACGCCTGGCGTGGGAAGAGCCGCTCTGCAGAGGGGTCTCCTGACTTTATATGAGATGCCTTGTTTTTCAAAATCGCCACAGTATGCCCACAACAGTTCCCTTGAGAAAGGCCTTTCTCGGGTCTGACGCCTTCTTCTCGCCCCTCGGCCTGGCCCAGAATGTGGGGTCTGGTCCCTCAGGAGCAGAGCCCCCGCTCCTTGTGCTGCGTGGGACCCACCCAGGCCCCCTCTCTTCCTGGGACCCTGGCTCCTCAGAGCTGCAGCCGCTGGGTCCCACATAACCAGCCTGTCTTGCCCGGGCTGTGGAGGTGAGTCTGGGGGAACCCGCTAGAGGGGGGTGGGGCGCCCTGGGCTTCTCGTACCAGCAGGCAATTGGTTCTAACTCCGGGCAGCTGTGGCCCACAAGGTCCGAAAGCAAGAGTCCCTTCCCAGAGCTGGCATTACCTGGCAGTGGCCTGGGGCTGCCTCGAGGGGCTGAGGGCTGCCCCGGGGGGACTGAGGG
>NW_005367694.1:1099295-1099552 GCF_000412655.1 Myotis brandtii
GCAGGGCTGGGGGGGCTCCCCGGGGGTGTGGTCCTGGCTGGCTTCGCCCTTGGACAGCTCGTCGGCCTCCTCCTCGTGCTCCTTGAACTGGGCCATCTTCCGGGACAGCATGAGCTGCGCCTCCTTCTCCAGCTCCCGGATGTTCTCCATGCTCAGCCCGTACCACTCGTCCTGCCAGCACCAGGCCTGCCGGTGCGCCCGGACCATCACCTTCCGCAGGCCTGGGCGGGCGGGGGACAGAGACGGAGGCGGGAGGG
>NW_005367694.1:1099571-1112681 GCF_000412655.1 Myotis brandtii
GGGCAGAGATGGAGGCGGGAGGGGGACAGAGACAGAGGGGGCGTCAGTTGGGCCACAGAGGCCCCACGGGCCGGGCTCGGGGCTGGGGGGTGCCCCATGTTGCAGGTCACAGTGTAGCCTCCAGCAAATCACTGTCCCTGTGCCTCAGTTCCCCCCCATTGGCTCACAGATGGCCTCCCACAGTAATGCGTCTGCTCAGAAGCCACTCTGAATTTGGGGGGATTTCTGCCCTGGAGGGGTGGGGACGCTGGAGGAGGACTTCCCGAGAGTCCAGTCTCAGCGCCTGGCATCCTTTCCCATCGACTTTCCCAGGGAAAATCAAGTTCAAGGTCAAAGCAGCTTGGTCTGCCCCTTTCTTTTCTTAAAAACATATATATATTTTATTGATTTCAGAGAGGAAGGGAGAGGGAGAGAGAGAAACATCGACGATGAGAGAGAATCATTGATCGGCTGCCTCCTGCACACCCCCCACTGGGGATGGAGCCTGAAACCCAGGCATGTGCCCTGACCAGAAATCGAACCCTGACCTTCTGGTTCATAGGTCGACCTACACTCACCCACTGAGCCAGGCTTGGTCCTCCCTTTTCTAACAGAATATAGATACCTATAAACTAAGGTCGCTTTTAGGGTATAAAAATAATAAAAGAAAACACAGGGACAGAAAGCAGATGGGGGTTGCCTCGGGCTGGGGTGGGAGTGGGGCGGTGACAGTGAGCAGGAACGAAAGACTCTGAGGTGTTGGAATGTTCTAGAATAGACTAAAATTTATTGAACCATCCTCTTACACCCAGCGAAGAGTGTGGTATGTAAAATATAGGCCTCAATAAAGCTGGTTAAATCCATTAAGGAGACATAAGCATCCGGTCCACACCCCGTCAGGAGCAGAGGGCTGCAGGTGGGGTTGCAGGCGGGGACACAGGTGGGGTTGCAGGTGGGGATGCAGGTGGGGATGCAGGTGGGGACGCAGGCGGGGACACAGGTGGGGTTGCAGGTGGGGTTGCAGGCGGGGAGGACAGCGGCCGGCGCCAGGCTCACCGGTGTCGTGGATGAACCTCTCGATCTTGGACTGCATGCCCCAGTAGCGGAACTCCACCTTGCACAGCTTGTAGGCGCACATGATGGGGAACACCTGCTGCTTGTACTCCTGGATCCAGTTGTCCGACAGGGGCCCCCGCTGGGTCTTGATGGAGTGGAACAGCTTGGGGTCCTCTTCCGTCCTATACTCGTTGGGGGGCACGGGGTCCTTGACGATGTCGATGAAGTCTGCGGGGAGACCCTGAGAGTGAGCGGTCACTTCCATCCTGACCTCCCCCGTCCCCTGTCCCGTCTCCTCCCGGTGTCCCTGCCGCCCCCGAATCCTTGCGGGTGCTGGGCCTCGGAGGGCCAGTGAGGATGCTGCTCGGGGCCACTCCGGCCTCGGCTCTCCTGACGGCGAGGCCTATGGCTCTCCTTGTGGCCTTTTCAAGTCATTTCAGCAACCCCCCCGCATCGTGAGCATTCTACCAGTTACCGGAGACGCACAGGAGGTGTGGGAGGGGGTGTGGGTGGGTAGAGAGGAGGCCAGGTAAAGCTTCCCAGAAAGGGGCCTTTCAGCCACAGGAGCCCTGTGAGGCTGAGACTCCCAGCAGCACTGATTGACCGAGTGGGGGGGGCACTAGGGGGTCCCCGTGGGGAGAGGTGATGAGGGCGCGGTTGGATCTGCAGCATTACTGGCCAGGCAAGTGCGTGGGTGGTGCCCTGGGGCACAGGTGGCACTATGTACAGTCTGAAGGCAGGCTGGCCCGTAGAAACCCTCCCAGACCGAAGGGAGGAGACAGGATGAGCCAATTCAAGGGCCCAGGATAGTCCTGACAGGAGGTAGCAGATGCCACAGGCTGGGCATCGGGGTAATGGGACTGGGGGCTGGAGGGTGACTAGAGCAATGGCAGTGACTCTGGGAAGGACAAGAGCCATGCCACTGCCTGTCACCTGCCTCAGAACCACCGATTCGCTGGCTCCTAAGGCTCATGGTTAGCAGGGCCGGGACACAGGTGCTGAGAAGGAGCCGGGACAGGTGTGTGGCTCAGAGCCGTGTGGGGAGGGTGGCATGCGGGGGGCTCTGCCCCAGCCAGGCCAGGGCTGTCTCATCTCCCTGGCACGTGGGCACCGGGTCTCGGCTGTGGGTTGACATGAGTTCCACCAGAAGCAGTGAGGGGCCGGAGCACCAAGTGCTACAGCACAGGGGCTGGGGGAAGGGAATGAAAGTCCGGTCTGGCCGGCGTGGCTCGGTGGCTGAGCGTTGACCTATGAACCAGGAGGTCATGGTTCGATTCCCAGTCAGGGCTCATGCCTGGGTTTCAGGCTCAATCCCCAGTAGGGGGCATGCAGGAGGCAGCCAATCAATGGTTCTCTCTCATCACTGATGTTTCTATCTCTCTCTCCCTCTCCCTTCCTCTCTGAAATAAATTTTAAAAATTATATATATATATAAAATATTTTTTAAAAAACAAACAAAAAAACTCCTGCCTGGATCAGACCGTATGCCCAGCCGGCTCGGGCCGAAAGGCCACAAGGGGATGCTGGGAGCAGGGGCCATGCAGGGGCCTGTGGAGGGAGCCCGCGGAGCTGCCAGAGGGCCTGCGTCGTGCTGGGGCCTTCCCTCCTGTTATGGGTATTTCTGGGTAGAACGCGCACCGCCCCCCCCCAAGTTCATGTGTTAGAGTCCTGACCCCCAGGAGCTCAGAATATGGCCTTATTTGGACACGGCCTCCAAAGATGTAATCAAATGAAAATGAGGTCATTAGGGTGGCCCTGATCCAACATGACTAGTGTCCTTACAAAAAAGGGGACATTTGGACCTGACTCCCCGCCGCGGGGAGAACGCCATGCAGAGATGACGACGGAGATTGGGGCGATGCGTTTACAAGCCAGGAACGCCAAGGTCCGCCAGCAGGAGGGAGGCCTGGCACAGAGCCTTCCTCACTTACCCCGGAGGCACCAAGCCCGGGCACGCCTCGACCTTGGGCTTCTGGCCTCCAGGACTCTGAGGCAGTCAACTTCTGGTGTGTAAGCCACGCCCCCCTCAACCCCCCGTCTGTGGCACTGTGTTCCAGGAGCCCCAGCAAAGTAACAGCTTCCAGGCCCCAGTGGGGCCCATGGAGGGCTGTTCTCAGGGACAAAGCCCTTCACGCCCATGAGAGAGGCGGCCTGGGAGTTCGCTCCTGGGGCGCGAGCGGCCACCTCCGGCCGAGCACCTGCCCGACCCACCTCCACGTGACTTGCTCCTGGGCCTGGAACCCGGGGTTCCCAAGTGGTGGCTGCTGAGCTGCGTCGGCCCCATAGATGTATGTTTGGCCAGCGTGAGTTTATTTACAGAGATTTTTCATTAGTTGCCAACATTGAGGAATTGGGAGATGTCACATGAGAATTCTGATTGCTGGCCTCTCTTGGAAAAATAGACTTAACCAATGGGGCCCTTCGCTGCGGGGCCCAGTCACCTGGAGGGGAGAGGGGGAGAGGCCGCCTGCCATGAAGGGGACACGGCCCCGCCCCATCCAGTGAGCACACACGGGTGGGGACCCCTCGAAGGGAAGGAGGGGCGGGGCTCAGGGTGTAGGCACTAAGCCTCAGTGTACATGTCAGAAAAATGGGGCCAGGAAGGCTACCTTGTCTCCCCTGGTGCCGCCTCCCATGCTTGCTCAAGACCCAGGACAGGGGCCCACGGGCAGGGAACCCCAACACGGCCCAGAAGGGCCCCTGCCCTCCCCAGCGTGGGAGCGTCGTGGTGGACGTTACCGATCACCAGCTGGCTCCTTTCCACGGGCGACAGGCTGAACACGTTGGGGTTTTCTCCGGCATCGGTTTTATAAAAGGTTTCAATGTCGATGGAGAATTTCTCCACGAAAGGGCAAGTGAACCTGTGGGGGAAGAAAACCATCCATCAGGACCCTAACCCTAACTCTATCCCTATCCCGAACCCGTGGGTGGAGGGTGTGGGCGTGGGGTGGCCGGGCCAGGGCCTGCCGGACCCGCAGGGCAGGAGACCCAGGTGGAAGGAGGCTGGAGTGGTGGACGGGACTCATCTGTCTTGTCCACCTCCTGGACCTTCCCCTCGTCCCAAGGACAGCCCAGGCCAGGCCAGGCGGGGGCAGGGGTGGGTTTAGGGGAAGAGGGAGATGTGGCAGGAAGCTGCTGGAAGCCCTGTGTCCAGGTCCCGTGTGTAAGGCATGGTGCAGACGCAGGTACAACTACCGCAGCCTACTGCCGAGCGGGCGGAAAGGGACAAGCACTCCGAGCCACAGGCCACCCCTGCCCGCTGTCCCACAAGGAGTCAGGTCTGGTAACAAGGGAACAGCCCTCTGCTCTCTCTTTTTTAAAATGTTTTTATTGATTTCAGAGAGAGGAAGGGAGAGGGAGAGGGAGAGGGAGAGAGAAACATCAATGATGAGAGAGAATCATTGATCAGCTGCCTCCTGCACGCCCCCTACTGGGGACCAAGCCTGCAACCCGGGCATGTGCCCTGACTGGGAATCGAACCCTGACCTCCTAGTTCATGGGTCGACGCTCAACCACTGAGCTATACAGGCCGGGCCAGCCCTTCTCTCTCGGCTGGGGTTGAGCTCAGAGGAGGAAAGTGTGTTGGGAGGAGGAATGGCCTCCATGGATCCTCAGGCAAGCTCCGGGCCCTCACCCAGGACGGGGAAGGGAGCCCAGGAGACTCGTGGGGACCCTATCTGCATAGCAGGTGGGCAGCCAGCTGGGCGCACCCCGTCTGGTCGAACCCAGTGGTGCTCGGCTACACTGGGTGAGGTGGGGGCACAGAGTGAAGAACCTGTTACCAGGGGATCTAAAGGAGACCCCAGTTCAACATGGCACGTAGCTGAGGATCTCGGGGTTGGAGGGAATCTGGGCCATCTGGTCTACCTTCAGGTCATGCTTCTTCCCAGCTGCTGACGGTCCCCAATTCTCAGGTGAACATGAAGGTTTAGTTTGTATTCCCTGAGCTCCCAGATGGCAAGGGGGTCTTAGCCGGACCTTGCTGAACTCATGCCTTCCAGGCCTCCCTCCCTGACACCCCTCTCCTGCCTGTTTCATGCAGGGGACCCTAAGGGACCTTCAGGGCGCCCCTACCTGGAATAGAGGCTCGGCTCCCCGGAAGCCTGGGGTGCAGGGGCTGAGCCTACCTGGAGGGCTGCTCCCGGGATCTATGCCGCAGGGCGCCTCCCTGCTCACCTGGTTCGCGTGTAGGGGTAGGCGTTCCAGGACTCCTCCACCACCCGCAGGGCCGCCTTGGGCAGGATGGAGCGGAACCAGCTGGGAATGTGCCTGCCCACGTGGTACACCTTGTGTGTGTACTGTCCGGAGCCGCCTGGGCCGTCCGTGTATGGCCTGTTCTCCAGGATCTCCACGCCGCTGCCTTCGCCATATGTCTCGTTGCGGCTCTTCTTCTGTGGGGACAAAGGCACGGTCCATGTGTGGGGGCCACAGTGCTCTGCAGAAGGGAAGGGGCTCAGGTGATCAAGCCCCGGAGAGCTGAGTGGGAGGAGGAGCCTACGATAGGCAGATCTATGTAGGAGAGGCAGGAGTCTAGAAGGAAACCCATGTACCTGTATCTGCAAACCATATATATTAATTTTCAACAAGGATGCCAAGAACACTCAATGGGGAAAGAATAGTCTTTTCAAATGGTGCTGGGACAATTGGCTCTCCACATGGAAAAGAATGAAGCTGGACCCCTACCTCACACCACACATAAAGATGAACCCAAATGGATCAAAGACCTAAAATTATAAAAGTTTAGAAGAAGATAGAGGGGGCAAGTCTTCATCATCTTGGATCTGACAATAGTTTCTTAAGCACAAGTAACCAAAGGTAAAATAGATAAAAATGGATTCCATAAAAAATGTAAAACTTTTGTGCCTCACAGGACACTAAGAAGAAAGAGGAAGGCAACCCACCAAATGGGAAAACATTTTTGTAAATAATATATCTGATAAGGGCTGTGTATACAAAACATATTAAAAACTCTTATGACTCAACAACAAAGAAGGAAATAACCCAATTCAAAAATGCACAAAGGGGCTTGAATAGTCATTTCTCCAAAAAAAATACGCAAATGGCCAACAAGCCCATGAGAAGATGCTTCAGCCCTCTAGTCATCAGGGAAATGGCAATCAAATCTACAACGAGATACCCCTTCACGCCCATTAGGATGGCTGAGAAGCCAAACGATTAGCAAGTGTTGGTGAGGATGTGGAGACGTTGGGACCGTCATGCACTGCTGGTGGGAATGCGAAATGGTACAGTCGTCGTGGAAAATCGTGTGGCGGCTCCTCAAAAAGGTGGACACAGAGTTCCCACACGGCTCAGCAGTTCCACTCCTAGGTATACATCCGAGGAAACGAAAACATAGGTCAGCACACGAACTTGGACACCCGTGTGCATAGCAGCACCAGTCACAACAGCCAGGAGGCGGAACCAACCCAGATCTCCACGAACTGAAAAATGGGTAAACAGCTCTGGTCAGTGTGGTGCACCGAAGGGTCATGGGTTCAATTCCCAGTCAAGGGCACGTACCTGGGTTGCAGGTTTGATCCCCGGCTCCGGTCAGGGCATGTGCTGGAGGCAACCAATCGATGTGTCTCTCTCACATCGATGTTTCTCTCTCTCTACCCCTCCCTCCCTTCCTTCCACTCACTCTTTCTAAACATCAATGGGAAAAATATCCTCGGGTGAGGATTAACAACAACAACAAAGGATAAACAAATTATATCCATACAATGGACTATGATTCATCCATAAAAAAGAAATACTGGCACCTGCTACAACGTGGATGAACCTTGAAAACATGATGCTGAGTGAGAAAAGCCGGACACAAAAGGCCACATACTGTGTGATCCTATTTCTACGAAACATCCGGAATGGGCAAATCCACAGAGTCAGGAAGCAGATTATTGGTTGCCCAGGGATGGGGGGCTGGGAACGGAAAATGACTTCTTTTTGAGGAGCTGAAAATGCTCTAAACTGATTGTGGTTTCATAACATAATGAAAACCACTACACTGTACACGGTAAACATGTGAATTGGTTGCTGCGTGACTTACATCTCAATGAAGCTGGTATACGACAAAACACACACACGCCCAAACCAATCCTGTCTCCTGCTCTCTCTCAGACATTAGACAGATCACCTGTGGGGAGTGGAGAGTAGGGAGGGGCCTCGGAGCCCCTGCCTGGGCTGGGTAGGACGCCTGGGTCACCTCTGAGCGTCTCTCGGCACCAACGTCCTGGCCGGTGTTCAAAAGCTCAGGTTTCTGCTTATGAAGAAAACCTCGAGGTTGAGATGCTGGTGACTTTAAGCCCAGCATCTGTTTCCATGGTGACGTGATGGCACCGCCAAGGCTACCTTCGGTCAGCTTCCCGAACAGCAGGTGTGCGCATGCTCACACGCACACACCTGTGACCCCTGCCAGCTTTGCCGGCGCAGGCTGGGTGGAGAACCCAGCCCTCTCCCTCCCCGGGGCCTGAGGCCGCACAGGAGGGGCTGAGCCACCTTGGGCCTGGTGCGGGCAAAGCACAGACCCCAGGAGGCAGGATCCTTCAGAAACAGGAGGCTCCCCGGGTGGGTGGCTAATGAAGGGGGTGGGAAGCGGCAAAGAGCAAGCAGCCCCCCACCCCCCTCAAGCATTGCTCCTAGCGCTGTCCAGGGTCCTGGCCGAGTGCCGCCCAGGGTCGCTGGGAGCTAAGTATTTGCCCGGCCTCTTCCAGGACAGCAGGCTCTCTCCCAGACAGGCCAACTTTTCGTTTGTTTTTAAAACCTTGAACACGTGCCCGGCCAGTGTGGCTCAGTGGGTCTATGAACCAGGAGGTCACGGTTCGATTCCCGGTCAAGGCACATGCCCGGGTTGTGGTCTCAATCCCCAGTACATCTGTGTAACCCAGCCTTCGGCCCAGGCCGGGCACAGAAAAGTCTGGTGAGTTTAACTTATCTTGTTAATAGCTTTACTGAGGTCTGACTGATTATGTTCACACCCGTGAAACCTGCACACAGTGGAGATAACGGGCTTGTGTCTCCCCCATGGCGGATGGAGACCCTGGGAACTCAGGCCCAGATGCAGGTGAGACGAATATGGGAGCAGGAGGAGTGGGGCTCGGAAGAGGGAGAGGGTGTGAGCAGTCCCCAGGCCATAGGAGACATCACACGGGAGGCATACGAATAGAAGTTTCTGTCAGGCCAGTGTGGCTCAGTGGTTGAGCACTGACCTATGAACCGGGAGGTCACAGTTCGATTCCTAGTCAGGGCACATGCCCAGTTTGTGAGCTTGATCCCCAGTGGGGGGGCTGAGGAGGCAGCAATCAATGATTCTCTCTCATTGTTAATGCTTTTATCTCTCTCTCCCTCTCCCTTCCTCTCTGAAATAAATTATATATATACTAGAGGCCCAGTGCACGAAATTCGTGCACTGGGGGGGGGGCCCCTCAGCCCAGCCTGCAACCCTCTCCAATCTGGGACCTTTCGAGGGATGTCTGACTGCCCGTTTAGGCCCAATCCCTATGGTGGGATCGGGGGCGATTGGGCCAGCAGGGGAGAACAGTTAGGGGTGACCAGGCCGGTCACCCCTAACTGCCCTCCCCTGCAGGCCTGGTCCCCCCCAACTGCTCTCCCCTGCAGGCCGGGTCCCCCAAAACAGCCCTCCCCTGCAGGCCAAGTCCCCCACAATGGCCCTCCCCTGCAGGCCTGGTTGCCCCCAACTGCCCTCTCCTGCTGGCCCAGTCACCCCCAACTGCCCTCCCCTGCCAGCCATGTTTGACCACACGGGGGCGGCTATCTTGTGTGTTTGAGTGATGGTCAATTTGCATACGGGTCGTGACTAATTAGCATATCTGGGATAATTAGCATATCCCTCTCTTATTATATAGGGTATATATATATATGAATAGATTATTTTTTTTTAATCTCAAAAGAGGGGTGAAGATGGCAGGTGTTTTTGAGGGGCCCAGGGCGCCTCGCGGCCTCCGCTGGTTCTGTTTGTTTCACGGCCTCTCTGTGTTTTGTGCAGGTGGTTCAATGTTTGAAAGAGCTTTGGATATTCTAGAAGCTGAAAGTCAGTCCCCAGGGGTCTGGAGGCAGCAGGCCACAGAGCCCGGGGTGGGGGCGGCTGTAGTCGGGGGCTCCCCTGGTGTGGGTGGGCATTACGGAGCCGCAGGACGAACAGCGGCAGAGCCTCTCCCTCCCTCCCTGCTCTCGAGGAATAACTGCGGGGTAGGTGGCTCGAGAGGGAATTGAGTGGCGCTCCTGAAGCGGTTTGGAGCACACTGCCCCCCAGAGAGGCCGAGTTTGCCTCTGTCCTCTTCCCAGTCGAGCTTCCCGCTCCGGCAGCCGCTCACACTCCAGCAGCTCCATCGAGCTCCTCCCAGGAGGGAGCTGGGGGCCGGCTCTGCAGGGAGCTCCTAACTAATGCCCCAGACCTGGGCTGAAGGGTGGGAGCCACCAAGCAAACCCAGGGTGTGGTGGCGGCCCTGCCGGCCTGGGCTCCCCTGGCTCCTGTGTGATGATTCTGCGACTGGGCGAGGGGAAGAGGGAGTGGGGGGCAGCATGGCCAGAGGCTGGACCGAGGCATCCACACGCCCAGAGCTGGGCCCAGAGCAGGTTTATCATCAGACCCTGAACTGGGAGGGAAGCTGTGCAGCTGGGCCAAGGGCTGGGGCAGCAAGAGGCTGCCAGGGGTGCTGGGATGGGGACTGCACAGAGCAGGACCCGTGAAAATGGGAGCTGTGGTCCCATCTGGGCCATGAGCAGCGGGTCCCGTGTCCCGGGATGCTCAGGCACGGAGGAGGGAGGCCGGAGCCGTCTGGGGTGGGGTGGTATTCTCCGGCTCCTCACAGGGAGCTGTCATCCTCACACTCATGTGCGACTGTAAATCAGCCATGTGGCGGTCACCACTGTTTCGCAGGCGGCCCAGGGGAGTAAGAAGAGGTGGACCTGGGAGGTGGGAGGCGGGCTGTGGGCACCCAAGCCAGTCAGTTAACGTCTCTGGGCCTTGCACCTCCCTGTCTGTCGAATGGGTTGCTTTGGACTGAATGTCTGTGCCCCGCCCCCTCCGAATGCATGTGCTGAAACTGGCCCTCCAATGTGATGGTGTGAAGGGGCCAGGCCTTTGGGAGATGATTAGATCATCAGGGTGGCGTCCCCGCTAGGGATTAGCGTTCATATAAAAAGAGACCCCATGGGGGGGGTAGCGGGGAGGGATTAACTGGGGAATTTATATGCAGATATGCATAGCCCGTGGACAGAGACAATAACTTGGCGAAGGCCTGGGAGGGGCAGGAGGGGGTGGAGGGGCATCAATGGGAAAAAAACAACCACAACAAAGGAGACATCTGTAATACTTTCAACAATAAAGATAAAGTTTAACAAAAAAGACCTCAGAGAGCCCCTCCCCTCTCTGCCATGTAAGACACAGTAGGAAGGTGGCCGTCTGCAAGACAAGAAGAGAGCCCTCCCCAGACACCCAGCCTGTCAGCACCTTGACCTTGGACTTCCCAGCCTCCAGAACGGTGACAAGTCAAGTCGCTTGTTCCGGCCCCCCAGTCTGGGGTATTTTGTTCCAGCAGCCGAGCTGACTAAACACGAGAATAACATCTGGGATCAGTGAGATGACGGGTGTTCTATGTCGTGAATACAGCGCTGGCAAGACCACCCATGCCACAGGCATCCCACGGCAGGCCGTGGTGTATACGGCACCGTGCTTGGCGGCCAGACACCAGGAGCCCAGCGGGCAGACACGGTGCGCGAAGGCCACACCGCCACCCAGTGCACGGTGCGGAGGGCTGCGTGTGCGCCCGGCGTGGCCAGCCCCGCCCCCGACCCACCTGTATCATGTAGAGCTGGGCGATGCGGTACTCCTCCACGGTCATCGGCAGAGGAATCCGATACTCCTTTATGATCATCTTGGAGTCCACGCCTTCCCGGCGACGGGGAACTGCGTGTTGGGGCTTCTAGGCGACGAGGTTCCTTAAAGAACCATGACAGGGCTCACCGAGGACCCC
Source organism: Myotis brandtii (assembly GCF_000412655.1). NCBI lineage: Eukaryota > Metazoa > Chordata > Mammalia > Chiroptera > Vespertilionidae > Myotis > Myotis brandtii. The sequence goes on from NW_005367694.1 coordinate 1,110,599, forward strand.
TGAGGGGGAGAGAAAGGACAGGTGAGTCGCCTTCTGCAAAGACCGATGGGAACAAGAACACGGAGGAAGGGCGGGGCCTGCACCTGAGGCTGGAGTTCTGGTCCCCGTTCTGCCGCGAGCCCACCACGTGACTTTGAACAAGTCCCCTGCCCCAGCCTCCAGCGTGGCTCAGTTGGTGGGGTGTCATTCCGTGCACCAGGAGGTCGCTGGTTTGATTCCTGGTCAGGGCACATGCCCGGGTTGCAGGCTTGATCTCCAGTAGGGGGCGTGCAGGAGGCAGCCAACTGATGTTTCTCTCTCATCGATGTTTCTCTCTCTCTCTCTCTTCAAATCAATAAAAACAAAAAAACATAAGAAAGAAATCATAGCCTTTGAGTCAGCCAGATCTTTCACCTCCTCCCAAGCTGTGGCCATGAGCAAATTCCCTAATCTCTTGGATCTTTCATTTCACCTCCCACAAAATTCTCCCATCCGGCTCAGCCCAGTTCCGACCAGCACCCGGCTGGCAGTCAGGATCTGAGCAGGGGCTGGAAGGCAGGCGTCCAGGCCTGTGTGTGGCCCAGCTTCCCGCCTGCACTGCAGACCCCAAACCCCATCAGGGAAACACGGCCGAGCACCCAGGGCATGCACGTCCGTCCGAAGGACACACGGCCCCTTGCCAGGCCCTGGTGGGCACGATGGGGCCCCCTTGCTTTCTTCCTGGTTGAGCCCGAAGCAAGGGGCCCCGGGCAGACTCTAACCCTCACGAAAGAAGGCGGCGTGGCTGTGTGTCTGCCTGTCCCCCGAGCCCTCCTCGCCTGCCCGGCAGCTGAACCCTCAGACAATCTCATTACGCTCATTCCGGCGGCCCGGGCGTGCGAGGCAGACACACATTTCATCGTCCCCGCTGGAGTCGGAGGGCGGGGTGGGTGGCTAGACAGAATGATCTTTCACTGCTCTGCACAGGGCAGCCTTGGGGGCCTGGCACAGGGAGAGGAGGAAAGAAAAAGGAAGTCTTGAGAGGCCTTGTTATGAGGGAAGCCAGGCAAGGACTCTGGGTGACCAGTGTGCACCCCGCCCCAGGAGCACAGCCCCGGCCCCTCCCTAGGAAGACAGGGACGGACCCCCCATGGAGCCTCAATTACGGCACCTGGCTCAGGTCTATAGGAAAGCCTTGGGCTCCCGAAGCCCTGTGTTCACGACCCTACGAAGGACCCCCGTTCACCAGTGTCTTTGAGGAAACAGCAGCCCAGACAACGTCAGAGTGGAGGCCAGTGGGCGTGGCAACCAGGGCCGTCCTAGGGGAGGGATCCGCCCTGGGGAAGGTGTGTCTGGAGCCCGGGCCTGGATTTGGGGTGGGGGTCACCCTCCTGGGCCTCAGGCAGCCAGCCTGTCCAGCCAGAGCCCACAAAGGGAGGAGAGGGCACAGGCCTGCAGCTGACCGAGAAGGCGTGGTGCCATCCACGGAACCAAGGGCAGGAGCCCAAGGTCGTCAGGGACCCTCCGGGCCTCGTAGGGAAAAGGCAGCGCCGGCTCAGCTGGTGTGGCTCCGTGGCTGGGCGTGACCTACGAACCAGGAGGCCACGGTTCCACTCCTGCTCCCCACACGCCGGGGGCTGTGGGCTCGATCCCCAGTGTGGGGCGTGCAGGAGGCAGCCCATCAGTGATTCTCTCATCAGTGATGTTTCTATCTCTTTCTCCCTCTCCCTTCTTCTCTGAAGTCAATAAAAAATATTTAATAAAAAAATATTTTAAAAAGGAAAAGGCAACGTCCGGGCAGCAGAAACAGCTTCTGGCTCAAAGGGGCGGGTGGCCAGGCTGGAGGGGCTGCGGAGAAGACCCTGGGGTGGGCTACAGGGTGTGGCTGGAAGGGGGGAGCGGCGCACGGAGCAGGCAGGAAGGGCGGACAAGTCTTTCCAGCGGAGGCCACAGCGAGACGCCCTACCTGGGAGGGAAGCGCGAGAATCGGGGGCACAGAACCGAACCCGTGTTTCCAGGATCGGCGGGGGCCTGACTCCACAGATGGACGTCAGGAGGGAGGCCGTGCGGGGACCACGCGGACGGAACGCGTCCAAACGCAACTCGGCTGCGTTCTGCCCCTTAG
>NW_005367694.1:1112858-1116652 GCF_000412655.1 Myotis brandtii
TCCACACGCAGCTCCTGGGGCCCCGGGGCATCTGGAACGCCTCTACTGCCTTTCTGTGGTCTCTCCTCGGCTTCCTCCACCCCCTGCTTCCCAAACCTGCCGGTCCCCAATCAGGGGCCAGCGTGGGTCACAGGAGAAGAACTTCATCTGCCCCCATCCATCTAGGAGGACGGGCTCCAGGTGAACGAGGGGCCGCAGGTCCGTGGGAGGGGAAAGGGGCCGTTTTTTGTACCCCAGGGCCCAGCCGCCAGGCCTGGGTGGGGCAGGAGAGTGTGTGTATGAAGTTACCCCATCGGCTGTCTCTCTGTCCCTTGAGGGTAAAGGCAGAACCAGGGTTACCCCCAGAGAAAGTCTGAGCTGGAAGGAGCTGGGGATCCCTGCCCTCAGAGTAGCTTCACCTTCATCTTCTTTAAAAACATCTATTGTTTATTGATTTCAGAGAGGAAGGTAGAAGGAGAGAGAGCGAGGGAGAGAAACATCAGTGATGAGAAAGAATCATTGATCAGCTGCCTCCTGCAGGCCACCCACTGGGGATCGAGCCCGCAACCCGGGCATGTGCCCTGACCTGGAATCAAACCGTGACCTCCTGGTTCATAGAGCGACGCTCAACCACTGAGCCACGCCGGCCGGGCTCACCTTTCTCTTTAAGACAGTGGACTTCCACCTGGCGGCTGGGCCCCGAGGACCCCCACTTCAGTCCAAACATCCGTTTATAAAGGAGGAGATGACGCCTGGATTTCGCAGGTGTGACGAGCTGGAGGGCTTCGTGGCCCCACCCCCCGCTGGGAACACCCCAACCCAGACAGCACCAGGGAGGAGGGTGGGGGGCTTTTATCGCTAAGGTGCAGAGAGAAAGCATCCTGCCCCAGGAAAAATGGTCCCCAAGCCCATCTCCAGGCAAACGACACCACCGAGCAGCCAACGTGCTGACGGCAAACTGCTCCGTTAGCTGCTCCTCGGAGCAGAGGCGCCGCCAAGAACAGCGCACCCTCCCTGCTGCGTCCCGGGAACAACCACCGGCTCCTTGACAGCATCTGTGACTCAAACTGTTTGCAGAGCCAGAGGAGCCCCCCCCCCCCCGAAAGCCTCGAGAGTTGCAGGGGCACAAGCCCAGACAGACAGACAGACAGACAGAGGCTGTGCCCTGTCACCCACAGCGGCGCGGGGCCCTGATGAGATAGGGGCATGCGCGGTGGCCCAGGTGACCTCGGAGTGGCCGCTCGAGATGTACCGTTTATCTCACTCAGAGAGGCAGTGCTGGGAAGCAGCGGGGCCAGGCGGGAAGAGAAAGCCGGAGGGGCTGAGCCACTTGACAAAGCCACACAGAGTCACGGGCAGAAGGCATGACAGTCTGCGTTTTCTGGCCTGCGACCCGGGCCTGGTCTACTGAGCCCTGGGGTGAGCGGGTGCAGGTGCCTCAGGCCACCCACATTAGGTCCAAATGTTCTACTCAGAAGGCAGCCAGCAGGCCAAGCTGCATCCGGGGCCAAAAGGCCGGGCCAGGGTCCCCAGGGGCGGTGCGCACACGCGTGTGCCCAAGCAAACTCGTGTCTGCACAGCTCTGCCCGGGTCTTGCTCAACCTCAGCGAGCGAGCGAGCGAGCGAGCAATCGGGGTGGCCAGGCCTCCCGGGGTGGCCGGAGAACACCGCATGCCTGGAAAGTTTCCCAGGGAACTGGCCCTTATTTTCAGAATTATTAGCTTCCCTTCAGTGCCCCATAAAAACCCTCCCGCTGCTGATGGATGCCAGCCTTGTCCAGGGCGGGAGGGAGGGAGGGAAAAAGCACAGAGGAAAAATAAACACTGGTCAGGCTCGGAAAGCCCCGTGGGCATAATGTGGGAGGAGAAGGCACCAGAGGGAGCTGGGCTGCCTGTCCAGCTGCACAGACTGGGCACTGCCCGGCGCCCAGCGGTGACGTTCTCACGGACAACACTAGGATTGGCACTCCCTGGAGCTGGGCAGTGCGGGCAGAGGGCCCCGCCCTCTTTGGGACAATGTTTTCAATAGTCTCAAGGCCCGCCCCTCAGGGTCACCTTATCCTAGCGTGAGGACCCCTCCCTGCTCAGGAACTGCCCATCGGCAACTCGTGGGCAGGAGGACCTGACCAAGGCTGGACAGGAGTCACGGGGAAGGGCTGGGCATCTCCCGGGGCATTCTGGGGGCGGGGCAGGAATCTAGCGCTCAGCCTGGGGACCCCAGAGAATCAGGCATCTCTTGTGAGCTGAATCTCAAGGATGTCTCCAGCACTCTCTCCCCTTCTCCAAACCACTCTCCATTCCTGCCTCTTGATTGATTGATTGATTGATTTGAGAGAGAGAGAGAGAGAGACATCAATTTGTTGTTCCACTTATTCATGCATTCATTGGTTGCTTCTTGTATGTGTCTTGACGGGGGATCGAACCCACCACCTTAGTGTATGGGGACGACGCTCTAACCAATTGGGCTACCCGGCCGGGCCCTGCCTCTGTGTCGCCAGGTCCGGAACTCCCGGCGATGATCTCTCCACACTCGGCCTCTGGCTCATCTGTCTCTTTCCTTTCTGGAAATCTCCTTAGACGGAGGCTCGGCGCTCTCCTCGGTGCGTCCCATCCTGTCTGCCGCTGCCCGCGCCCCCCCACCCCCACCCCAGGGCCTCTTCTCTGGCTTCCAGTTACTGTCCTCTCTCCAGCTCTGACTATTCTGTGAACGTTCTCTGTGGTTGTTTTTTCAAATCTGCTTCATGCTTTTCATGCCTTTCTTTGTCCCCTGCACGTATTTGCAGCCTTGCCTTTCATTTGTCCCAATGCAGCGAGCACGGCTGTGGGATCCAGGGCACCTACACCCTGTCGCACCAGAAGGCCCGCGGGCTGGGCTGCCTCTGCCCTCGTGTGCGGCTGGCCCCGCGGGCTCGGGCTGCTGATCTGCGGCTCCGCCCGGTGAGTTATTTTTGACTCCGGACTGCTCGTGTTCTGCGGAGGTTATTTGCAGAAATCCTGGGAGACGCAGCACAGGGTCTGCTGTTCCCGGAAAGATCTCTATTTGCTTCCCGCGAGCCTGGTTCCCACCCCTCTGAGACCCCCCGGGTCCCAGCTCTCGGTCCTCCGGCCACCTTTCTCGGGCCTGTTCTTCCTCCCAATCGGGGAGCGTGCGATTGCACTTGCTCCCGGGGGCTGCCCTCACCAAGCCCCACCCCTGGGTGGCTTTACGGATCCTTTCGAAGTTCTGGGAGCCGGGAGTCCCAGTGCGGTGCCTTGGTGAGGTTGGTGCCTCGTGCCATGGCTCTGAGGGGGGCAGGGGAGGGTGGAGGCAAGTCCTGGTGGCATTTGGATCTGCAGCTCCGGCCGCTGAGCCTGCTGCCCCGTCCGTCCTCCCACGGTGATACGAGCTCCCCGGGCGGGTCCCCTTCTCCCGGGAGCACAGACAGGACTTCTGTTACTCACAACCCGGGACGCCCTGACTACTCGTAGGACGACGTCCCTTCCTTCGACCTTCTGCGTGTCATTCCCTAGGGTTTTGCTCCTCAAGGGCACGAAGATCAATGTCACTCGACCCCAAGATCACACGGTGCTGAAAGGTTCCAAATCCAGGAGGTGATGTTCCTTTCGCTCGTCGATCCGGCCGGGGAAGGACTCGGCTGTGGAGGGCAGACGCGGGTGGCGCGAAGCCCAGTGTCCTGGACACACGCCACCCACTCCCACGCCGAGACTTTACCGCGACACACGGGCACTTTCTGCGAATCTGGGGGCAGCCCTGGGCTTCTAGCCAACCTGAGTCCGCCTGCTGGGGCCCGGAGTCCGCCTGACCTCGAAGGCTTC
>NW_005367694.1:1116738-1117117 GCF_000412655.1 Myotis brandtii
TGCCTGCACGGCGCCAGGCGGGCGGGGTGCTAAACAGACACAATCCCTGGGACGAAAATAAAAGCCGGCTCGGTGACATCTTGCCGCAGCTTCGCAGGAACAGCAGGCTCCTGTGTACACACTGTCCCGCGCCGCGCGCCTGTTTGCAAATTCGTCACACACACCAGCCGACGCTGCTCCGAGGGGAGCTCAGGCGACGGGGTCCTCTGATCACCTCCAGCAGGCCCCGGGCGGGGACTCCCCCCCTTCTTGCCAGACTCCTAAGCCCCCCATCTTGCTGCCCTCCCCCACAGAAACAGGCGGGGGGGGAGGGGATGGTGCCGGGGGCTCCCCAGTTGCCTTGTCTACAAGTGTCCCCAATATACTAGTAACATGATGG
>NW_005367694.1:1117134-1119491 GCF_000412655.1 Myotis brandtii
ATATATATTATTGATTTCAGAGAGGAAAGGAGAGGGAGAGAGAGAGAGAAACATCAACGATGAGAGAGAATCATTGGTCGGCTGCCTCCTGCACACCCCACACTGGGGATCAAGCCCGCAACCCGGGCATGTGCTCCGACCAGGAATCGAAGTAGTGGCCTCCCGGTTCATAGGTCGATGCTCAACCACTGAGCCACGCCGGCTGGGCAATAGCACAATGGTTTCAAGACAGACATGCACACATGTGTAATATGTCAGTGGAAACTATGCGAAAGCAAAACGGAAAGGAATGGAGAGGAGGTCCAGAGCGACACTGTTTAACTACAGGGTCACACCCACCAGCCGCCGTCGCAGCCCCCGCCTCTCTGGGGCTCTTCCCGGAGACGTTCCCCTCTCCCCACCTGTGCTCCCAGGTCCACCTGGCTCCTGCGACACTCCTGGTCCCCAGCCCTGTCCAGCTTCCTGTGTCAGCTCTGAGGGTCCCAGGACTGAGTCCCTGACCCCGGCCCTGAGGTCGGGGCGGTGGTGGGGGGTCAGTGGGAAAAGCGTGAGGCTGAGCTGGGCCACTTGCCTGTCTCCTAACTCTGGCCTCCGCTGACCGACTGGGAGGGAGGGCTGACACCTGGACTCGGCGGGAGCTCTCAGGCGGCGCTGGGCCCACGTGGAGGCGCGGGGGCTGAGAGCTCACGCTCACGTTGCCTGGGAGACAAACTCCTCTTCTATTTAGGGCCGCCCCCCAGAGCTCCGTGCCAGCTTCTCCCCCTCATCCCGCCCCAAAGGCTTCACCTGAGCAGACAGACATGGGGACGGTGCCCCCCCTGGCCACCACCCCAGAGGGTGCCTTGGTGGGCCTGGGTCAGATCTAATTGCACTGCCCTGCCTCCTCTTCCAGGAAGCCCCCTGGGTTGACAGAGAAAGGTTCGCAGTCTTCCTGCTCTCTCCAGCCCTATGTGATGGACACTGCCCTCCCGCCCTAGGCCTAGGCCTGGGGATCTGGGTCTCTACACATTCAGCCCAATTAGGGGGTCCCCTGCACTTGGCACTTCCCCAGGATTTCATTAAGAATGAGGCCCACGAGGCCCGGCCGGGGTGGCTCAGTGGTTGAGCGTCAACCTATGAACCAGGAGGTCACGGTTCGATTCCCGGTTGGGGCACATGCCTGGGTTGTGGGCTTGATCGCCAGTAGGGGATGTGCAGGAGGCAGCCGGTCAATACCAATCGGTGATTCTCTCTCATCATTGATGTTTCTATCTCTCCCTTCCTCTCTGAGATCAATAAAAGTATATATTAGAGAAAAAGAAGAAAGAAGGAGGCCAATGACCAGAGAGGGGAACCTGCCCTAAAGCTTCCCTGTCCACTGAGCTCCGGCTCTTGGCCTTGCCGGGGACCGGGCAGGTGTGCACTGAAGTCACTGCTCGCCTGGGGCGAATCGAGCGCTCTCAGCACCAGCTGCTGGGCACAGAGGAGGTCGGGGATGACACAGGCGCTCATGCAGAAGGGACTAAGTGAGAGGCAGGAGCCACCGCGGGAGGTGGGCCCCCGGGAGGCCCTGCAACAGGAGGGCTCCTGCTTCCCAGGATGACACAGGCGCTCATGCAGAAGGGACTAAGCGAGAGGCAGGAGCCACCGCGGGAGGTGGGCCCCGGGAGGCCCTGCAACAGGAGGGCTCCTGCTTCCCTCTTCCCCGCCAGGCCGCCCTCCCTGCGCACCTGGTGCCACATGCTTGCTCCCGCCCAGTTCCAGCGTGAGCCTCCGCTTGCTCATCTGTACAGGGGGGATGTGGATACATCCAAGGGGGGGGTCAGGCATGAGTGTGCAGAGCACCCCACGCCGTGCCTGGCAGCGGAGATGTGTTCCAGCGCCTACAGGGATATTAAAAATAGCCAACCGCTGGGTACTGCCAGGGGCTGGGGGCTGGAGGCACTGTGGGTGGCATCGCCCCTTCAGCTCCGGGAGCCTCTGGGGCGGGACGCTGTGGCGGGTGGGGGGCAGGTGCTATTTGTACAAAGTAGAGGCCTTCCCCCGGGGCCAGAGGCGTTTAAGGATTCAGAACTCTCCCCACACGTTCGTTCGATGGTAACAGCGCATTTTCCAGCAGCATCCAGTACCAAATTGGACGTTTCTGCGGTGAAATGTGTGAACGGAGAACACAGAAAGGCTATAGATAGCCTCCCCGGCTATAAATAGCCTCACCTCGGTTCAGATGCGATTTGGCTGCCAAATGAGTTATGAAAAAGCGTTTGGTTTTCCGAGCTTGCTGGGTTTTGGAAGCGAGGACCGGGGACCGGCCGTGGCTCGGCACGTCAGCGGTTTTCACCACGGACCGGGAAACAGCCGTGCGGCGGCCCCGGCTCACC
>NW_005367694.1:1119523-1123560 GCF_000412655.1 Myotis brandtii
ACCTGCGCAGGTCGACCCGCCCTCACGCCTGCCCAGGCTGCCCCCGGACGAGGACGGGACAGGAGTGAGGGGCCTGGAGGGGCAAGGAGAATGCCAGGCAGGAAGGAACAGCGGCTGGCGCTGCCCTTAGGAGCTGGGGCCTTGGGTGTGAGGCCTGACCACCTCACGCAGCTTCGTCCCTTCCCCGCGTCTGAGTAACCGTTACTGAGGAGCGTGAGGCCCCTCGCCCCAGGCTGCAGCGTGAGAAACGCTGACATCTGAGACATTGTTTCAATGCACGATATAAAATGGGGGGAAGGAGGTGGAAAGGGGCAGCCCCTTCCGCCCCAGAAATGCCCTCCTGCCCCCAGGACTCCCTCCTGAGGCAGGACCTTCCTGGGTCCTGAGCCGGGTCCCCTGTGAGAACGCAGACAGGACGAGGACAGAACCTCCCGCCGCCGCTCTGGCCGCCACCAGCAGCTCCCACGAGAACGGGTTCGGGGTCTGGAGGGAAGGGCTGAGAGCAGAGCGGAGACGGGCTCGCCCTGGAGGCGGCGGCAGGACGTCGAAGGAGGACGCAAGCCTCGAAGCAGGAACGGGTTCCACCCTCCCCGAGGTCTGGGCGAGTTAAACTCTCGGAGCCTCAGTTCTGTGTGTATAACAGCAGGTCCCACCTGGCTGGCGTGGCTCCGGGGTTGAGCGTCGACCTATGAACCAGGAGGTCACGGTTCCATTCCCGGTCAGGGCACAGGCCCGGGTTGTGGGCTCGATCCCCAGCGTGGGGCGTGCAGGAGGCAGCCGATCAACACTGATCGATGATTCTGTCTCATCATCGATGTTTCTCTCTCCCTCTCCCTCTCCCTCCCTCTCTTCTGAAAGTTTAAAAAAAGTATTTTTTAAAAGTAGGTCCAATGCCACATGGGTGTGCACCCCACAGGGTATCCGGGGGGATAAACGAAGAGGCAGTGAGTGTGTAACGTGCCCACAAACAAGACCCAAGAAATGGCAGCGCTGCCATTACCATCGTGACAATGACGATGGGGATGGTGGCACAGCCCCGCCCACGGGCGTCCCTTTGAGCTGCATCCTCACACTCAAACCAGCCAGGGTTCGGAGGAGTAACCCGGCGGTCCTGTCACCAACCTTCCCACAATCACACAAGGCAGGCGCGCTGTCCTCATCTCCAATTGGAAAACGGAAGCCAAGAGAACAACAGGGCCTTGGTCAAGGTCATTGGGGCCTTGGTCAAGGTCGTCTGGTAAGTCAGTCACAGGGAGGGACCAAGAACCCTTGATTCTGGGGCCAGGGCTACGCCAAACCCATCCCAGCTGGCACCCCGAAGCCGGCAGCCCCAGGCACCCTCTTGGCACTCTCTGGGGTGTCAGGTGGGCCAGGCTGGAGCAGCTCGGGCAGAAGAACTCGAGGGGAGGGCACGGGGAGGGGGTGGCTGGGGTGCGGGGAACTGAGTCATGCTCGAGGCCCCAGCCCACCGCACACAGCCTGGCTCTCCTCTCTCTGGCGGGGAGCCTGGGGCTATTTTGGGAGGCGCTGCACACAGCCTGCCACTTCCCTGCCGGGCTGACGGTCAAAAACAAAACCAGCCCAGCAACAGCCCCGAGCAGGCGCTGAGCAGCCCCAGCTGAACAGCAGGCCGGGGGCAGTCGGGGGCGGCAGGGGCAAGCGCAATCCCCCACCTGCACAAAACACAGAGAGGCTGTGAAACAAACAGAACCAGCAGAGGCCGCGAGGCGCCCTGGGACAGACCCGCTTTAGAACCAGACAGACCTACGTTCGAATTCACGCTTTTCTTGAGCGAGTCACCGACCCGCCCCGGGCCTCGGTTTACCTGTGGGTAGGGAGGGGCATGAACCGTCTCCCAGGCTGCGGAGGGGTTCAGTGAGATAACCCCGAGGCCCTGGGCTCCCGTACGAAGGGGGAAGCCTGTCCTCGGCCTCACAGCCTCCTCTGCTGGGCAGCCCCCTCCAGGCCCCGTCCTGGGGGTGCCCCGAGGGGACACAGGGCCCCGGAGGGTCAGAGACTCGCCCGAGGTGCCCAGCAGGTCACGCAGGGCCGGGCTCCAGTCTGGTGTCGGTGTGATTGTGCGGAGACCGAGGTCAGCGTCACCCGGAGGTGTGTTCAGGGACACACAGAGACAAAGGCTGGGGCAGGAGCCAAGTGTCGAGGTGACAACTCTACCACGTGCCCCGGGGTGAAGTGCAGAGCAGGGGTGGGGTGCCCGGCCCCCCGGGAGGGTTCCTGGGCGAGGTGGGCAGGATGCCCAGCTATAAGACAGGCGAGGGGAGGAGACCCCAGCTTTGGAATCCGACAGGGCAGAGGGGCAGAGAAAGGAGTCGGATTTGCTGACCTGCAACCTCAGGAGCCAGCCGGAGGGTGGAGCTGGCGTCTGGGACTGGCCTTGCCGTATCCCCTGGGAGGAGGGTCCCCGAGCCCCCAGACGGCTGTCCAATGGGACCGTCCAGCCCTGAGACAAGCAGAGGCTCAGAGCTCTCGGGCAATGCTGCCTGCAACACCGACCCTGCAAGGGCTGCTGGACTACCTCCCAAGACGGGAGGCTCACTACCTACAAGGTCCTGCTAGAACAGCGGTTCTCAACCTGTGGGTCGCAACCCCTTTGGGGGTCGAACGACCCTTTCACAGGGGTCACCTAAGACCATCGGAAAACACATATATAATTACATATTGTTTTTGTGATTAATCACTATGCTTTAATTATGTTCAATTTGTAACAATGAAAATACATCCTGCATATCAGATATTTACATTACGATTCATAACAGTAGCAAAATTACAGTTATGAAGTAGCAACGAAAATAATTTTAAGGTTGGGGGTCACCACAACATGAGGAACTGTATTAAAGGGTCGCGGCATTTGGAAGGTTGAGAACCACTGTGCTAGAAAGTCCTCCTATGAATGGTCTGCCTCCCAGGGCTCAACCTGGGGTCTTGGTTGGCTCTTCTCCGGGTCCCCTTAAGGTGGGAGTCCAAGTGACACCCTCCTCCAGGGTGGCTGCCCCGGCACCCACCACCTCCTCTGCTCTGGGCGCTCGAAGCCTGTTAACAGAGGCGAAGCTGCCCTCGCTGACGACAGAGCCTGAGGCTGCACCAGCCCCACACCTGTCTCCTGGGACCCACTGCCAGCCCGCTGCACCCCGGCCTGCCCTTCCTTCACCTGGGGGCCTTCTGAGTGCTGGGTGTAGAAGGTGGAAGAGTGTCCCCCCAAATTCCCTCCACCTGGAACCTCAGAATGTGACCTTCACTGAAACAGGGTCTGTGCAGGTGTAATTAGCTCAGGCTCTAGAGGCGATCATCCTGGATTTAGGATAGAGCCAGCCCAGTGACGGCGTCCTTATAAGAGGAGCCACACAGAGAGACCGCAGAGGGACGGCCACGTGGAGACGGAGGCAGAGATTGGAGTGACGCAGCCCCGAGAAACCAGGACGTCAGGAAGCAGGACATACACCGAGCTGACCACCCAGGCCTTACCCAGTGTCCCCTGCAGGGGCGCCTACGGGAGAACAGCCCGCTGGCCGGGAGGGGGACACTGGCACCCGGGGAGGACGGAGCAAGCCTGTCACCAGGGCCGCAGCCCAGTTAGCTCAGGGAAGTCCGCTATGAAGACACTCGAGCGGAAGTGGCCACTGGGCGTGGAGCCGCCCGGCCTCCCTGCCCCCTCCACGCCCTCCCCACGCCCGGGCGGCCAGCCCAGCCCTGCAGATCCTTGGGACGCAGCCACTGGCTGGAAACACTCCCTGGGTGAGGTCCTAACCCAGGGACTTCAGGTCTCCCTGATGAGAAATGTGTGACCCCCACCCCGACCTCTGCCCCAGCATCCTCTGCCCCCGCCCCCCTCCATGCCGGAGAACCTTTCCCTGGGGAAGGAGAGCTGACCAAGGCACCTGGAAACGGCAGGACTCCCGGGTCCCTGCAGTTCAGAACGCTCAGATCTACAAACCCTGGCGCTCCCCGGCCCTGCTCCCCGGCCCTGCTCCCCAGCCCAGCTCCCCGGCCCTGCTCCCCAGCCCAGCTCCCCGGCCCGG
>NW_005367694.1:1123760-1136756 GCF_000412655.1 Myotis brandtii
CCCGGCCCAGCTCCCCGGCCCTGCTCCCCGGCCCGGCTCCCCGGCCCGGCTGTACCAGGGACAAGGCTAGGGGTCGGAGGATGGAGACGCTGGAGCGCCGAGATCTCAGAGGCACAGAAATGAGCTGCTTCCATCGTCCAGTGGGCTTATTCTCGGGCAGGCTCCTGGCCCTGCCTCCCCGGCCTCCGGAAGAGAGGAGGCCCAGGTCCCCGTGTTTCACACCTGCTCCCCTCCCCCAGGCACTGGGAAGCCCCCCAGAGAGGAAGAACAATGGCCTGGATCAACCTCTCCCTGCAGGTGGAGGACGAGGATGGCTTGCTGAGGTCACAGGTGGCCAAGACTGGAATCTCCATCTCCTGCCCCTGCTGGTGGGGGTACCTGGTCAGGTGACTGAGACCCCTTCGCTCCAAGAGCCCTGCTCCCAGGTACACCTCCTCCCGGGTACACCTCCTCCCGGGTACACCTCCTCCCAGTTACACCTCCTCCCGGGTACACCTCCTCCCGGGTACACCTCCTCCCGGCCTCTCCCAGACCGGGATGTCGCCGCAGGCTCGCCTTGGGCGTCCTGTGCCCGGTGGCTCCCCAGGGCCGGCCCGAGCGGTTGCTCCGTAAAGACAGGCTCCTGGCCAATATTTGTTTTAAATGATGGACGTCCACGCTCCGGCCCAGAGCAGACGTCTGACCTTGGACAGTTCACTCAAGTTCTCTGCGTGGAAAGATCCCGGGCCTCTCGCTGACATTTCACGGGGCCACAGGGAGACGCGGCCAAGCAGCCGGACCCCCAGGCGTGAGATCTGAGCCCGGTGCTAACACGACCCCACGTTTGCACTGTGGGCTGGCAGTGAGCCGAGGGTCCAGGGCAGGACCCAGCCGGGAGACCACCCGTGGACTGGACGGGGCCAGGGAGGCCCCTTGGTGAGGCAGGCGGGTCCCAAAGGCTCTGCCCGCCTCCTCCCCTGCACAGGGCACGGCTGCGGGGGGGGTAATAAATCCTGCCCCAGTGCCAAACTGACACCCCAGAGGCGCCCTGGGAGCGTCTGGGCCGTCTCTGTCCGTCTCACGCCCTCAGGGGCACACCGCCCGCGTGGGAGAGCAGAGGAGGAAGCCGGCTGGTTGTGGGGGACACGGACGCCCCTAAAGGCCGACATGCCCCTTCATGCGTCGGCCCAACCCGGACGGATTGTGGGGCGAGAGCCAGCCCCGGGAACGCCGAGACCGTGCCAACGCTGCAGGGCGGGACATCACCTGTGCCAGCAGGGCCCCTCCACAGCAGCAAATGGGGGGCAGGGGGCAGGGAGACCCACACATAAGTCCTGGCCCCTGCTCTCTTTCTGGGTCCAGGGGAGGCCCCTCCTTGGTGCCTTGGCCACACCCTGCTCTGACAGTGAGACACGCCCTGAGCCTCACTTTCCCACCAGCACCCCTGCCGCGTGCCCTTGATGGCTGGCGGAGCCGCAGGCAGCTTAGTGATCCTGCCTCCTGACCGGAGGTCCCGCTGGCCCGACACGGCACCGGCTCCCCAGCATCTGGGGATGAGGAGCCGCAGCCGGCCTGGCCCTGAGGCTGGAACAGAAGGGTACGCGGTGGCCACTCGAAACCAGTCCTTTGTTTAAAGTCCTACACTGGAGGAGAGCCGTGTGAAGCGACCGCCCTGGCATCTTGCTCTTTCTGGGGCCAGGCGAGGGACCTAGGCTCACGACTGTCAGCCAGCACCCCGAGCAGAGGACGCCCCCCATTCCACGCCAGGAAACGTGGGCTCCCGGATTAAGCGACTTCTGCAGGTCCCGTGGCTGGAACTCAAACCCGGGTCCTGGACTGACAAGGTCTGCTTTTCCTGCCACCCCAGAGGCCCCCCCAACCCCCCCCCCACACACACACACACACCCGTCTCCCATCCCAGGAGCCCAGAGTCCTGGAGAAGGACCCAGCCAACTATCCAGGGCCCAGCAGGCCCAGCAGGTCACCCAGCAGGGCTTTCGCATGGAGCTCTGGTCCCCGTCCGTCCGCGCAGCCTGACAGCCGCTCACAGTCGCAGGCTGTGCTCACGCTGTGCCCACGCCTGGAAAGCTGTGAAGTGCTTCGCCAGGCGCCAGGCGAGGTGAGGGCGCAGGGCGAACAAATGTGCTGCACGCACCGTCCCCTCTGTCCCCGGGGGCACCCTCCTTATTAACCCTGTGGTGCAAACCAGGAGCCTGAGGCTCAGAGAGGCCCGGGAATTCTCCGCGCCCTCTGCCCTCCCAAGCGGGTGGGTGCCCTGAGGGTGTGAGACGCCTTCTGTCCTCCCTGCCGCCCCCTGAGCTGCTTCAGGGCGCGATGGGACCTGGTAAGGAAAGTGCCTCTCACCGTAGCAACAAGGTGAGGACCCGGAGGCACAGAGCGGGCAGCGGCCGCGAGGTCGGACGGAACAGAGCACGTTCGGCTGTTCGGTCCGCTCCTTCCCACCAAGCTCGGCTCTGCCTGGGGAGGTCCGCACGGCGCGGGGCCGGCTGGGGCTAGACCTCCCTCCAACGACCACTCAGGGACCGGGCTGGCCACACAGCGGAAGGGCTCTCGGGCCCGGCCACAGAGGCTCAGTGGTTGAGTGTCGACCTATGAACCCGGTCAGGGCACAGGCCTGGGTTGCAGGCTCAATGCCCAGTGGGGGCCGTGCAGGACACAGCCGATCCTCCCTGAAATCAACCCCTTCCTCTCTGAAATCAATACAAACATATTTAGCCCTAGCCGGTTTGGCTCAGTGGATAGGGCGTTGGCCTGCAAACTGAAAGGTCCCAGGTTCGATTCCGGTCAAGGGCACATGCCTGGGTTGTGGGTTGGATCCCCAGTGGGGGACTTGCAGGAGACAGCCGATCCATGATTCTCTCTCATCATGGATGTTTCTATCTCTCTCTCCCTCTTCCTTCCTCTCTAAAATCAATAAAAATATATTTTTTTTAAAAAAAACATTTAAAAAAAGAAAGAAAAAATTATTTTGCCCAACCGTAGGCCAAGCTGAGTGTCTGAGCCGGTGGAAAGGGGGTTGGCCTAAGCTGTGACGTCGGTAGGTTTGGTGTAGCAAATGCACTTCCACTTACGATACCGAACTTAGGAAGGGTTTATGGGGACGTAACTTGCCGTCATTCAGGAGCCTCTGTGCGACCGGCATGAATACAGTCTTTTCTGAGCCGCCAGAGAGACGGGTACTGGAATGCCAAGTGCACGCGTGACGACAATCCTATCACGCGCCCCCCACCCCGTGCCAATCATGGGGTTCACTGCCAAGCGCCCTCACACCTGCTTCCTTCACGCTGAGGTGTGTGAAGCAGGCGGTGCTATCGGCGGGTTACAGACGAGGAAACTGAGGCACGGCCTGCTACGGTACCTCCCGCTGCTCCCAGCACCACCCCGAAGTCCTCAGCACAGAACACAGCCCCGCTCTGCAGACTATCTTCCTGTGACAGGACGATGTCGTAACAGATTTTAAAACCAAGTGAGCCAGGCTGCCCCCCACCCCCAGCAGAAAGAGAGGACCAGGACCCAGGCGATCGAGATTCTGCAGAGCAGCGCTGACTCACACACTCGGGCGGGAGCAGTGGGCGGGGGGAGGTGCCGCGAGGGGCTCCCCACTCAGGCCCCGGGCTGCCCCCTCGTCTCGGGCCTGCTTTCCTTTTCTCTCCTCAGACAACTGGATGGATGGACTCCTCCCGGGGCCCAGCGCAGAGCAGGCTGCATGTCTGACAGATAGATAGTGAATGAATGAATGGATGAATGAATGAGTGAGTGAATGAGTCAGCGACCTGAGTTCTGGCTCTGCCCTCCCAGGGCGGCCACTCAACCATTCAGAGACTCCGTTTGCTCATATGCAAAGTGGGACAACAGCAAGCACTTCCAGGGTGGCTGCAGGTTGATAAAGGAGGTGATATTTGCAAAGGTGCCCATGAGGTGAGTATTAAGATCCTGGTTCAGCCGGTTTGGCTCAGTGGATAGAGTGTTGGCTTGCGAACTGAAAGGTCCGGTCAGGGCACAGGCCGGGGTTGCAGGCTCAATGCCCAGTGAGGGCCGTGCAGGACACAGCCGATCCTCCCTGAAATCAACCCCTTCCTCTCTGAAATCAATACAAACATATTTAGCCCTGGCCGGTTTGGCTCAGTGGATAGAGTGTCAGCCTGTGGACCAAAGGGTCCCAGGTTCGATTCTAGTCAAGGGCACGTACCACAGTTGCAGGCTCCTTCCCAGCCCGGGCCCTGGTTGGGGCTCGTGCAGGAGGCAACCAATTGATGTGTTTCTCTCACATTGATGTTTCTCTCTGCCTTTCCCTCTCTTTTCCACTCTCCCTAAAAATCAATGGAAAAATGTCCTCGGGTGAGGATTAACAAAAAACAAAAAAGAAGAAGATGATGATGATCCTGGATCAGTGTTTGCTAAGCCTTGCCCTGGGAAATAAACCAAAAAATGGGGAGAAATGGAGAGCAAAGCTAAAGATGCCAAACTATGCACAATGTGGGGAGGTTGGGCGCGCGCGCACACACACACACTCACATACACATGGCCTTGTAGCTCAGCACATCTTTTTTTTTTTTAATCGATTTCAGAGAGGAAGGGAGAGGGAGAGAGAGATAGAAACATTAATGATGAGAGAGAATCATTGATGGGCTGCCTCCTGCATGCCCACACTGGGGATTGAGCCCACACCTGGGCATGTGCCCTTGACCAGAATCGAACCCGGGACCCTTCAGTCCGCAGGCCGACGCTCTATCCACTGAGCCAAACCAGCCAGGGTGTCGGCACATCTTAAGCTCAGCCTCTCTCGGATCTGACAACGCCCCTTCCTTTTGCCCCGAGGCCCTCGGGAGCCCAGGCTGCAGAGCTGGCGTCCGTCCCCTGCAGACAAGGCGTGCTGATCTCGGTGACACACCTGAGAGCTCAGCATGCCCGGGGGACATGGAAAAGAGGAAGATAGAGAGACACGGAGAGAGACAGCTCTTTCCAGAGCGGACGGGACGGTCTGTGTTACTCAGGTAAGACACAGAGCCAAAAGCAACCAGCAGAAAGGGCAGGCTTACGGGAGACGGAGCTGTCAGGAGCCGAATGCAACTGGTGCGCGTGGCCCGATGGCAGGAGAGAAACGTGTGTGTGGCTGTGTGCACAGGTGCATGGGGTGTGAGTGTGCATGAGCGTGTGTGTGTGTGTGTGTGTGTGTGTGTGAGAGAGAGAGAGAGAGAGCGCACATGTGTGTGGCTGCGTGCCTGTGTGTGTTCAGGGACATCCCAGGACAGACCGGGGAGAGTGATGCTCATGAGCTTCCCCCTCCTGCACAGTCTCCTAAGCCGTTCACGTGTGACGTGAAGGACCACCACCCACAGGCTTTCTCAAAGCCGGGCATGGGGCGGGGGGTGGGGGGCACAGGGCACTGGCTAGGCCTCCCGGGGGAGGTGGTTCCAGGCCCTACAGTCCCTGTCCCGCCCGGCACACCTGGGAGCTGGGCTCCACGCACGGCCCGCCAGCGCGCAGGGGAACAAGCCACTTCCCCTCGGAGCTTCCTGAGCTCCGTGAGGTCTGTCTGAACCGCGGGCTGCCGGCCGCACCTTCCCTGGACCCCAGAGCTCCTCCGAATGAAAGCACGGAACCACTCACCGCCTGAGAGCCGGCCAGCACGGCCATTACCCCACTTTTCCTGGAATGAGCTGCTCACACTTTCGCCCGCGGGGCCAGGAGCAGTCGGTCCCACCTCTGACCTGCTCTCGCACCCTCTCGGCTGCTGGCGAGGCTTCCAAGTAAGTCCCGCTATGTGGGCTCACCCCGAGGAAGGACGGGGAGGGCGGGGCTGGCACGGAGCGCCCCGCAGTCCCGGGATGAAAGCAGGAAGGTTGTGGCGCGACACCACCACCCCCCCCACCCCGCCCAAGGCCAGCCTCGCTCGCCTTCCTTCCGACTTCAGGTTTGCTGCCGGAACGCACACGGGTGTCATCAAAGCCACCCCACCCGGCCGCCCAGGAGAGACCCCGGAGCAGAGGAACCCCAGCAGTTGGGGGGGGCACCGGGCTAGCCCCCCACGGAGGCTGCGAGCCCCGAGCTCAGAGCGCCGCCACTCACGCGACTGACCTTTTCCGTGTCACATCAGATTTTCCGTTTGCCAGCAAACCAAACAAAACCGGCACACCGCCTTCCCCACCCTCCAGGGCGCGTAAACCGTCAGAATTTACGGCCGACGGGCGGGGAGTCCAGACTCGGGTAATGTCATTAAGAAGCCTGCACAGCGTCCAGATGCCGGGAGGGTCTGGGTGACAGACTCCAGGCTCCCGGCGGAGGGAAAACAAGCCCGGCTCAGCCGGCGCATCCCTCTCACCCCGCCCAACAGGAACTGACCGCTTATCAGAGGGAAGCACCGAGAAGCCGAGAAGCCGGGTCCGGGTCTGAGGAGGCGGCTTCAGGGACCGGAGCAAACCCAGTTTAGAGAGGCGCCACCGCAGCAGCCGCGGGGAGCCCCCTCGGGCCATGGTCCGGGGATTCTGTTGTTAGAGCGATCCCCCCAGCAGCCTGACTCGGGGACACACACCTGAGTGTCTAGACGCCCGCCCCCCCCCCCCCCCCCCATCCCCCAGGCTGGGTCCGCGTTCAGAGTTGAGAGCCGTTTCTGATAACCTGTGAGTCAGATGGGCCGCTCGGCGCCCTCTTTCTATTTAAAGATCACACAGGGCTTCCTCTCAGACACCCAGCAAAGCCTCGGCTTCTAAGAACTGGATGCGAAGCCGTTCGCTTCGGGCCTCACTTTCCGTCAACACGGGAGGTGTTCTGTTGACAAGGGGGTGCTTTTTCCATCCTCGCTGCACACGGGGCAGAGGTAACGGGAGAGACTGCGCCCCCCTCCCCCTGGGAGAGGCGCCCACAGTTAACTTCACCAGTTTCCTCCTGCTGGGAGACAGGGAGGAGGCGATGGAAAATGTCGACCCGCTGGGCAGCCGCCTTCAAGTCCCGTCTGAACAAGCTCCGAGGAGGGACTGTCCCCAGCAGACCCTGCTGGCAGGACCCCCCACCCCCCCCCAATCAGCCCACCTGAGACTCTCCTGCACCATCTGCTCGGAAAGTCCTGGTTACGAGACTAAACGTCCCCCCCTGAACTGCACCGTCAGGTGAGGGAGGATGAGGCAGGGAGCCCTGCGCCCCAGCGGCCCCAGGTGGGGTGCACATGCCTGCCTCTAACCGCCCCCTCCCCGCAGAGCGCAGTCCCGGAAGGCAGACTGTCCTCACAGAGTAGCAATGACACGGGAAACTGCACAGGCACAGACAGCTGTACCCAAGCTCCAGGAGGCCAGAGCCCCGCTACTCACAACTGCCCTGGAGGGGTCCCTGGGCCCCCAAACTCAGCCTCCCCCCGCCCGCCTCTCCCTGCATCCCGCTCCTCAGAGGAGACCGGCAGCCACGTGACCAGGACAGAGCTGCCTGCCTGATCAGCAGTGAGAGGTGACCGTCAGAGCAGAATATTACCTTTCAGGCAGAAAATGCAAGCAGGGGGCGAGGTGGACGCTGTGTTAGAGCCGCTGGGAGCCCCGCGCCGCGGGAGCCAGGCCGCCCCCCAGGCCCCTGGAGGTCCTCCGCCGCGCTCCCCATGCCCACGGCCTCAGGGCGCCGCCCATGCCTGGAGCGGGAGGGCGCCTCGAAGCCCAGCGGTCCCTGGGATGGACTGAGGGACAGCCAGCGGAGGATGGGAGAGCCTGGAGCAGGGATGAGGAGGAAGGGCCCGGAGGAAGGGGTGGGGAGAAGGAGGGAGGGAGGGAAGAGGGAGAATTGATTCTCTCTCCTCCACTGGGACCACTGAGCTAAGTTGCCATGGAGAAGGGGGAGCCGCTGGCACCGCCTGAGGCGGGCGGAGGAGCCATATGCCAGGGGGAAGGCGGCAGAAGAGCCGGTCCCCACCCTCAGTGCAGCTTCCCCCAGACCAGGCCTCTGGGCCACGGGGCCGGCTGGGAGGGGGGCCGGCCTGACCCAGGGGGGCAAAGAGCAGCTCCCTGCCTGGGAGGGGAGCGGGCAGGAACCTCAGGGCTGTGCACTCGGCTGGGATGCTCTCTCCATCGCCTCCCAGAGGCGGCCTGAGACCAGAGCCCCTCCCCGAGGCCGGCAAGCAGCTGGGGCCCCGTGTCCGTGTCCGGGAGGCAGGCATCTCGGACCTCCACCTGCCCCCACTCTGACCATCAGCGAGGCCAGACCCTGAGCCCAAATTCCCCATGAGGTCCAGCCACACCTGCCCCCCTCGGGAGTGCGGGCTGTCCACCCACACGAGGGCTTCATGCCCAGGGCCGCCCACGCAGGGTGTGGAGGAGGATGGGGTGAGCTCTCCGGGCCACACCCAGTCCCCTAGGTGGATGGCGCCCCCAGGCTGCTGTGGGCCAGGACTCCGGGGAGTCCCCCTCCTGCACAGTCTCAGCCCCAGCGGCAGGACTGGGCGGTGCCACCAGGCCCAGCCCACATGCCAAGCAGCAGATTGGGGGGGGGGGCTAGAAAGAGAGCCAGTGGCCTAGGTTGGGGCCTCTTTCTCCTCTTGGAGGGACAGGTCGGATCACATCTCTGCACCCCCATTGCTCATCGGGGTAAACCCACCGTCTCCCAGCCGGCACACCGGGCACAGGAAGGGACGGGCACAGGAAGGGACAGGACCGAGACGGGCGTGGCTGTGGACGCGCTGTGTCCCTCGGGATGGAGCACAGCGGGCAGCACTTCCCAGCTCCCGCCCCTCCTTGCTGCTCACCCAGCACCAGGGCAGAGGCTCGGAGCCCTGGCCGAATCCCCGAATCCCGTCTCCCACGGCCTTGGAAAACCGTCACCCCACGCTCCCCTCGACACTTTACGGTGAAAACGCCCAGGCAGACGGCCAACTTGAAAACACTCTGTAATGTACACCCGTCCGCGCTCACCTGGACGGCGCACTTCCTCTCGCGTTCTCGGTGCAGCAAACTCCGGACACGAAACCTGCCGCTTCAACCATTCTGAGGCGCACAATTTGGTGGCAAGTGGTACAGCCACGAGGCTGCGCAACCGGCACCTCTACCTGGTTCCAGAACGTGTTCATCACCCCAGGAACCCCATCCCCGTGAGCAGCCACCCCCACACCACACCCCCGCCCCCTCCGACGGCCACCCATCTGCTCCGTCTCCATGGACTTGCCTCTCTGGGCACTTCCTGCCAATGGGACCCTACACTGTGTGTGTGGCCTCTGTCTGGCCTCACACTCAGCGTCCTGCACCTGAGGCTCATTCACACGGAGGCAGGTGTGAGCGCTTCCTTCCTTCTCGTGGCTGAATAACGGTCCATCGTTCACCCTCATGGGCATGTGGGTTGTTTCCGCCTTTTAGTTCTCACTCTCTCACCTTTAAAATACGTGTCTCAGCCTGGCTGGCGTGGCTCAGTGGCCGGCGTGGCTCAGTGGCTGAGGGCCGACCTGTGAACCAGGAGGGAGGTCACAGTTCGATTCCTGGTCAGGGCATAAGACCGGGTTGCAGGTTCCAAGCAATGATTCTCTCTCATCATTGATATTTCTAACTCCCTTTCCCTTCCTCTCTCAAATCAATAAAAATATATTTTTAAAGATCATCCTATATAATAAAAGCCTTATATGCTAAGTGTTCGACCATTCATTGACCGTTCAACCAATCGCTATGATGTGCACTGACCACCAGGGGGCAGATGCTCTGACCGGTAGGTTAGCTTGCTGCTGGGGGTCTGGCTGATCGGGACTGGGTGAGATGGGATGGACACGCCCTGGAGCCCTCCTGCACTCCCTCCCTGGCCCCCATCGTGCACCGGTGGGGTCCCTCGGCCTGGCCTGCACCCTCTCACAATCCAGGACCCCTCGAGGGAGGTCAGAGAGCCGGTTTCGCCTGATCCCCGCAGGCCAGACCGAGGGACCCCACTGGTGCACAAATCCGTGCACCGGGCCTCTAGTAATAAAATAAAATGGGTGTCTCAGAGCACAGTGACTTTTCCCAGAGCCCCTCCCTCTGAAGGGATTTGGTCCCAAAGGTGCAGATCCCGGAGGCCCCAAACTGAATGTGAACCCCAGTTCTGCCTAAAGCATCGCTCCCCACTGGGTACCCGAGCACAGGAGGGCTCCCGAAGGAGGCAGAGGTCCCAGAGTGTGTGTGTGGCCAACTACTGGGCCTCGGTCCCCTCGGTCCCCTCGGTCCTCAGAAGCAGCCCGCTGGCCGCGTGTGCACGCCAACCCCACGTCCATGCTCTGAGACCCACCCGATCTGCCTTCTGACACTCGCTGGCTGCATGACGAGCCAGTCATTTCCAACTCTCTGAGCCTCAGTTTGTTCATCCATAAAATGGGGCAACAGTCTCAACCTTGTGGGGCTGCTCTAGAGATAGGGCCAACGCTACCCAATAGAACGTTCTGTGACAACGGACGTTTCTACGCCTGCTCTGTCCAGCGTGGCCACCGCTCACCCCACGTGGCCACTGAGCACCTGAAATGGGACTGGTGTGACTGGGAAACCCAATTATTAATTTCATTTCACTTTAATTTAAAAGTAAACAGTCGTCTGGGGTTGGTGGTCATCGACCCGGACAGAGCAGCTCTGAGGGCTGGATGAGACGGGAAAGTAGGACCCAGGGCCCCGGCCACGTACCAAGCCCCTCGGTCCTCTTCCCTCACCCCTTCCCTCCCAACTTACCCCGTGGTGTCCGCGTGGTGGGGCAGTCTGGCCGCCAGGCCCCTTCCTAAAAGGACAGAGGGCGGGGGGTCCGGCTCTGGGGGAACAAAGCCAGCTCCAGCTGGGGAGTGGGCCCAGCCGACGCCATCATGCCGGGGACCCCGAACCACTGGCCGCTCCTCCCACCCCGACCGGCCCCAGACACCCGTTCTAGAACCCCACCTCTTGCCGTTTCCCCCAGCAACTCCTGAGGTCACCCCTGGAATGTCTGGGCGGGAGCTATAGGGTGGGAACAGACCCTCCCCACCTTTCTAAAGCGGCAGCCGGGCCGGCGTGGCTCAGTGGTTGAGCATCGACCTATGAACCAGGTCACAGTTCGATTCCCGGTCAGGGCACATGCCCCGGCTGCGGGCTCGATCCCCAGTGTGGGGCGTGCAGGAGGCGGCCGATCGATGATTCTCTCTCATCATTGATGTTTCTTTCTCTCTCTCCCTCTCCCTTCCTCGATGAAAGCAATAAAATGTGTTAAATAAATAAATAAAGCGGCAGCAGGGGTTGGGGGGGGGGACGTGCAGAGGGCCGTTGGGCCCAGGCTGGGTTGGGGGAGGCGTTAAGGGAGACCTTGACACACACACACATGTGCATGTACACACATGCACATATGCACACACACACGCACACGCGCGCACGCACACACATGCACGAAGCTGCCCAGGCTCTGGCAGGGGGTCTGTGCGGGAGCCGGGACCAGGGGCTAGTCCCCCCTCTCTCTGCAGGTGCACAGGGAGGCGGGGTGGGGCACAGGGCAGCAGACACAGGTGGGGCTGAAGCCGGCCCGACCCCGCCTGGCCTGCTGGGGCCCCGGGAAGGGACTCTGGGACAGGCCCAGGAGAGGGAGGCGGGGGCGCCTCAGCACCCAACCCCCGGCCAGGGCGGGCCGGGGCCCAGGGATGGCTGCGTGCTTCCAGGCAGCTGTGTGGCCTCCAAGCACGATCGGCAGGAACCGAATCCTGGCCCGGCCACCCCGCCCAGTCACTCCACCGCCCGCCCGAGGGGCAAAGGGAGAAGTGACATCTGTGACTTCTGGGGAGTGGCAGCTGAGGACGCCAGCAAAGCTGACCCCGACACAGAGACCCCGCCCTCGGGCTCTGAGCTGAAGGACAGGCGGGGGCACCCCCACGCGGCCGCCCCAGCCTCGGCGCCCACTCTGCAGAGCTCTTCTCAGTTTCCCGTGCCCCCTGCCTGATCCCTCGCAAACCCACACGGCGTCCTGCCTTGCTCGGCTCAGAGCCCCGAAGTGGCCTGGTCGCACCCACTCAGGGCGAAGGCCCGGAAGCCCTCCCCGCCTGCCTGGGCATCTGTCCCGTGTCCCCTCTGCCCGGAGGCGCCTCCCCTTCCCGCAGCCGCCGACCCCTTCTCACGACAGCCTTCCTCCCCACCCTGACTTAAGGCTTAACCCCAGCCCTGCCCTCCCGGACCCGTCTCATCCTCTCACGGCACCGAGCCCGAGACGCTGTGTGCTTTTCTTTCTTCTTCTGTACTTTTTATTTTAAAAGCTGGGGTCCAGTACACACAACGGCCAACGTGCCGCCTTAGCCATGTGTAGGTGCACAGTGTGGAGGCGTTGAGTACATCACACTGTTGTGCAACCCCCGGCCAGCGCAGGAGAGGGCACCCCGTCCCGTCCAACGGCTTCCTCTTCCCCAACGGCAGCTCTGTCTGCGTCAGACACGGGCCCCGCAACCCACCGCCCCCCGCTCAGCACCGGCCACTCTGTTTCCCGCCCCTACGATCTGACCTCTAGGATCCTCGCTGAAGTGGAGTCACACAGTGTCTGTCCTCTTGTGTTTGGCTTAATTCACTCGCCTGATGCCTTCTAGGTTCATCCATGGTGCAGCACGTTTCTATTTGGTTGTTTTTGTTAAGTGTCTCTTCCCCGGGAATGGGGTTCTGTGAGGGCAGGGGTCTGGGTTGGTTGTATTCACGGCTGTCTCCCCAGGGCCCCAGAGAGCTCCTGGCACCCAGCAGGCAATGCAAGCCATATTTTGAATGAATGAATGAATGAACATATGAATGAACTCATGAATGAAGACTCTGTAGAGGTTAGTATCCCAGGGTCTGGGCCTGCACCTCCCACAACGCCCAGAGATGGTGGTGATGGTCCCCCCAAGCTTTAGGAGCCTGCCCTGGAGCCCCAAGCCCACCGCCCAGAGGGGTGACCTCACTCAGCCCCCCACTTGGTGGTGGACGTCCCCCCAGACGCGGCACATCCAGGGAAGGATGAACACATGGACAAAGAGTCCCCGGCGGTGATGCAGCAGCGTGCCCGGAGCCTCCGGGCAGCCAGGCACAGGGCGTGGCAGGGAGGGCA
>NW_005367694.1:1137385-1144121 GCF_000412655.1 Myotis brandtii
AGAACAGGCTGGGGCTGGGGGAGTGCAGCTGCACCTTTAAGTAACGTGGCCTATAGATACGAAAACCATTTGCCTGTCGAGCTGTTTGCGAGTTTGGTTATTTTTAGGGTGAACCCAGTTGCCTCCTCTTGGAACCGGATGAAGTCCAAGAGGCACGTAGTCCGTTTTCCCAGACGGGGCCTGGTCCCGTGTCCCCGTGTCCCTGGGAATGAGGGCTCGTGCGTGAGATCTGGGCTCGTGGGCAGCAGGGCCCCCCTGCCCCGAGAGCGCCCCCCAGGGGCCGAGGCAGGTCTGCTGGCTTCTCTAAGCTGCTGCTGACATCACGGTGGGGTGGCCGCCCTCCTGGGTCCAGAAAGAGCCCCCCGCCCCCACCCGGCTCCCCGGGCTGCCTCCGCCCATGCCAGGCCCCGGCTAATGGGACGCTCTGGCTGACATATTTCTAGAACGAGCGGCAATTAGAGCCGACGTTCGCTTCCCCTCCCCCTCCCCCAAACAGGAATAAATCAGTTCTACCAATTTCCCAGCTAATGATTTCCTCCATTAAATTAAAAAGAAGAAGAAAATGTTTTTTTAAATGGATTACCAGCCCTGTGCTTTCAGAGGCCATGTGACCTGTCAGCGTCCTGATACATCAACGTCTCTTAGTTAATGAATAAATAAAAAGTCACAGGCTAAGAGCCGCTCCCTCCCCCCCTCCCGCCCCCGAGAGTCTGGCACAGGGTGCGCGAGGGTCAGCTCCGGGTCGGCTATGGGAAGCCAGCCTGATGGGCCAGAGGGAGCCTGAGAGTCAGTGTGTGAGATCCATTCCACAGATGGGAAAACCGAGGCTGCACCTCAGCACGCAGCCCAGGACCCACGGGTGACCCGTGTCGGAGAGGACTGATGGGACGGGGGCCTTGATGAGCAGGTGCGCCCACCTGGAGACAAGCAGCCTCTGGGCACAGGGAGGGCTGAGGCCCTTCCGCCAGGACCTGGGCTTCTCTCCCTCTTTTGTTCCCGTGCAGCTCCGGGGACGGGGACAGGCGTGCAGGGCGAACACCCTGTGTTTCTAAAGTGTCCACCCCCTGGCCGTTGGCAAACACATTCACACTCTAAAGAGACATATTTCGAAAAGTGTAACCCTTTCAAGCGTATTTTCTAGCTTTTCTGTAATAAAAGGCTAACAGTAGGTGAACTTGAGACTTGTCGAGCAATCAGCGTTTAACAGCTGAAATGAGTTAATCTGATCCTCTCACATGACTAAGGCTTTTTTCCTTTCAATAAGCATTACCTCCCAGAAACTTGCGTTTTAAAAAATGGCCGAGGTGTGAGTTTTCGAAGAAGACCAGGTGCTTGTATTTTTAAAAATAATAATAAAATAAAAATAAACTTTAAAAAGAAAAATAATAAAATGTCCACCGCCCTGCCCGGCGGTTGTAGTTCAGTTGTTGAGCATCAACCTATGAACCAGGAGATCGCGGTTTGATTCCCAGTCAGGGCACATGCCTGGGACACGAGCTCGATCCCCAGTAGGGGGCGTGCAGGAGGCAGCTAATCGATGTTTGTCTCTCATCAATGATGTTTCTATCTCTCTCCCTCTCCCTTCCTCTCTGAAATCAATAAAATCATATTTTTTTAAAAAATTTTTAACATCCACCCCCAAGAGCAGAGAGGAAGCTTGAAAGCATGATGCCAAGTGAGAGGAGGCAGGCACGAAAGGACCCATGTTGTATGAGTCCACTCACATGAGGCCCCCAGAACAGGCAAACCCAGAGGCAGAAAGAACAGAGACCGGGGGAGTGGCGATGGGAAGTTGTTACTAATGGAAATAGGAAATAGGGGGGGGTCCACTCTCCAAAACGCTATTTGAAGGGCTGACAACATCACGTGACGTTTGGAACTCTTTCCGTCTGATCCCAGACGCACTTTGGTTCCTAACGAACAGCTCGGGAGCTCGCGGGCCCCCAGCAGGCAGGAACGCCAGGGGCCTTCAGAGAAAGGCTCCTCGGGGCAGCCAGCCTCACCAGTGAGGGTCCCTGGGTCCCAGATGGCTTACCAGACCCCGAAGAGCAGGCAGAGGCCAAGAAGCTGCCTCGGGGCCTTTGCACCTGCTGTGCCTTCGGCCTGGAATGCATTTCCCCGAGTGTCACATGACTTGCTTCCTCCGTTTAAGCTTCTCTGACCATCTGACAGTCAGAAACATGCAGGGGAGGTCCCGGGGGCCAGGTAGGGAGGCCGTGAGCAAGAATGGGAAAGCCACGGCCGTATGCATTCATGGTAAGCCAGCACCCCCCTGCCGTTCTGGGCTGCAGAGAGGCAGCTCATGGGAGGGCGGACAGATCCCAGCTCCATCATCAGCTGGGGGGTCGGGGGGGCTGGGCAAGTCCCCTCACCCCTCCAAGCCCCAGTTCTCTCCTACAAAACGGGGGTGAAATAGGCTCTTCTGAGGATGGTATGAGATGACGAACGTACGGGGTTAGCGTGTGGCTGGGACATGGTCCAAGTGGCCAAATGGTCTCCCAAACACGCAGGCACATTCCTTCAAAGAGGATCCACGGTCAGTGATCCCCAGCACCTCCCAGAAGGACAGGCAGCTCCAATCACGGTCCAGGCCCCGAGGTCCCGGGAGGGGGCAGGGGATCGGGCCTGCAGGCTCATGGCCTGCGGAGCGGGAATTGAGTTCATCCTTTTCATCCCGATTTGCACAGGAGGAAACTGAAGCACAGAGAGGTAGGCGACTTGCTCCAGGTCACACAGCCCCGAGGGGACTCAAACCTGGTCACTCGGCTCCAGGGTCTGAGCCGGTCCTCGATGTTTCATAAAGTGTCTCAACAGAAATGAGGAAGAAAGGTAGGGATGGAGGGAAGGAAGGAAGGGAGGGAGGGAGGGAGGGAGGGAGGAAGGAAGGAAGGAAGGAAGGAAGGAAGGAAGGAAGGAAGTAAGTAAGTCAGGCGCGGAGAGGGCCGTGAGCACGCACGGGGAAGGGCAGATCCCCAGCTTCCGAAGCTCCAACATCTGGATAACGTGAGGCTCTGGAAGCTGGTGGGGGGGGGAGGTCTCGGAGCAGGGCCCTGGGGAAGCCCACAGCAGAGTTGGATCGGCCGGTTCCTCTCAGAAGCCTCGAGG
The DNA here is from genome assembly GCF_000412655.1 of Myotis brandtii. Taxonomy (NCBI): domain Eukaryota; kingdom Metazoa; phylum Chordata; class Mammalia; order Chiroptera; family Vespertilionidae; genus Myotis; species Myotis brandtii. Next base: position 1,140,491 of record NW_005367694.1, read on the forward strand.
TCAGGCCTGAGATCTCAGTCGGCTCAGCCCAGCTGTGCTGGTCAGCACCCCGTGTGCAGTTAACTCCCTCAGAGTCGGAACCGGGCTGGGGCGCAGGAGGGGGTACAAAGCCTTCCCAGGGGGCACCTGGAGGCCACACCCACCGGGGCCAGACCTGGGGGGCCCTGCACACTGGCGGGGACTCTGTGTGACGGCTAAAGAGCCAGTGACCCCGCCCTGGCTGGTCTGGCTCAGCGGATAGAGCGGCGCCCTGCAGACCGAAGGGTCCCGGGTTCCGGTCAAGGGCACGTACCTTGGTTGCAGGCTCCACCCCGGCCCTGGCCCTGGGTTGGGCTCATGCAGGAGGCAACCAATCAATGTTTCTCTCATTGATATTTCTCTCTGTCTTTCCCTCTCTCTTCCACTCTCTCTAAAAATCAATGGAAAAATATCCTCGGGTGAGGATTAACAAAAAAGTAAGCGACAGACTCTCTCAAGGACGACCATTTCTCTCTACACGAGCATCTGAAGAAAATCTACAAGCCCCTAATTAACGACTCTGAGACCACTGCCACAGACTTCTAACCAGCCGTCTGCTTCCACGGGCAGGCAAGGGAGCATTTTAAAATGTAAATGCAGCCGGCTGGTGTGGCTCAGTGTGGAGCATCGACCTACGAACCAGGAGGTCACGGTTCGATTCCCAGGCAGGACACGATCCCCAGTGTGGGGTGTGCAGGAGGCAGCCGATCAATGATTCTCATCATTGATGTTCCTCTCACTCTCTCCCCCCGCCCCCCCCGCCCCCCTCTCTCATCATTGATGTTTCTCTCTCTCCCTCCCTCTCCCTTCCTCTCTGAAATCAATAAAAATATATTTTTTAAAAAGATAGCTGGTGGGTGTCCACAGAGAACTGGAGACCTGCCGGGGGAGGAAGGAGCCCAGCGTTGGGGTCAGGGTGTTCTGTGAGTGGAGAAACCGTTTCCTTTATTCCCCACCGAGAACGGAAGGACTTGGGCCTGAATGGCCTTCATGAGGCTCCTGGCCCTGACCTCTCAGTCTATGCAGGCGCCCGAACTGGAGAGCAGTGTTGGCTTCTCACTCACACAGTTCTTTTTCTCTGTTTTGTTAATGCTCGCCAAGGATATTTTCCCATTGATTTTAGATAGAGTGGAAAGGAGAAAAAGAGGAAGAGAGAGAGAGAGACAGACAGACAGACAGACATCAGTTGCCTCCCCCATGTACCCCACTGGGTGGGGCTCTGGGGTTGAACCTGCAACCCAGGTTCAGTGCCCTTGCCAGGAATCGAACCCTGGAACCTTCAGTCCGTGGGCAACACTCTAACCCTGAGATTCACAGGTTAGAGGGTGACTTACACAATTTTTTTTAAAATATATATTTTTATTGATTTCTGAGAGGAAGGGAGAGGGAGAGAAGAGATAGAAACATCAATGATGAGAGAGAATCATCGATCGGCGCCTCCTGCATGCCCCACACTGAGGATCGAGCCCACAACCCGGGCATGTGCCCTGACCGGGAATGGAACCGTGACCTCCTGGTTCATAGGTGGATGCTCAGAGGTTGATGCTCAACCACTGAGCCACATAAGCCGGGCAATTCTTTCCCCGAAGGCGTGATCAGGGCCACACACTCCCCCCTTTGTTCTAGTTATCAATACACACCCACAGACGCGTGCGCACATGACAATGCTCACGTGGCCAGGTTAGCGCCTGTGGTTCACGTGAGCAAACGTGTTCATCTTTCCGTCACATGACACTTTCCCAGTGACGTCGTTTTTGGGTGCTGGAGCTCACAGCACCAGCATTGGGGTGAGGAGGGGAAGCCCCTTTCGCAGCCTGCTGACTCGGGGGCTTGGAGAGGGAACCCCGGGTCATGGGCTGAGCCCCTGGGGAGTCAGTTATCTCCGCTGCAGACCCTGCTACCGCCCGTGGCCAGGCTTGCTGGACAGGTCACCCCTCCGGTGACAAGGGGAACCGAGCAAGTCAGAAGCCCTGCCAGGCACTGCCATCAGCAGCTCCCAGCTCCTCATCCTGACTTCACAGGCTCAGTCAGAAACAAAGACACCGTCAGGTACTCCACACAGCAAGACGCGGGATGCTGCCGCCAGCCTGCCCCTCCGCCCCGCCGCCCCCTGCCCTCCACATGAAGTCGATGAAGCCTTTTCTAAGACACGCGTCACAGCCCTGACATTGCTCTGATTAAAGGCCCCTCATGCTCTCCCCTCCCCCGGCTTTCAGGACGTCATCCACGCTCCTTAAGGGGCGCACACGGCACCCCCCACCTGGCTCCTGGCCTGGGCTCAGCCTGTCCCTCCCAGCTCAGCCCCTAGCCTGGCCCACAGGATCCTCCTGCCTCTGTGCCTTTGCTCAGGCTGTTCCCCACGCCCGGAAGGCCCCTCCCCTTTAGTCCCATCCCCACCTCTGGTCTGAGTGAGCTGGGCATCCTACAGGGTCCAGCTCAAGTGCCAGGCCCCTGGACCTCCCTCCATGGGCTCCGGGCCCCAGGGGACGTCCGTCCCCCACCCCATCCCCCAGGGCTTGGCAAGTGCCTTGGGCATTGAACTGCCTACTGATTCCATCCCCTCCAGGCACCAACGAGATCCTGAGAGGGAGGCCAGCTGCTCAGAGCCCACACGGGGGCTGAGTGAGACCCCACACGTGCCACCTGCTCGAGGAGCCCTGAGGTCCCCTTTGTCTCTGCAGCCCTGAAGCCTAAGTCCGAGGGGCTGGCGGAGTTCCCGCAGCACAGCTGCCTCTCCCGCTGCAGACAGCAGGCGCCCGGGCATCGCTCGTGCAGGCAACGGTAGTGAGTGTCTCTCTCCCTGCACGGCCGGCCGTGCACGCTCCGCTCCTGGCCTTTGTTAATGAGGCCGCGGGAGGGACCACGGGAACACGCTCCCCGCGACACGGCGGTGACGGCACAGCGACAGTATGATTCACGGGGAGGTTCTCGCCAGCTCACTGACTTCTATCCTTTTCCTCGAAACGGGTCCTCGCTCAGCGCCAGCCCCAGTGTCGGCTCCCGCCTGGGAGGAGGCAGTCAGGAGCGGGAAGGGGTGAGAGGGAAGGGGAGAAGTAAAGGCAGGCAAGGAGAAGGTTCCGGAAGCCAGGGCTCCCTCCCTGCAGCTCCAGCCTAAACAAGGGCCACTCTGCAGCCCGCCTGGCTGAGCAGTGAGGACCGGGGACCCGCAGGTAAATAAAGCTGCGCTTTTGACCAAGGGGGTGGGGGTGGTGGATCCAGGCAGCGCGGGAGCAGAACAAGGAGACAGGGGTGGACACAGCTGCCTGCAGGCCGAGGCCTGGGCACCCTACAGTCACCCCAGCCCAGCCCGTCTGCGGCCCCCTCTGCAGCAGAAGCCCGGCCTGGGGAGGCCGGGAGCTGAGGACGCTGGCCTGTCCCTCCACGCAGCTGTCCCCAGGACTCCTGCTGGGGCCACAGGCGTCCCCTTTATAAGCTGCGAACAGGGTCCTGCCCCGTGCAAGGTCCGGCGGCTCAGCTTCCTCTGTCCCCCTCTCTCCCCAGCCCCTGCTGCTCGCCAGCCGCCCCCAGGCACGGTGCATGGCGAGGAAATCTGTCCTTCTGCACTCGGCATGGCTGGGCAGACTTTTTAAGGCCACACGCCTGTCCGCGCCCT
>NW_005367694.1:1144208-1150137 GCF_000412655.1 Myotis brandtii
TCCTCTCCCTCCCTCGTGCTGCCCGCCCGCCCGCCCGCCGCCCCTGGGGCTTCTCAATCGTGTCTATATTTATCCCCGAAGCCGTTGGGATCACGGCGGGGCCAGAAATAGCCTTGGAGACATTTCACGTGAAGATGACAGACAGGTCCCCAGCGCCTGGCAGGCCTCACCCCTGCACCTGCCGCCTGGCACTGGGTAACGGGGAACAGCTGGATGGGGCTGGGAAGGCGCCGGAGCCAGATGGGAACAATGTAATCCCTCTCCCCCCTCTGGCCCCGGCCTCTGTAGTGACGCAGCTGACAAGTCCAAGACATGTGTGCCAGCTGCCGGCTGCGGGGACGCGGGAGGGAACATGGTCGCCTGAGGGCGCCGGCCTGCTCATCGGCTGGGAGACAGAGCAGAGACTCAAGGGGAGCGGGCACGAGGCGCCCCGATTCCCGGGCACACGCTCACAAAAGCAGGTCACTGGCACCGAGGCTGAGCCCCTGGGGGAGGCGCAGGGCGCGGCGGACGTGCACACTCGGCCTCCGCTTACCTGGCCACTTCCCACCTCCTGGAAGGACGGACGACCCGGAGGTAACCTGGCCGGTCAGGGACCTTAGGGGACCGGGTGCCAGTCCTGCTCCTCAGTGGCCTGGACGGGAGCTCCCCGTCTGGGAGGGGCAGACACTTATTAGAGCAGCTGGTGCATTAGTGGAGGGAGGCACAGGGTGCAGCTGGAGCCAAGAGAAGGCAGCAGCTGACTGCCTCATGGGGCAGATTTCACAGACAATGGGCCATTTCTGTGGGGCTTTGAAGGATGTGTAGGAGTTTACCAGGAGCAAAGGGGGGAAAGCTCTGGACACTATCTCCAGGAATCAGAGGGACTGTTCTGGGCAGGCTCATGGCTCAGGAAGTGTGAGGAGGAACCAAGCAACGAAATGACCCCGGGAACACTCATGGGCCCGGGGCCCGGGAGGTGGGGGCATCCGCTCATCGCCCTTGCTTCCCGGTGCCGCCTCGCCAGGCGAGATGAGGTTATAGACGCGGCTCCGTGAGTGCACATCCAGGAGAAAGAACCGGGGAAAGGCAGACATGGGGGCAGAGGGAGCGGAAGGGGGGGCGGGGACAGGACCTGCCAGTGGGCAGAGTTCCAGAGGAGCCCCATCCAACCACCTTGAGACTGCGCCACCCCCGTGTGGCCTCGCAAAGGCTGGACCCTGCCAAGCCCGGAGTGCGTGCAAGTGTGCTGGCTGGGCACCCTCGAGCCAGGCGTGCGAACCCCACACGTGCCCAGGGCAGGGACCAGAAACAAGGGCAGAGACACACAGCTCCCGCACCCGGATGAAAACGAGGGATGCTCTCGGACGAGTGCGCCACCTAAGCCAACACGCCAGCCCAGGGAGCGGGCGCGGAGGCTCCTGAGAAGGGACACAGAAGGGCCGGTTCCTCAGAGGCGAAGGGAGGCCCTGAGCGTGTGAAGAAGGGGGAGCCCACCTCCTACTCCGAGTCTCACGTCATCAGAAAAAGAACTGTGGCCAGGAGAGGTCAGGGGGGCTGGGGGAGCAGGGGACCAGCTCCACGCCGGACGGCCCTCCGCATGCGGCCCCTGGGCTGGCTGCAGGATGGAGCCTGCCCTTCATCACAGCCCGGAACCCAAGGGACCGCCGGCCGCTCTCCCTGGGCCCAGCGCCTGAGGAGGGAGTCGGGCTCGCAGGGGAAGGACTCGCCCACAGACAAGGGGCTGGGATGGAAAGTGTGTGTCAGCGGCCGCTGTGGTCTGAGGTCCTGCCCGAGCCACCGGCTCTTCCTCCCCGGGAGACAGCGACCTTGAGACAGTGACCTTGAGGAGGCAATGGCAGGAAACGCCCCTCCCTGCGAGGGCTGGGGAGTCAGGAAGGAAGTGACCCCTCTGAGCCTCGGAACCTCCCCACGGCAAAGCCAGACGCTCTGCTCACCGTCCTCGGCTGGGGGAGCCCCTCTTTGAGGCAGACCCTCTCGGTGGGAGGAGTGACTGTGGGCAGCGGGTGGAGCTGAGAAAGGAACCCCAAGCGTCCGGCCCTGCACCCCCACCCACCTCGGGAAGGAAGGGCTCTGAGCTGCATCGGAGCAAGAACCCCCTCAGCCTCCCCTCCCTCGGCCTCTCCTCCCTCAGCCCTGCAGAGGCGATGGGAGAAGTCCCGTTCTCAGCCTCTCTCCGCTGCGCGAGTCTCGCTATCAGGGCCCTGCACGGCCCCCACCTCCTAGGAGGAGCTCAGAGGCATTTCGGGGTGACCCTGACTCCCCCACTGGGGCCCGCCGTGTTCCGGGTCCGGGTAGAGGTGAGAAGAGGGAAGCCGGGACTCTGGAACAGCCTAGGCAAAGCGCAGAGGTGAGAGCGGAGAGGGCGCTGGGCCCGCCCCAGGCATCGCAGGCAGGGACTTCTGTGGGTTGGTCCACAGCTGCGTCCCAGCACCTGGAACCCCCTGGCAGGTACTGAGGAGCCACGAGCATCTGCTGCGTAAGCAAGTGAGCTGAGGATTCTAGGTGAGGACCCCTCCCTCCCCAGGAAGATGGGCGGTGAGGCCGCCCTCTGTGCCCGGGCCCCAGATCCCGGGAGGCCGCTGCTGAGGAGGAAAGGACACCGCCCCCCCTACAGAAGAGGGAGCCGGACGCAAAGGCTCAGCAGGAGGAGGCCCTCGGAGCAACAGGCCGGGGCTCAGGCCGGGGGCAGAGAAGTGCTCACCGCCCCCCAGGGACAGCAGGTGCCCGGGAGGGGCTGAGGCTTGGTGCCCAGCCAGCCGCCCCCGCACCGCCCCTCTCAGCCGAGACACCACCTTGGGGAGTAAATTAAAACGAACGCAAAAGTACAAGGCGGCCCCCTCCCTCCTCAGCACCCGGAGGCCTTTTTGCGGCAACTGGAAAGAATGAGCAGTTAGAGATGCAGACTGCCTTCCGTGCCAGCGGGAACAGGCGGTGAGCAGGGCGGAGAGAGGCCCCGGGAGGGTGGGGAACCAGAGCGGGAACCGGACCCACCTGGAGCCCGACCAGCAGGAAGGCTGGCCCGCCCCCCCACACACACAGGGGAGTCCGGGCTGGGCCCCCCCACTCCCCCCCCCCACACACACACTGGGGAGTCCGGGCTGGGTCAGCAAACCAGGCCACGCGCATCTGCATCTAGTTCTGGGGGCGTCCCGAGCCCAGCGCTGACCCCTGTGTGACCCCGAGCCACGTGCTTGGCATCTCTGAGCCTCCACTTCCTTGTGTGAAACGGGACCGTCATGGCTCCTGCCTGGGGTGCTGTGCGCTCGGCCCAGCCAGCGTGTCCCCACCCCGCCTCAGCGCCCTGCTGGTTCGTTTCCCAGCGTGGATCCCCCTTCGGGGTCCCCAATCCAGCCGGTCAGCGCACGGGGAGAAGGTTCCTCGGAGTTTAGGAAGGAAAACTATCGCCCTCGCTGTTCTGCCCGCCCACGGCCCTGGGGTGACGACGGGGGCCAGGGCGAGGCCTGTGATGAGACGCAGGAGGTGAGACGGACCCGGATGGACGAGGGGCCCAGGGGACCGGGGCTCCTGCTCTTCCCTCGGGGCAGAGGGAGAGAAAGAGCAGCTAAGCCCCCGAGATCCCACCTCTAGTCCTGAGGCCCCGGGACTCCCAGGGGACCTCTGCCTCGTCCCCCCAGCTCCTCATCTAGGGAGCTGGTCATGTGAAAACACGCACGGCCTTTCCGTGTCGCCGACCACGCCTGCCACGCTCGGTCACAGCCAGCTCCCGCCCACGGCGGAGGTCGGGGAGCCCCCACCCCTGTCCTGTCCCGTTGGCTGGGGTGGGGAGGCGAGGCTGAGCCAGGGGAGCAGAGGGGAGCAGCGAGGCCCCCAGCGCCCTGGACGGAGCAGAGACGGGTTTGGTGGAATGTGGAAGCGACCAGACCTTCCTACTGGATACGAGACGCCTTAATGAGCCAAGTAGTTAGGAGTCATCTTCATTACGCGCGGGTTCAGAGCAGAGTGTCTCTGCCAAATTCTGAGCCAAGGAAGGAGTATTCCCTTTTTATATCCTTCTAGGGCAGCGGTTCTCAACCTGTGGGTCGCGACCCCTCTGGCGGTCGAACGACCCTTTCACAGGGGTCGCCTAGGACCATCCTGCATATCAGATATTTACATGACGACTCATAACAGTAGCAACATGACAGTTATGAAGTAGCAACGAAAATAATTTTATGGTTGGGTCACAACATGAGGAACTGTATTGAAAGGGCCAGAAGGTTGAGAACCACTGTTCTAGGTCTTTGTGTAAGTTATTTTTGCAGACAGCTTGTAACCTTGAGTATATATCATATCTAACAAACACCTGTCATATCTATACAGACAACTTGTAACCTTGAGTACATGTTATATCTAACGAACACCTGGCATGAGAGTATTATCAGTATCAGCGTATCAGCCCCTTCAGATGGCTAGCTTGCAAGGTCAGACAGTTAAGTTTATCTTTCCTATTATTTAAGCTAAAAAAAAACACAAAGTTATTTTACAGAATAAGAGACCGTCTAAAAATAACGGAGAATTTCAAACAGCAGTTTTACAAAGGAGGGATTATTATGCTTCACTATTTCGTGAGGAGCCGTCAGTATCTGCAAGGAGGCGGGTGGATGGATCCGCTCCACCCCATGGAAACCAGATAAAGTCAGATGCAGGAGGGAAGGAAGCACACAGCAACGGAGCCCGTGCACCCCCAACTCCACAGCCGGGGGGCGGTCCTTACCTGCAGGTCTGCCTGAGAAGGCTCCCTCGACGTCCCACGCCGACGGCTCGGCTGACTAGGCCCACAGAAGGGTGTCGGGGACCGGGACACGCGGCCAGCATCCTGCAGGGAGAGGCCGCGGTTAGGCGGTGAGACTCCTGGCCACTCGGACCCTCGGCACCAACCCCACTGGGAAACCGATGAAGCCGGGCGCGTCCTGAGCAACGCCAGGGCCTGGGGATGCGGGTGTGCCCCGAGTACAGGGCAGGGGACGCCGCGAACAGAGTATTCGTTTGGCCAAGGATGGGACCGTGGAGACGGCAGCCCACGACACTTCCCAGGGCTCCCGTGCTGGGGCGCGTGGCTCAGGGACCCTGGGCCCACACCTCCGGCACACATGGGCAGGAGGTGTCTGACTGCAAGAGGCCCAGCTCCCAGCGCTCGGCCTCAAACCTTAGGCTCCCCCACCGCCCCTCGGGGACTGCAGGGCTCAGGCTGCCTCGGGGCGGCAGGTGGAAGAGAGGGGGAAGCAGCCCAGTGTTGGAGTCAGCAGCTGGGGGGCCCAGGGCAGGTCACGGTCAGCATCGTGGGGTGAAGCCAATGACGGCCTCCCGCCTTCCCATCAGCCTCCTGCACCAGGCAGAGTGACCGCAGGCCCGGAGCAGAGGGGCACACAGCCAAGGAAAAGGCCCAGACGCGGGTCTCCAGGGAGTCCCGGTGTGATCAGCCTCCGACGGCAGGAGATCCACCGCCCGGGCTCCCGCGGAGACGCCGGGGCCCACGTCTGACCCTGTGCGAGCCCCTGTTCCTGTCCCAGGGAGCAGGCAGCCCCGGGAGGCCCTTCCTGGGACCAGGACCAGAAGGCAGCCGCCTTCGAGCTACAGGAGCAGGGATGGTTCCAGAAACTCCCAACTCCACAGCAACCTCCTCCAGGGCTGAGGCCAGCTACGGGGGATCTGGGGACCCGGCCGTGCCCGCCTGGGGCCAGCAGTCCCCACCAGGTGAGAGAGGAGGACCCTCCGCTGGCTGCAGACAGCAACGGCGATGAACTGCGAGCGAGGACAGACAGCGCAGTCCAGGGGAGGGAGAGTCTAATTGGGGAGGTGAGAGGAGGGAGGCGCAGCCGTGGGAGGTGTGGCTGTGAGCGTGCGGAGCATAGGGACGGCGTTCACAGGCCGCCCACCGCCCAGCGCAGCCCACACGCCCACTCCCGGGAGCCACTGCCACTGCTGC
>NW_005367694.1:1150388-1154072 GCF_000412655.1 Myotis brandtii
CCCCCGTCCGTCCACGGCCGCAACAGCCCCGACACACGCGAATCCGAACGAACAGAACGTCCGCGTCTCTCCCTCGAAGCCAAAACCCACAGCTCCCCCGCACACAAGCCCTGCTCTGCACGGCTTCTCCCGCTGTTTCTTAGCTTCGCCACAGCCCCTCCGACCCTCTGTGAGGTCCCTGCAAGTCTCCCCACGTAGAGGTTAGGGTTGGCCCCAGTGACACACCAACCCAAGGCAGCCGGGTCTTGCAGGGTGAGAAGGTCCACGCGGACTCCCTGACTCGCTGACTCACAGCCGTGGAATGAGGTGGGCAGGGCCCAGGGAAAAGGCAGGTCCCTCCTGAGAGGTAGAGGTGCCCGCAGGCGCAGGAGAACTTTCCCGGCAAAAGCGTGTCTAGTGCACAAAGTGAGCGAGGAGTCGGCTGAGGGAGGAAGCAGCTCCCTGGGGGCAGGCGGAACGCAGCTGGAATAAAATAGGAAGACATGGCCAGGTGACCCCACACACAAGGGGCCAGAAGCAAGTCAGCCCGCTCCCTGCAGGGGATGAGACAAAGCAGAACAAGGTCTGTACTGAGATTTGTGCTCGCTGGGGAGTCGTGGGGTGGGGGGTCCTGATACTACATAACACACGTGTTTTCCTGTTTACCAGGAACCGAAAAAAACACATTTTATTCCTTCACGCCCCCGCCCCTTGAATTGAGGTATAATTGTAATATTGTACTATCTATAATAAAAGCATACTATGCTAATTCGACCAGACTTCCTTCCGAACGACCTTCCGGATGAAAGCCGGGCTGCGAGGGAAGCCCCCCTTGAATTGAGGGATAATTGTAATATTGTACTATCTATAGTAATAAAAGCATGCTATGCTAATTAGACCGGACATCCTTCCGGACGACCTTCCGGATGAAAGCCGGGCTGCGAGGGAAGCCCGGGTCCCGGGTGCCAGAGGGAAGCCGGTGCCGGCTGCCGGGGGAAGGAAGGCCTACTCCTGCACGAATTTCATGCATCGGGCCTCTAGTACTGTAATAAAATTGTAATAGATAGGGTGTCCCAGAAAATGCTTACCCTACTCTGAGTAATTTTAAAGGCGGTGTTTATTAAAGTGCATTTCATTGTCAAAATTGAGCTACCAGCTGTTGAAGTTGTGTCTGCATTTTGGGGGGACACCCTGCAGTCGGAAGTGCATAATGTGACGATTTGCTATCCATATACGTCCTGAAAAGACTCCTCCCGTCTTCAGTGAACACATCCATCACCCCCCATACTTACCTTGTTTGGGGGGCCAGGGACGGGTGAGACGAGTTCTCTATCAGCAAATTTCCCTTCCCCAGCACGGCACCACCCACTGGAATTGTTACACACCAGACCCTCCCCTTTGATTCTCAACCTACATCTTCCATGTGGTTTGGGAAATGGCGGGGTGTCAACAAACCAACAAACCAACAAACAACGACAACAAAAACCCAACGAACCTCTGGCGACGGGACGTCCGAACTGCTTCCCTGCGGGTCTTCCCGTGACTCTGTTCCGATGGGCAGATGTGAGCTAGTGAGTCCGTTTCTCTACGCAGTTTCTGTGAGCAGGCTACCGGCCTCTCCCCAGCCCCCCTGAATCAATGTCAAACGCACACGTAACGAACGCCGTCCTGGCGGGGCGCCATGTCGCCGGCGTGCCCCGACGTGCCTGTGTCTCAGGCTGGCGGAACGCCCGAGTTCCAGGCGAGCGGGTAGTGTGCCCGGAGTTAGACGTTTGTTTCCATTCTCCGTTGGCATGGAGACCGGGAGGCAGGTGGCGAAAGAACGGGCAGAGAGGGACGGAGGCACATGCCAGCGGTAGCCCCGCCAACAACTGTCCGGGCGGCTGACAGGTCGGGCCGGCCGCACCGCCCTGGAAGGCACGGCTCCTCGCTTTGTTTGACGGAGAGATTTCACGTCATAAAATTCACCGTTTTAAAGGGTGCCGTGCAGAGGCATCTCATCCATTCATAAAGTCGTACAACCGTCACCGCTACCTAGTCCCGGAGCATGTCCCCCACCCCCTAAAGAAACCCCAGCCCCACTAGCACCATGAGACAGTCACCTCCCACACCCTCTCCCCCCGCGCCCCTGGCAATCCCTGACCTGCTTTCTGTCTCTAAGGGTTACCTGTCCTGGACCCGTCTTATCAATGAGATCACACATGCGTCCGCTTGTGTCCGGCTCCTCTCGCTCAGCATCCTGCTCTCAAGGTTCATCCACCTGAAGCAGGTGTCAGGGTTCCGTTCCTGCTCAGGGCCGAGTAATAGTCCTCCGTGGGGATGGACCACCTCATCTGGTCGTCCGTGGGGAGACGGGGCTGTTTCCACTGTGTGGCTGTGGTGGATCATGCTGCCGTAAACATTTGTGTGCAAGGCGTGTGTGTGGGTTTTTTTTGTTTGTTTTTTAAAAAAATATATTTTATTGATTTTTTTACAGAGAGGAAGGGAGAGGGATAGAGAGTTAGAAACATCGGTGAGAGAGAAACATCGATCAGCCGCCTCCTGTACATCTCCTACTGGGGATGTGCCCGCAACCAAGGTACATGCCCTTGACCGGAATCGAACCTGGGACCCTTCAGTCAGCAGGCCGACGCTCTACCCACTGAGCCGAACCGGTCAGGGCGGGCGTGTGTGTTCTTATTCCTCCTCACCCGAGGATATTTTTCCCATTGATTTTCAGAGAGTGGAAGGGAGGAGGAGAGAGAAAGAGGAACATGGATCTGATAGAGACACATCGATGGGTTGCCTCCCACACGCACCCGGACGGGGGCCAGGGATCGACCCTGCAACCCAGGTAAGTGCCCTTGACCAGGAATGGAACCCAAGACCCTTCGGTGCACCGGCCAGCGCTCTAACCACTGAGCCCACCGGCCAGGGCTACGGACACGTGTTTTGTGCGGACGTATGTTTTCAATTATTTTGGGGGTAGACCTGGGCGTTCCTAATTTCTAAATAAAATTTCAGACGAATAATACACCGGTATTTTTTTTAAAAGATAAAAGGGTGCAGGGTGAGCGTGGGCCTCTCCCGTCCCTGTTCCCCGGCACCCAGCTCCTCCCCCAGCGACAGTCCACACCCTGCTTTATTCTAGAGACGCCTGTGGGGAGGCGGCCAGAGCACGGGGCCTGGAGGTGGACAGCGTTTGACATGTGCTGTGCCACCTCTCGGCTCTGTGGCCTCGAGCAACGTCCCGTGTGCCCGTCCGGGGAGGCGGCCTGGCAACCGAGCGGCCAGAGCAGGGGGCCTGGAGGTGGACAGCGTTTGACATGTGCTGTGCCACCTCTCGGCTCTGTGGCCTCGAGCAACGTCCTGTGTGCCTGTCCCTCTGGGACTCAGTTCCCTGTCCTGTCACAGGCCCCGTCACGCATACCTGCTCCACGAAGGGCCACGGAGAGCCCACGAGCCGGTGGGGGTGAGCGCCGGCACCAGGCCCGGCACACGGTGAGCGCTCAATGGTTGCGGCTGCCTCGGCCCTCGGTTGCCCCCCTGGAAAATGGAGGTGGGCGCCTGCCACCCACAGGTACGGTGTAGAACACAGGAGACCCCTGGGTGACACCCCAAGTGCTACCACTTCTGAGCGGCTGGGAGGAGGGGGATGGCGGAGCGGAGACTCCGTGTCCCCACGGGGAGGCCAGGCCTCCGCACCCCGCCCGCAGCCCGAGTCCC
>NW_005367694.1:1154208-1175942 GCF_000412655.1 Myotis brandtii
CTCCCTCTCTCTCTCTCTCTCTCTCTCTCTCTCTCTCTCTCTCTCTCTCAGGCCTGCGGAGGCAGCAGGAAACCCTGGAGACCAGAGCGAGAGGCCCCCAGTGAGGAAGGAAGCATTAGCCGGGCCATTAGCAGCTGTCAGAGTGATTTTTTCTCCCCGAGGTGGCTGGCGAGTGGCACAGCAGAGCCCGAGGGAGCAAACGGCTCGGCCTCGGAGGGCCGGACGGGGAAGGCGCACGGAGCTACGCTCCCCTGTGTGTGCAGAAGTTCACGGGGAGACACCCCCCCACATGCACACACACGCCTAACAAAACAGAGCAAGGCTCAGCCCTGTTAGCAGCAGTTGGTAGCATTATGTAAAGCCCTAAGCACACAAAAATATCATTTGGATGATAAAAAGTTAAATTTAGCTCAGTACAGAGTGACTAATACTGAGGGAGAGGCAGTCCCCCCAACCCCAGTTGCCTGGAGCTCCTACAGCTGGCTTCCAGAAACTTCTGACAAGTAACGGGCCTGGTGCGGCGCAGAATAACAGGTTATGTAACCGGAGGCGCAGCCCGCCATCGCGAAGCCTCCCCCGGGGGCTTGTCCACGGGGCCCCGGCGTCCCGGGCGCGAGGGTGGAGCCGGGCCTCGGGTGGGCTGGTGTGAGGGTCCGCCTGGGCTCGTCCGCGGAGACCTCCCAGAGTGGTTGTGGCGGACGGTGACGTTGGTGACCCACCTGCCCCGGGTGAGCCACGGCCCTGGGAATCCTGTCTGGCCCTGGGGCTGGTGCTGACCAACCGGACACAGCGGAGGGGTCACCATGCCAGGCGTGGACCCGGGGCTCGGACAGGCATTAGCACGCGGGCGCCCACGTTCACAGCAGGACACGGGAAAAACGGCCCACGTGTGTGTCCATCGGCGGCGAGCGGATCGACGGGGTGTGGTCTCCAGCTGCACGAAGGAAGACGACGCAGCCCCGAAGAGAAGGGACATCCTATCTCACGGGGGAACCCTGAGGGCTCCAGACGGAGGGAAAGGAACCAGACACAAGAGAACAGACGCCGTGTGACTCCACTGACGTGCGGGACCCGGAGGAGTCACACACAGAGGCAGAGAGTGGATGGTGGGTGCGGGGTGGGAGGGCCTGGCGTTCGTGTTTCGTGGGGACAGAGTTCCCGTTTTACAAGATGAAAACAGAGTTCTGGGGACGGGTGGTGGTGGCGGTTGCACAGGTGAAGGTACCTAACACCGCTGAACTGTGCCTTTAAAAGTGGCGACAGGGGTGCATGTTACGTTATGTGTATTTTGCGACAATAAAACATTGAATTTTAAAAGGTCGGTGCTCAACCACTGAGCCGCACCGGCCGGGCAAAAAAAAAAAAGTGGGGGAGGAGGAGACGGATGTTCCTGTGGTGTTTCTCTGGGGGAAGCAGCTGCCAGGTGAGAAGTCCAACCCCCCGGAGGTCAGCCAGCGGCGAGAAGCCGGTGGGGAGAGGGGACTCGGAGGGGGACCAACAGCCCCAGCGGACACAGCCCAGCCTGCCCTGGCGTGCCGGCCACAGGAGGGGGGACACCTGGCAATGCAGGGGAGCAGCGAGCTGTCCCCAAGCCCTGCCCAAGCCGCCACATCGTGCGCGAATAAATAAAACGGTCGTGTTTAAGCCGAGAGGTCTGGGAGCAGATGACCGGTCACGGCGGTCAGGCTGGCCGGCTTTTGTGGAATTTCTCCTCCTAAGGCAGCGGTTCTCAACCTGTGGGTCGCGACCCCTTTGGGGGTTGAACGACCCTTTCACAGGGGTCGCCTAAGACCATCGGAAAACACATATCTAATGACATATTGTTTTTGTGATGAATCACTACGCTTTCATTATGTTCAATTTGTAACAATGAAATTGGGGGTCACCACAACATGAGGAACTGTATTAAAGGGCCGCGGCATTAGGAAGGTTGAGAACCACTGTCCTAAGGTGACACTGACCGAGAACTTTCACACGCTCCCGTGCGAGTCACTGAGAGAAGGCGGTGCCCGAATGGGTCTGAGGAATCGTTTCCCGCACCCCAAATCCCGGCGGAATAAATGCTGACATCAAGCCTTGTGGGCAGTTTCGAGGGTTGCTATGAAGGCTGGGGGGGTTTCTCCACGGACCTAACTGAGCTGTCAATCACTTGGCTTTCCATCGCCCCGTCCAGAGTGGGGCCTGGACGCCGTGGGCGCGGGTGCCCCTGGGGCTCTGTGTGCGATGAAACGGTCCCAGGTGTGGGGGGCGAGGCCGGGGCTCTAGCAGCGGACGCTGAGCAGGCTCGCCTCTCTGGGCCTCAGTGTCCCACCTGTACAAGGAGGGTGATCTTCCGAGAGCCTCAGCAGTGGACGCCGCACCCTGCAATCCTGTGGTTTTGAACAACGGCGACTGTATTAGGACAGGCAATGCAGCTGCTATAACAAACAGTCCGAATGCCGTGCTGTAGATCCACGAGGCAGACACACGCGTGGGACCCCTCACCTCTGTCCCCTTGGAGCCCTCCTCTCCTCTCCATGTCCTTTCTACACGTGTCCACTCACTCCACACCTTCCATGGGGCGGTCTGGCTCAGTCCCAGGTCCTCTTCCTACATTGCACGTGAGACCCTGGGCTCCGAGAGGGGCTGTGTGACCAGTGCTCTGATAGAGGGATGCGCACCCCCTCCAGGCCTGGCCCCTCCCTAAACGCCCCATATAATCCTCCACAGCCCAGATCCAGTGGGAGCCCCAAGGGAGGGCAGATACACAGAAGGAAAGGATTCGGGATCCCTGAGTCACTGTGTGGAGGCCACGGCCGGAGCACCCAATGACAAGAGTGACGAGTCTTTATTGCCATAAGCCACTGCGAATGGGGGACTGTTTGTTACAGCAGCTAGCATTGCCTGTCCTAACACATTCACCAACCTGTTACTACATGTCGGGCGTTGAAGGACACAGGGGAGAATTAGGCCTACACCTAATCTTGGCCCTGCTAGCACCCTGTCTACTTGATAATTCCAGGACATCGGCTAGAGACCAGTCCTGCAACTTGCAACCACACACTAAGCTCATGATAGGAGCTTCTTCGTGTTATTCATCCTACCTGCTTCCAAAAACCTGACAACACAGCTTCACCTCCCCAAAGACTAGACGAGTAAAGAAAGAAAGAACCCACAAAGGCAGATGAAAGCCTATACCGATGCTCCTGAGGACAATCTACAAGCAAATGAGTTTAAAAATACAATTAAATTTAGAAGTCTCAGCTGTGTGCTTCCTGGTAGGCAAAGCAAAAAGGGAAATATTAGGGGGGGGCACTGAGCTCTCACCAACAGTGGAAAACATCACCTTGGTTCACAACGAGAAGCACAGGTTGTCCTTGCCAAGAGCTCCAAGGGAATGCTCCCCGGGGTCACCGTGTGAGGGAGGCCGTGTCTGGGCAGGAGGCCGTGTGTGGGCAGGAGGCGGCCAACCGTGCCCCGAACGCTGTCCCCTCCGCGACGCAGGGCCAGCTTTGCAGCCCTGCCTGCGCCCCGACTGGCTCTTGATGGTGAAATCCTCCGAGTAATTCCTCATCCTCGTTAATGTCAACACGGCAGCACCATGATAATGACGGGAAATATTTGCATACCATACCGCTGACGGGTTGTTTAGACCATCTGGCGACTAGACGCGGGGAGGACTGTCAAACACATGGCCTGTCCACAAACCCTGTGCCTCGGTGCCGATGGGGGCCGGGCTCGGGGACGCGGGCAGCGCCCTTGGCCTGTCCCTGTCACGCTCTGGACCACGGGGACCCCCGAGAGGCCATGGGCTGCCGGTGGCTCAGCCGGCCTGGGCGCAGCGTTGGCCTCCGGCCCCTGCGGGTGGGAGCAGAGCTTCCGCCTCCCACCTCTGCTCTGAGTGGGCCGCCAACAGCCTCACCCGCCCTGACCGAGGACCTCTTCGGGACGGAGCTCGGAGCACGATGTCCCTGTGAGCTCGCGGCACCGCGGGGAGTTCTGGGGGCGCATTCAGCGCAGTCCGCGTGTGTGCGAAGCCGCGTCTGCCCAGGCTCTGTCAGGGTCGGGAGGAGGCAGGACAAGGATCGGGGACCGCAGCCCCTGGAAGATGGAGGAGGACGCCTGGCCTCGCCCATGGGAGGTGTCGGCTTCCTTCCGTCCGCCTGGCGCTGCCGGGTCCTGGTCCCAGGCTGGACACAGAGACTTTGTGTGGGTTGATGCTAGATTTTTTTTTCCTTTCTTTTTCTTTAAGTAGCAATATTTTTTAATTTTATTTTATTGATTTGAGAGAGAGAGAGAGAAACATGAATCTATTGTTCCACTGGCTGATGCACCCATTGGTTGCTTCTTGCATGTGCCCTGACCGGGGATCGAACCCACCACCGTGGCACACTGGGACAGCGCTCTAACCGACGGAGCCACCCGGCCAGGGCTCCTTTCTGTTGTTTGTTTGTTTTGTTTTGTTTTAAAGTGGGGTGTTGGGTGAGTTGTTATTATTTTCTTAACTTCAGTGAAAGCAAAAAAGTTCTGTTGGGAGCCTGTTCAAAAGCAGCGGTTTTCTTCGTGGGAAGCCCACGCCCGCCGCCCACGCAGGGAGCGGCGTCGGCCCGGCGACCATGGTGCCCTGAGAATGTGCGAGTCCCGTCACCTCAACAACAGTGAGTCAAATGGAAACTCCGCAGGTGCCGGCCTGGCTGGTGCTGTGACGACAGGGCCTGCAGAGCACACACGTGGGGGGCAGGTGGGCTGCGCCCCCCTCAACTGGGGCCCCGGGACGTCTTTCCTTAGTCTCTCTCTCCCTCTCTCTCTCTCTCTCTCTCTCTCTCTCTCCGAGTGGCTTGAGGGCCACAGACCCTGCACATGGAGGGAGAAGCACGAGAAAGTCAGGACCCAGGCAGACCCCCCCGGGGCCACCCGCCTGCGTGAGCGTGGGCGTGCACAGCCACCCCAGAGGCACCGGCTGCGGCCTGGGTTTCCTGACAACGCTTCGAGTTTGGGAAGCCGGGCGACCGGCAGGGCCCAGGTGGTACCTCCGGGCAGCTCTCTCTTGCCGGTCAGTCCCCGCAGCCGCAGTGGGCCAGGGCGGGCAAAGGCTCTGCCTGCAGGAGCTATCTGACCGCGAGGTCACAGGAACACGGTGACCTTCTCGTCTCACACGTGCCGGGCTCAGAAAGCACCCGGCCGGAGACGGGACTCCTGTTTCAACACAGAGAGGTGAGACAGCCAGGGCGGCCCGGCGCTGGGAGAGGGGATCAGCCCCGGCCTCCAGGGACAGAGACAGGATCTTTTCTGGGACCACAAGGCCCTGAAGGCCCAGCCCCAGCTCCTTCCTGGGAACCACTCGTCACCAGCCCTCAACGTCTCCCCCACCCCAGTGAGCAGGTCACCGCCAGGCCCTCCTGGGTTCCAGGCGAAATGACAACCACGTGGCTGATGGGGCCAGACGTGCAACGGCCCCACTCACTCTTTTTCATTCTTACTTCTTTTTTTTTTAAAATATATTTTATTGATTTTTTACAGAGAGGAACGGAGAGGGATAGAGAGTTAGAAACATCGATGAAAGAGGAACATGGATCAGCTGCCTCCTGCACATCTCCTCCTGGGGATGTGCCCGCAACCAAGGTACATGCCCTTGACCGGAATCAAACCCGGGACCTTTCAGTTCGCAGGCCGATGCTCTATCCACTGAGCCAAACCGGTTTCAGCCATTCTTACTTCTTAGTGTCGCTTTGTTTCTGAGAGGATGGCCATCCTGAACGGCAGCCTTTCTGTGTGTGTGGTTAGGTAACACGTAACAGAAACGTTCCCGGCCATTAGCACAGCTTGCACGTTGATGGAAACTCAGATATGGCTGCCAGTCTCCGTGATGGGGGAGGTCCCAGCACAGGAACAATGACCCCTGCGAGCACCCCTGTCTGGGAGAAAGCGGCCCCCGAGTTCCTGCCCAGACGCCAGGCGATCCAGTTCCTCCCCGTATGTCCCTGGATTCCCCCAAAGCCACTGCCCAGCGCTGAAGCGCAGTGGAAGTGAGGCTGTGTAAATTCATGGGCTGGCCCTTTAAGAGGAACACCTGGGACTCCGGCAGCCTCCCTGACACTCAGCCACCATCCCCGCTGGTTTTTACAGCCTGAAGCTTCAGGGATTTCTCTTCCCAGCTCTGGGGTCCTGGGCTGGGGGTCTGATGTGTGGCTGGGACCCCCTGCTTCTCATGGGAGGCCTTGGAGAGATCCCTCCCGATTGAAAAAACCGTGGGTGTCGGACCAGCCCGTTCTGCGCCTCCACCCCTCAAAAAAAAAAAAAAAAAAAAAGTGCACAGCTCAGTGGCATTAAGCACATTCACGCTGTTGTGCAACCACCAGCGCCATCCGCGTGCAGGACTTTTTCATCTTCCCAAACTGCGACGCTGTCATCATTAAACACGAACTCCCCGCCCGCTCCTCCGCCAGCCCTGGGAACACCTGTGAATGGCGACGCTTTAAAAATACTGTCCTTACTTGGCCAAGTTATTTTGCAACTTTACAAGTCCTGGTGTCATTGTAAAGCTCCTGGAGCTCCTCAGATACTGGGTGGTGGACGGGCGGGCGGCGGAGGGCAAGGCAGCCGCCACCGCCACCCCCACCCAAAGGAATCTTCCGGCTGGCGTCCTCACCCAGCTGTGCCAGGAACCGGCCGGAGCCGCCTTTGCGGTAGAAAAAAGGCTCTCACATGGTTTTCTCCTGATTTTCATTTTACTTAAAAGCTCTCCCTTGCCTGGGGTTTTGAGGTTAAAAACCACGGCCCGGCACTCACGTCCTAAGCGGGCGTGTGAACTGGCCCTACCTGGACGGAGATCGATGTAGCCACAGCCACTGAAGTGGAAGGAAGCAGCCTGGACCCGCTACTCTAGTTCCGGGAATTATCCCACGGACGTGAGGGTATATTTGCACGGAAACTACGTCCCAGGGCGCTCTCCTACGGCTCGGTTTGCTCGCAATGTTCTGCTGTTAAAATCCAAAACGCCAGGCAAAAGGGAGCCGTGGAATAAATGATGGGGCTTCCGGCAGCCGAACACTAAGCCCACCGTTAAAGAGCCCGGGCGATCTACACAGACCGACAGAGGACCGCCTCCCGGACTTACGAATTCTTAAGTCAAAAAAAGCAGGTGCAGGCCTGGCCCGTGTGGCTCAGTGGCTGGAGCGTCAGCCCTCGCACTGAGGGTCTCTCTCCAGTTTGATTCCCAGTCAAGGGCATGTACCTGGGCTGCAGGCTTGTTCCCCGTCCTGGTTGAGAGTAATGTCTCTCTCACATCGATGCTTCTCTCTCTCTCCCTTCTCTCCCTCCCTTCCCCTCCCTTCCTCTTTCCCTGAAAATCAATGGGAAAAAATATCCCCGGGTGAGGATTAACGCCAACAACAAAGCAAGCAGGTGCACAAGGTGGCAGCTATTAGCGGGTTTTCTTTGCAAAAATACATACTCATCTGTGCAGAGCAAGAACAGACACACACAGACACTAGCAACGGCGGCTGTCTGCAGGGAGCAGCGTGCAGACAAGGGTGTGAAGGAGTATGTGCTTCCCGCCGACCCTGTGTTATCACATAAACGCTGCCGGTGCCGTTACCCGGGCGGCATGATCATTCTGTGTCCACAGTTCACTCTGTATTTGCAGCATTTTCCTGATTTACACAGCATGTCTATCAGCAAAGGTTTAACACTGAGATGCAATCTAGTGTCCACATTGCCTGACGTTTTGCAGATAGTAATGTAGAGAGATGCATTTTTAAAAAGATGTTTCTATTGATTTCAGAGAGCGGATGGGAGAGGGAGAGAGAGAGAGAAACATCAATGATGAGAGAGAATCATTGATCAGCTGCCTCCCGAACGCCCCCCACTGGGGACCGAGCCCACAACCTGGGCATGTGCCCTGGACTGGAATCGAACCTGGGACCCTTCAGTCCACAGGCTGACGCTCTATCCACTGACCCAGGCCGGCTAGGGCAAGAGGTGTATTTTTAATCACCTTTTCATTTGAATCATCTCAGGTGAAAAAATAAACCAGCCCCGTAGGCGCTCTAAAGCTCTAACGGAGACTTTCCAACGGGCTCGCAGAAACGGTTAAACAGTTACGATCGTCAGAAACAACTTCCACGTCCACATCCTCTTGCAGTTTCCGGACGACTGTGTCTTCCGGCGGCTTCCCTCGCAGAGGGGGCCGGAGGAGGTGTGTTCGCTGGACTCCGACGCCCTGAACTTTCTGTCGTTCTTGATCTTTCTCCAACCTGCTCGCCATCCATTCAGCTCGACGCATTTACATGAGATCTGCACGGCGAGGGCTTCCCGGCTGGGCCGCTCCGCCTGACCTCGCCGGGACCGCGCCTCCTCCTCAGTTCTTCACGGCACTTGGATCGACAGGACCTGAACGCCTTGCCATCCTTGGGGACGAACACCGTGCCGTGGCCGGGCCCACAGATCTCCAACCGCAGGCTGCACGCCGTGTGGAGACCACCCCTGTCTTACTGCTTCTAATCACTTCTCAGGGCGTCTCTCTGGAAACCTAAGATGAACGTGATTCCACTTGTGCGGCCTCCTTTCCAAGAGCCGTGCTCCATCCTGGCCCGGCTCCTGCCCTCATCCGCCAGCGATGAGAGGTATCACCGCCCTGCAGCCGGCATTAAAGGGAGGGCCTCCCACAGCCGTGTCTTCCAGATGCCGTCTGGATCCCGTAATCCCTTTCTGGCCGAGCCCGGGAGCACCGGGCCCGCAGACACTGCTGGAGGGTGTCACTGTGGAACCAGGATTGCGCCCTGCTGATTGGGGCTGTTCTTTGTCGCGGTGAGATCTGAGCCTCGCCCTCGTCTCTGGGTTTTTAAGAGTCGTGGACGTTGTTGGACTTTATCAAATGCTTTTCTGGCATCTGTTGAAAGAAGAAAGCTTTTTTTTTTTTTTTTTTTGGCTTTTAGTAGTTCGCCTGGTGTTTAATCCTCTGCTTATGTCTTGGAGGCTGGTCCACACCCAGTGTCATGAGCCCTGTGCTGGGTGCTGTGCTGGGGGAGCACAGAGAGACACCCCAACCACATAGCTCCTGCCTGTTCAGAAAGGGAGAGGAAAGGAAGGCAGAGAACACACACACACACCCGTCCCTGTCCCCCCTAGTGTTCGACAGAGAGCTGACTTGCCCAAGATCACCGAGCCGTCTCCACCTCCTTTCCTGGCTCCGGGGGAAGGGAGCTGATAGATCCTGGGCAGAAAGGAAGCAGAGAACCCCCGGCGTGTCCTGGCTTTCCCTGTAGTAAACGTCACGGTGCCACCGAACGCCGGCCCCCGGGTCAGGAGGTGGCCAAGCGCTGGGCGCAGGCGCAGAGGCCAGTGGCCTGGCGGGGAAGAGGAAATGACCCCGGAGCCCCCACGAGTCCCCCACCCCAGGCCTCCCACACCCACACACGGATGGCTTATCCCAGTCTTCGCTCCCTCCCTCATTCCTGCAGCAAGCTGGACACTCACTGGGTTGAAGGGTGTGCCCCTCCCCAAATTCAGGTCCTTCTTGGAACCTCAAAATGTGACCTTATTTGGAAGCAGGGTCTTTGCGGATGTAATGAGCTAAGATGCGGTCATGCTGGAGCCGGGTGGGGCCTGAATCCAAGGACTGGGGTCCGTTACAGAAGAGGGGAGACAGACGCACGCGCACACAGAGAAGACAGAGGCAGGGACGGAAGATGCTGCGCCCACAGGTCTATGCACGAGAGGCGGCCGCCGCCAGAGCTGGAGAGGGCACGTTCTCCCTCCAAGCCTCGGGGAGGAGCCCACACCTGAATCCGGGCGTCTGGCCTCCTGAACCGTGAGAAAACACCACCCCGGCCCAGGAAGCCCTCTGTGAGCTGGTTCCGTGGGAAGGTTCCGTGGGAATCCCTCCAATCACATCACCACCCCCACCCCCACCCCCAGCCATACCTTCCAGGCTTCCAGGACCCTCGGGGAGCCGGGACCTCTCCACCGCCCACGGGCCAGAGACAGAAGCCCCTCGAGGCACCAGGCGCCGGGCGGGGCGCCTTCACACTCGTTCTCCGTGAAACCTCAGGGCCGGGTGAGCGAGCAGGAACTCCGAGAGGGTCCGCGACCTGCTGGTTCCCGCGACAGGACCCCCGCTCCGAGCCCCTGCTGTCTGCGTGGGCTCCGCCCCGCCGCGCGGTCCATCCTCTTGCAAACCCGGGCGCAGCACCTGCCCTGGCAGAGCGGTCTCCCACGCGCCTCGCAGCTGTGAACTCCGGGACCCGGGGCAGTTGGCATCTGCTCTTTGAAAAGGTATTTATCTTTCCACTCGCCCAGAGCAGGCGAGCGCCATAAAAGGACAAGCCCCGTGTCAGGTGCACAGCGCTCCATAGTGACACTCCGCCACCGCCCGCCGTCCGTAACTGCCAGGAACACCCTCCCCGTGAGCGAGAGCAGCGGGGTGCACGCAGGTGGCCTCGGCCAGGCCCGCGGGTGCGGGCGCCTCTCCCAAAGCCGGGGGCAGCCGGAGGCTCTGCAAATGCACAGGCAACGGCGATGGGCCAAGACCCCCTGGAGGTTCCAAGATGAGCCTGAGATTTTTTTTTTTAATCTTCACCCAAGGAGTGAGGGTATTTTTTTCATTTATTTTTTGAGAGAGTGGAAGGGAGGGAGGGAGAGAGGGAGACAGGGGGAGAAACATCAGTGAGAGAGACACACATGGATTGTTCCCTCGTGCACGTGCCCTGACTGGGGGTGGAGATGGAACCTGCAACCCAGGTACGTGTCCTTGACCGGGAATCGAACCAGAGACCCTCCAGTGTACAGGCAGATGCTCTAACCAATGAGCAGCACTGGCCAGTGAGGGCCTGAGAGTTTTTTTCTTGCCATTTTTAAGTGTACAAGTCAGTGGCATGAAGGGTACTCTCAATGCTGTGTCACTATTTCCAGAACATTTTCTTTTTTAAAAAATATACTTTATTGATTTTTTACAGAGAGGAAGGGAGAGGGATAGTTAGAAACATCGACGAGAGAGAAACATCGATCAGCTGCCTCCTGCACACCTCCCACCGGGGATGTGCCCACAACCAAGGTACATGCCCTTGACCGGAATCGAACCTGGGACCCCTCAGTCCACAGGCCGACGCTCTATCCACTGAGCCAAACCAGTCAGGGCTCCAGAACATTTTCATCATCCCAAACAGAAGCTCTGTACCCCACCGGGAACGGAAGAGAGAGTATTTTCATCAACTCCACGGGGTGACACGCGGGTGATGGGAGGGGAGGCCCTTTCCACCTCCCTTGATAATACCGTTCGTGATAATGTACGGAAAGGACTCAAATACTTTTCCCTCCAAGCTCCTCATTCTCTGCCTTCGAATGGAGAAGCCAAAATACAGGGAAAAGTAGCAAAAACAAAGGAGGAATGGAATGTTCCTGGACGATCTACCGAGGGCCCGGTGGATCAGAGTAACGCACGTGGGCACACACAGCACTCAAACCTCACCATAGACGCAAAGACTGCCGGAGTCAACTGATCCGGAGAAGAGGTGGGGAGGAAATGAAGGCACGCCCAGAGAGGTCAAGCAACCTGCCCAAGGTCACACAGCACAGCTTCAATCAGCATCTCTGTCTCTCTTACACTTACACACACACACACACACACACACACACACACACACCCTGACTGAGGTCCTGGTCCCTAACCGAGAGCCCAGGCTGCCCGGGGACCCGCTTCCCTCACCGGCAGGAAAAGCCTGGAGCCTGGTGGCCCCGAGCCTGGTATCTCCATAGAGACAGAATCAGAGGCCGTGCGGCTAAAAATAAAACCTCTACCTCCCGAAACCCCGTCTGTTCAGCTCCAGCTGTGCTCGCGGGGACTCAGCGAAGCTCGACGCGGTGGCCCAGACGGCAGAGAAAGCCCCGCCCCCACTCCCAAGCCCCAAGCCGGGAGAAGGTGAAAACAGGCCCAGGACACCACCTGTGCTCCGCAGGGGAGCTGGCGAAGATTGTCACCACAGGAGCCTGCACAATGGGCTCCCGGCGGGTAAGTACCAACCAGCGTGGGCGCCCTGGCCTCCGGGCACGGATGTTCCTGCACACAGAGCTCCTTGGCGAGGGGAGAGGAGGAACTGTCCCTTCTCCAGCTTTGCCCGGGGACAGCTTTCCACACGGACAGAAGTTTTACATAATGGGCTCTCGGAAGCCTAGACGCAGTGGTCGGCAAAGTGCGGCTCGGCAAACCGCGGCTCGCGAGCCACATGCGGCTCTTCCACAAAATACCGACCTCTGCGCATGGGCCACGAAGGTTCCATCGCACTGTACGTGCGCGCCCGCACGTGGTATTTTGTGGAAGAGCCACACTCAAGGGTCCAAAGAGACGCAGGTGGCTCGCGAGCCGTGGTTTGCCGACCACGGGCCTAGAGGACTCCCGATCCCACCGGGCGTCAGGTGATCTGTCTAAAACAGCAGTTGAGCCTCCAGCTCCAGAGCCAGACAGTCTGGGCGTGAAGCCACTGGGCGTCCCTTTTCTCCTCTGGGCCTCAGTGTTATCCTCTGTGAAATGGGGTCGCTGCAGAGGGCCGGGGAGGACCTGGCACAGAGCGAGGGCCCTGAAGGCTACTCATTCGGCCGCCTGGTGGGTGTGCTCTGGGTGGTGGGCTAGCCTGAGGCCCTAGAGGGGACGGCCATGCCACCGAAAACCACCAGCACTTTCCACACCCCTCGCTCTCAATCCCCATGACCTTCTGCAAATCCGCCCTCCGTCTCCGCTGATCTTCTGAGTAACCTACGACCGACTTACACTCCTGGTGCACACATGTATGAACGGTATCACGGTTCACTTTGAACGGCCTTACATTTTGCAAATAAGGCACGAAGCATGCCACCCAGGATCCGCCACCCAGACCGAAGTTCGTAATTAGGCCCCTTCATTGGTGGACAGGAAGCAGCCCGACAGCCCCATGCGGCACTCGCCTCCCGGGAACGCGTCTCCCAGGCCGCTCCCGGAGCCACTTCACAGCGAACGGTAATTAGCCTAATGAAGGCAAGTGTGACTTAGCGAATCGCAGACGACTTTCTGCTCTGACTCAGCCACCCTCCTGGCTTCCAGTTCCTGGAGCATCGAGCCAACCAACCGGAGTCTGCGCAGCAGGAGGCCCTGTGCCCCCCGGACCCCTCCCCTGCAGCTACAGGGCTGCAAGTCAGTGAGTGCTAAGGCCACTGAGAAGCAGGACACACGCCTGCCACCTTCTCCAGGAGCCGCGCCTCTGCGAGGGCGGAACCTTCTGGCAGGTGGGAGTCACTCAGAGCCCCAGGCGGTGGAAGGCCAGGTGCCACCCAGACTCCTGCCTGTGAGTGATGGAACCCAGGCCGTCCCTGACCACGGGTGCAGGGCAAGGCACGGGCAGTTCCCACAGCCACCCTCCCCTCCGGCCTCTTGCTGCATCTGCACAGCATCCCTGGAGTTAGGAGGAACTACCCCTAATCTCTGCTGCTTGGACATGTTTTCTGAAAATATATCTTATATAATAAAAGCCTAATATGCAAATCAACCAAACAGTGGAACAACCAGGCGCTATGATGCGCACTGACCACCAGGGGGCAGGCGCTCAACGCAGGAGCTGCCCCCAGCCCGCAGGCCCCAGGCCAGCCAAGACAGGTACCATCAGGAACCCCCACCCCCCATCACCCCGCCAGTTGCCCCACAGACCCTGGTGCCGGCCAGGCCTAGGGACCCTACCAGTGCACCGATTTTGTGCACTGGGCCTCTAGTATTGTTATAAGGTCCCATAGCTTGGGGCAGACGGCCAGAGCCTGCAAAAGCAGGATAAGAAGAACTCCCCTCCGCCTGACCCACTCTCCTCTGCTTGACCGGCTTGGGCACCCACACCCTGACCCTATATTGCACAGTTCTACCCTAGGTAAGGGACCCTGACCACCCTCGGGGCTCACACCGACACACTGCATCCCTCTGAGAGAATGCAATGACATTTCTCAAACTCTCACAACGTCTCCTTTCGGCGTGGACCAAACACCTGGGAGGGAGCACTGCTACCCCCACTGAAGGATACAGAAACCAGGGCCCCAGGGGGACGTGGGAGTCCAGGGTCTCCTCACACCTCCGGACCCTACGCCCTCTCAGCCCAGTTGTCTTTCACTGTCCCCCGTCAGAGGTAAGCCAAAGCAAGCAGAAGCACTGTGTGCACTGAGGGTTTATACAAAAACTGGGGTCTTGCCAGCGTGGCTCAGTGGTTGAGCATCGACCTATGAACCAGGAGGTCATGGCTCAATTCCTGGTCAGGGCACATGCCCAGGTTGTGAGCTCGATCCCCAGGGTGGGGCATGCAGGAGGCAGCTGACCAATGATTCTCTCTCATCATTGATGTTTCTATCTCTCTCTCCCTCTCTCTTCCTCTCTGAAATCAATAAAAATATATATTTTTTAAAAACTCTCTGGGGGTAAGTCCCAGACATCAGGGTTTTAAAATAAACAAACAAATAAATAAATAAAAAACATAAGTAAATAAATGTTTTTTTTAAAGCTGGGTAGACAAGACCCCTCCACCTCTGGACCTACTGCCACTGCCTCCCCCAAATGGTCACCAGGCCACTGTGCTGGGCACTGGTGACTCAAAGACGAACAAGCCAGGGTCCCTCAGCTTACAGAGCCGCTGGGCCAGACCCGGACCCCTGAGGTTTGACGTGGGAAGAGCTGCCTTCTCCTAGAGCAGGAATCTCAGCAGCCGGAAAAGTCCATAGTCAAGGTCACCTGCTGGGGTGACACGATTAGCCTAAAACCCTCCGGACACCAGCCCTGCAGCTACCAGGCCACCAGGACACCCAGATTCTAGGAGCCGGCCTCCAGCTCATCACGGGGCCTGAGTCCTTGCGGCTCATGCCCTCAACGCACAGCCCTGGGAGGCTAAGCTTTCAGGGAAACGGGAAGCCATTCCTCCGGGTGGAAAGAAAGGTCACACCCTTGGACTTGGCTTTTTCCAATGCTCCTTCCGGCTGGCCCACTCCTAAGCTTCTGAATCCCTTTCTCTCCCCCGCGCTGGACAGTCAGCGGGACATTCCCCAGGACGAACAGAGGTGAAAAGAAAAACGGGCCCAGCCGGTGTGGCTCAGTGGTGGAGCGTCCATCATCCCATGCACCACGAGGTCACCGGTTCAATTCCCGGTCAGGGCACACGCCTGGGTTGGGGGCTCCATCTCCAGCAGGGGATGAGCAGGAGGCAGCCGATCCGTGTTTCTCTCATCGATGTTTTTATCTCTCTCTCCCTCTCCCTTCTTCTCTTAAAAAAAAAAGAAGAAGAAAAAGAAAATCAATAAAAACATATTAAAAAAGAAAAGAAAAATGGATGTCCTCGGGGCTCTCCACCCCGGCCCCCCGGGAGGGCAGGACAGACTGTGCCAGGGAGCAGCCATTCGTGTGAACTGCCGAGGCTGCAGTGAGTCACCCGGGGCTGGGAACCAACATAAAAGCGGCCGCTCTCCCTCGGCCAGGCGGGCACTCCAGCCGCATACTAATGCCCGCATCTGGGAACCAGGCCCTGGCCACTCCCGGCTGCACACGCTCCGGCCGCGCTGCCCCCGAGGACAGATTAATGAGCTCCTTCCCGAGCCGGGTTCATACAGACCGTGGTCCTGGCGGAAACCTGGTGGCTCGCTGGGGGGAATGTCGCACGCGGAGGGGGACACGGGGCTCGGGGGTGCCTGTCCAACGGATGGCGAAGCCCCCAGAGCTCCGGACACCCCAGCCTCTTGTTACCCACGGGGTCTCCCTGTTGGGTTCTTAAGACACACCCAACAAGCCCCCTGTAAACCGTCGTTACCACGGCTGCCGTGGGGAAGGCTGCGGGCCGCCCCGCTCCCAGATGCTCAGCCACACAAGACACGTGCAGCCTGTCGGACGCACAGCACCCATCGCACAGCACCCATCGCACAGCACCCATCGCACAGCACCCATCGGCTCGCTGAAATGTGCTCCCAGGAGCGAACCCGGAATAAGTGTGACACCGCTGTCGCCTCACCCCGCGGCCCGGCGGCCTCGGCGTGTGACCGGCCGAGCCGCGGAATGCTCCCCCACCCGGAGCCTCGCGCCTGTGCTTGTGTGTGGTTTTCAAAGGGCTTCGGAGCTGAGCCGTTGCGAGAGCCCAAGAGGGAAATATTCTAATTGCACAAAGTGTTTGGTTTTTCTCCCTCTTTATGAAAAACACACACACACACACAAAACCGCAAGTGAAAAGTTAACTCTCACAAAGTGCGGAGAAAAGCAATTAACGGGCCCTTCAGCCGGGCCCCAGGGACCGGACGGGCTGGGCTGAGCTGGCCTGGAGGCCTGCCAGGCCCGCCTCGCCTCCAGGCCAGCCTCCGCGGACGGCAGCTGCCCCCTGTTGAAATGGGAATGGTCATCTATTTCCACCCTAACACACACACCCCTGTCCCTAACCCCCTTACCCCCCCCCCCCCACTTTCAGACGGCTTTTAAAGGGGCGAAGGGACAGCCAGCAGTACCCGCTGAG
Source organism: Myotis brandtii (assembly GCF_000412655.1). Classification (NCBI taxonomy): domain Eukaryota; kingdom Metazoa; phylum Chordata; class Mammalia; order Chiroptera; family Vespertilionidae; genus Myotis; species Myotis brandtii. Next base: position 1,170,675 of record NW_005367694.1, read on the forward strand.
CTGGCCCTTCCCCCACCGGCCTCACCCAGGACACTGGGGCCTGGAGGGCCTCCCCGGGGCTGGATCCCTCTGTGGCCCGAGGTGAGGCCGGCAGGCTGCAGGCCCTGACTCCCTCTCCCCAGGGCAGCAATGGGGAAGGGCTCACAGCCAGCCAGACCCTCAGGAGACCCGAGGTGAGGTGGGGCAGCCCCAGCTGTCAAAAGAGGAAACGCCTCCCGCCACCCATCGCTGAGGAGGGCAACGGAGCCTGGGAGAGAGAGCGAGCGGTACCGGTACCGTGCACCCCCCATCCTCCCGAAGCGGCTCCTCCCAGGGCACCGGAGCACAGCATTGCTGGAAAGGTTCCCAGGAGGAAGGCGGCCAGGACCGGAGGCCCCAGGAAGCTGCAGGTTGGCCTGAAACGCCTCCTTCGGGGGCCAGTGCTGTCCTCACGGCTCTCCTCGCGGCTCACGGAGAGGAGAGGTGGCGGCCTTCCCGAGGGAGGGAGAGCAGGCCTGGCTGCTTCTCCTTTTGCTGGAACCGACAGCCAAGCAAACCCGAGAATCTGCAGCCCCGGCCTTCGCAGCCCCAGGACTTCCTGAGCATCGATGAGGTGCCCTGTTCTAGACGCTGGCGCTACCCGAAGGGACAGACCCGAACACAAAGGAGGCAGATGAGTCCCCGGCCCCGGGGGAGACGGGAGGAGGGAAGAATCTACCACAAGCGCTGCCGAGAGAGCTCAGGCGTGGGAGCCACACCTGGAACCCACCAGCGGCGGGTGGAAGTCTTGGCTCGGGCCGGTCCCTGTGCAAACGCCAGCAAGTCACTAACCCTCTCTGAGCTGCCGCCTGGCCTGTGCGACGTGGGCCGCAGCTCGCCTCCGACGCCGGAGGGCTGCGCGCGCGAGGAAGCTCTTTGTATGGCCAGTCCTCATGACTCAGATTCCATAGTTACCGCTTCGCTGACTCACTGAAACGATCTGTAACCCCCAAGTCAAGGCTCCTGGCGCTTTTGAGGTCATCTGTGGACTCGTGCAGAGAGGCAAGAACGTTGAGTCACCTCAGGTGCGTGCTCCCAGCTGAGGCAGAACCAGGGACACCCTGCTTGTTCCAGCTCAAACTGTGTAGTGCCAGGATTTTCACACTTTTGTGGGTTTTTTGTTGGTAATTTCACAGTTTAAAATGGCCCCCATGTGTGGCCGGTGTGGCTCAGTGGTTGAGCGTTGACCCATGAACCAGGAGATCAGGGTTCAATTCCCGGTCAGGGCACATGCCCGGGTTGTGGGCTCGATCCCCAGTCCAGGGCGTGCGGGAGGCAGCCAATCAGTGATTCTCTCTCATCATTGATGCCTCTCTCTCTCTCTCTCTCTCTCTCTCTCTCTCTCTCTGAAATATATTTAAAATGGCCCCACGTGCTATCCAGTGCCCCTGAGCACAGGATGGCTGTGACGTGCCTTTTGGAGAAAACATGCATGCTCGACACGCTCCGTTCAGCTGCGTGAGTGCTGGCGCTGTTGGCCGAGATCAATGCTCATGAATCAACAGTATCTATTAAGTAAGGCGCCTTTAAACAGAAACACATCACACAAGGTTACGTAGCGATTGGCGGACAAACACGTGGTGCCGAAGCTTGCGGGACCCTCACCCCGAGTTCCCGCTGGGAGCACGGGCACAGTGTTCACTCATTCGGGGTTTGTGGGCTGTTCTACCTGGAGGTCTGCTCTGGGGGCCGCCGGCTGCAGCTGTGGTGTCCACGCCGAATGTCAGCATCCCAGATGGGCATCAGCCTCAGGGCCCCCCTCATCCTGCTGCCTGGATAGCTCTCTCCCCCACCGCGGGGGGGCCGGGGAGCGGGGGGGGGGGGGGGGGCTTGGGGAAAGGCAGAGGGAAGGGTGCAGGATGGGTGAGACCGCTGGCGGAACCCTCTCGTCCAAGGCTGTGGCTTGTGCTTGGACTGTCTGTTACCGGAACCTGCCTGTGGGTTCATTTCCTTCCCGGCTTCTGGCGATGGCTAACATCAGTAATGTGAGCGACGCCAGCTCTCCTCCCGACAGGCTCTGTGTGACTCTGGCTCTAAAGGTTCTGCAGGGGTTTGCCATGGTGTTTGCTGGGCTGAGCGCGAGGAAGTCAGGACCCCAAACCCATTTTACAGGGGGTTGGAGGGCGGGGGGAGCCAATGGACAGGGCTACTGCCCCTCTCGGCCTGAGCCAGCAATTAGGGACCCGGGTTCCAGGCCGAAGGGCAGGTCTTAGGCGAGTCCCTTCTCCTCTGCTGGCCTCAGCTTCTCATCCTCCCCAACGGGGCACAGCCCCCCCGTTCCATTGACTCCAGGCCCTCCCTCGAGACAGCAGAGGATCTGAGAAGGCATCGCCAGGCTCCCCCCTTTACCCCCCGGACCAGTTCTCTCCTTTCCCACCAAAAAGACCTGTTCTGAGGTGGGGGTGGGGGGTGAGGGGCTGGGCCATAAACACAGATTTTAGACTCTAACTCCTACACCCTTTCCAGGTGCTCTGGCTGTCACAAGTCCACCCATTCTTCGAGGCCTCTTCAAATCCCACCTCTTCCAGGAAGTCCACCCTGATTGCCTTTCCCAGAAGGGTACCTCCTCTTCTGAGCTCTGCCTGCTGTTGGAGCAACTTACACACACACACACACACACAGACCACCAACGCCCAGGTGTCGCCTGTGGGGACACACCTCCCTGACCACGCGGCCAGCTGGCCTGACTGGTAGGTGCAATGTTACTTATTGGATTCAACGCACGTGTCTGTCCAGTTTTCCAGAAATCTTTTGTGAGGACTTGTAAAGAATACAGACAGACAGATTTACACATCAACACACACACCCACATAGGCAGACAGTACAGGGAAGTAGAAATGGGTAGGCTGACCCTGAGGGTAAGTGAATACAGTTGCTAGATGGAATATTTTGCTGGACACCGAGCAGCCTGCCCGCCAGGGGGAGGAGGTGACCGAGAGGTCGGGAAAGAGCGTGGGGTGGGGTGGGTACAAACCCAGGCGGCCTTTGGGGATCAGTTCACCTCCCTGTGTGTCTCAGCTTCCCTCTCGGGGAGCATGGGGGAAGACTCCTCCCTACCCCGCAGGGCCCGTGGGGCAGGCCACACACATGCTATGTGCGCAGGACACAGACAATACGCGGTTTTCTTTCATCATCCCAGGAGGAAGCAACTAGCTCCCCTAAATTCTCAAATAAGTTTTTCATAGGAGACTCTGTAAGAAGCCTCGCGCACAGGGGCCCGACGCCCAGGTGTTAGAGCAAACCCCGCGAGGACGGGTTCTCTTTGATAACATCCCCAGGTGCCCAGGAAACACTTAATAACGCCCACGGGACCACCAAGCAGCCGCTGAGCAAACACCACTTCGGGCACCCGTGCCCGTGGCAGGGGGCCTGATAAGCAGTTTTCTGCAAAGGGGCTGATGGCGGGGACGCGGCTGAGACGCACTGCCGGCCTCGCCTGCCACGGCTCCGCGGGAGCGAGAGGGCTGCCCCTGCCTCACAGGACGTGCGGCCCCGAAAGCAGGATCTTGAAGCAGCAGAAGTTTCCTCTTCTAATCTCCTGGAGGCCAAGTCAGGGGCTTCGCCGGATGCGCGGGTTCTGAGACCATCTCCTGGTGTTAACACAGGCCCCCAGGCCGCCGGGAGGAAGGGAAGTGGGGCCCACCCTCCCGCCATGTAGCTGAGGGAGGCTTTCCTGAGCGCCCACCGTGGGCCAGGACTGGGACCGGGTCCAGGAAAACGTGACTGGGCACCGACCCCCAGGATCCCAGCCTCATGGGCTGGCCCCTAACTGCCGTTCTGCTTGGAAATCGAATGAAGGGCAAAAGGTGGAGGGATGCACTCTACCGGGGAAGGCGAGCGGGGTCTTGATACGGAAGCGCTGATAAGGGGGAGGAGGCGGGGCCCAGATCCTGAAGGGCCAACCGAGACCAAGAGAAGCCAAGTGGCCTTGGCCGGTGACTCAGTGGTTAGAGCACTGCCCCACGCACCAAAGGGTCATGGGTTCAATTCCCGGTCAAGGGCATGTACCAGGGGTGCGTGTGGGAGGTAACCAATCCATATGTCTCTCTCACATCAATGTTTCTCTCTCTCTCCCTCCCTCCCTTCCACTCTCTCTAAAAATCAATGGGAAAAATATCCTCGGGTGAGGATTAACAACAACAAAAATAAAAATAAAAAAGAGGAGAGAGAAAGCAAGGGACTTAGTTCAGCTTGTACAGATGCTACGGAACAGCCAGGCCTGGAACCCTGACTCCCACAGCCCCGGCCGCTCCCCTCCGGCCTCCGGGGCAGACAGTGGGGCCGGCCAGAGAGAAGGCCCACTCCACACGCACCGCCCTGGGGACCCGGGGCCTGCCCTCCGAGCAGAGCATGTACTGTCCCCGTCCTTTGGCAAGTCACTCCCTACAGGACAAACAGCCCTGCCCAGCCCACGGCCTTCCCCCTGCACAGGGAGAGAGAGAGGGCTGCGGATCTTCCCACCACAGCATCCAGGCTCCTCACAGAAGAACGTAAGGGGGACAGCGTCCACTCCATCTGGCCCAGGGCGGGGACCGGGGATGAATGAAACACCTGCCCCGCGGGAGCTCACAGTCCAGCAGGAACATAAACCAGCCACCAAAGTCGCCATAAAACCAGGAGGGCGGGTGCCGGTGCCGATAAGAGAGACAATGGCCTGGGACACAGCCCAGAGGGAGTGAGCGCAGAGAGGGCGCTGGGGAGACGCAGACCAGAAGGGGAGGTTTCCCACCTTCCCCCCCAGCTCCGGGGCCTCCCAGTGCGGGTGGGAGAGCCGGGAGGGGGCCGAGAAAGATGCTCTAAGGAGGCCTCTGAAGAAGCCGGGGGTGGGGAGAGGAAGCAGGCCGGAGACTGGGGAGCCGCCCGCCCTCCTTCAGAGGGAGGGACGGGGGTGCGGAGGAGGGACCCACAATTTCTATGCGGGGACCACTAGTCCCCGAGAAGGGACAGAGCTGGGGACTCGCCTGGAGAAGGTTTCGGCTGCAAGCTCGCCGTGTTGACTTAGGGGTCCCTGTGGGTTTCTCCGGGGGGGTAGGGCGCCTCCTGGGAGGGGGCGCGAAAGTTTCCCTCTCCCAGTGCCCCTGGGCCCGGTCCCCGGTAAGAAAGGGCGAGGGGTGGGTGGGCGAGAAGCAGGGGCTCCGGGCAGCTCAGGTGACAGCAGGGATGGAAATGGGGCAGGGGGGGGGGACCCTCATTAAGTCCAGGCCCCGACACCCACCAGCGAGGCCAGGGCAGGAGGGGAAGCGGAAGCGG
>NW_005367694.1:1176741-1230952 GCF_000412655.1 Myotis brandtii
GTCAGCCCCGCCTGCCCGGCCTGGCTAAGTGCGCCGGGGAGAGGAGCAGCAGGCTTGCGGGTATGGTCACTCCATGGCTGAAACAATCGTGTTCTGCAGGAGTAAAACGACAAACCTAGGGGAACAGACGGCCCTAGACTCCATAGGCAGCAGGGACGCTGCGGGCGAACTAGCCTGAAGCCGGGACCTGGATGTGGGGGCAGCTGTCAGCCACAGACCAGACTTAGACATGGCATCGAGTGTGTTCTAGACCAAAAGAGTGAAAATGCAGGAGCGGGGGGCGAGGGGGGTAACCGGAGGCTCAGCCCCAGCTCCAGAAGGAACTGGGCGAGGTCAGAAACAGCTTCATCGCCAGGTTCCCTCCTGGTTGGACCCTCAATTGGAAAACAAACCGCCGGGGAGGGGACGGGGTGAAATGGGAGAGAGACCGTGGTGTGGGAATTAGCAGGGAGGCGCCTGGTAGCCAAGAGCTGAGGTCCAACTGCTGGAGGCCTTGCAAACTGAGACCTAAAGTAACTACAAAGGATGATGTGAGATTAAAACTTTTAAAAAATATATATGTATTTTTATTGATTTCGGAGAGGACGGGGAGGAGAGATAGAAACATCAATGATGAGAATCATGGATTGGCTGCCTCCTGCACGACTCACACTGGGGATTGGCCCGCATCCCGGGCACGTGCCCTGGCAGGGAATTGAACAGTGACCTCCTGGTTCATAGGTTGACACAGCCACTTTTTTAACGAAAAGCAGTTTATGGTGGGTAGTCGTGTCCTAGGCCAGTATCTTCCCTGATGGTCCATCTTTACCTTATCTGAGCCTGTCTGTTGTCTTTTTGCATCTACGGTAATGTATCGTTGGAATGTCAAAGTAATTTTCCTCTTCCTGGACCCCTCAAAACACAGGCAACGCTCTAGGGAGACTCCAAAGCCCCTCATTGTCATTGAGTTCATTGTTGACTGTTAACTATCTTGTGCCCACCTAGTAAAAGAAGGGTCTGTCACTTTACTTTCTATCCAATCCCAGAGGTTTCCCGTTTTGCTTTCTCCCTCCTCCCAAATCGATCTCCAGTGGATTTCACATAGCCCACATATGCCTCCTCTTTTGATTATAAAGTGTAAAACAAGGTGCAAACTGCCATTCTCCGGAGCATGATCTCAATCCGCTGAGAGTTTGCTTCTCAGCAGTTGTTGACAGTTTTGGCTCAAATAAACTCACAAAAAGCCTTCACAGGTTTGCACGTTTCTGACGATGACATCTGTCCCTATCAGGCTAGAGTTCAAGCAGGCCCAGATGAGTTCAGATGAAGGCGGGCAGGGCAAAACCACCAAGGCTCTTCATCCGCCCGGTGACTGAATTGGAATTGGGACCGAACGGGCCAGGAAAGCCACTGTGACACAACTCGGCCCCAAACTCTGGTGTGAAGATGACCTGAGACAAGTGAAGGTGTCCCAACAAACCCTAAACCCTCAGCTCCTTCCGGCTACCGAGAGGGGCCCTAAGGCCCAGTGAAGAGTTTCCGGAGTGCACACAGGTCTGAGTGAGGCCAGTCGGAACTGAGCACCTGGACAGGTATCACCCTGACCCTGCCATTACTGCTCTCACTGGCAGTAACTCATAGAACTTAACACCATCAAAAACCAGACCATGGGCTCAGCTGGTGTAGCTAAGTGGTTGAGTATCGACCTATGAATCAGGAGGCTGGGGTTCGATTCCCAGTCAGGGCACATGCCTGGGGTTGCAGGAGGCAGCCAATCAATGATTCTCTCATCATTGATGTTTCTCTTCCTCTCCCTTTCTCTCTGAAATCAATGAATATTTTAAAAACACCCCATAGTTAGCTGATGTGAATAAATACAGTAATAGATCCAGACAGTTCATTTCCACAAATATTTATTGAGTGCCTGTTTGCAAGAATGAAGAGATGGTCCCTGCTCTCGCGGAGCTTCCAATTTCATCCCTCCAATGTTTGAGGACATTTAACAGCAGCTACAATGAGCACTTGGCTTTGTCTACCTGTCAGTGGCACTCTGTGAAGAGAGTCCTCCTCATTATTCATCACTGTTACAGTGAAATTGTAAAACATGATTATCTTTGAAGTCTGCAGTCATAGTGGTGACACGGTACATGATGTCCAGCCAGTGCAAACTTATGGCTTGATTCCTCCTCTCTGAGAGGGTCTACTGAAATGAAAACACAAATCAGAAGGGAAGAGCTTGGTAACGCAGGGCCCAAGAACACCGGTGCAGTTTAATGTTTTATCAAACGCCTGCAAAATCTGTGCATCACAATCGGTTCCTTCGGACCCTGCGAATCCCAGGACCCCGTGAGAGCCCCTAGCGGGATTTACCTCTGACCCCTAAAGAGCTCTGCGTATACATTTATTTTTTAAAGCTTCTTAAAGACTCACAGCATGTTAAAATTTAATGAAAAATATTTGAAATATCTAAAATGTTGAGTTTTACTACGTATATTAGTGCAGAGTTCAGAATTCAAACAGCATTCAGCAAAGCACCTGGCTTTTCTACTTTAAAAAGGGGAGCATAAATGAATCATTCATTCATCTGACGTGCAGTGGCCCTGCCTTCCTGGCCATCACCTTGAGATGTCGAGTTATGGAACACTCCAAGGACCAGGAGTTTCATTACATTGGCTATTTTTTTTTTTTTAGAACAGCCTATATTTATATCAAATAACCCCCAAGGCACCAAAGAAAAAAATGCCTTCTTTGTTCTTACACTCAACAGCTTATCAAGTTTTTTTATAAGTCATTTTAAAAAACCACATACCAAAGGAAAGCTCATTCAAACTCCATGGAACCTTTTTTTTTGGCTAAGCGGTGGAGAGAACATCTTGGACCACCTCATGGAGATGTCAACCAACCCAAGGTAGTTTTTAAGTCAAATGCTTAGAACACAATCTACTTTTCTATTTTAAAAAGTACCCAATAGCCACTTGAAAGGCCTATTTCATTCCGGATGAAGCTGAAATGTGCTATTTACTGAAATCACACTAAGCACCAGGCACTTGACAGAAATATCCCGGAATGGAAGTTTCATTCCACCACTAGGCGAGCGCACCGGGTGTGGCCCAGGTCTGCCAGGCTCGGGCCCCTGCTGCCCCGTCCTACAGTTACTGAAGGGATAGGAGGGGGCGAGCCCACATAAGAGCTAATGATTTGCTTTTCAAAAGGCACTTGATTCTGTTGCTGAGTGATTCTGAGTAGCTGGTCTTTACCTGGTGCAGGAGTGGCGCTCAGAGGGAACTTGAGATCCTTGCCCGGAGCCAGCCACACACCCTAATGGAGGGACGGCTGGCTTGGTGCTTTATAACTAATTGCTACCAAGAGCCACGTGAGGCGGAGAAGCAGCTAGGAAGTAAACCAAGTCTAATACCTGAGCATTTTCAAGGGGACTCGACTGTGAAAGCTTGGAGTCAGTCTGTGTATCGACAGGAACCAAGCGTGAACATGTGGGCATGGGGTTCTGACTGGCCACTGAAAAGCAGGCAGCTGAGCAGCCTGGACTTGACCGGCTGTCAAGACACACAGCTGCCAGAGCTGCTGGTCAGAGCCCGGGCTCCTGCCCACGAGCTGCTCCTGGGGAGCTAGAGCCATCCACAAACTCCCTTCCGCCACCAAAGCTGCTCTGACCTAGCCTGGCACCCTCACAGCAGCCACTAGGGGCGTCCTTTTTCTGGGGCAGGGATGGGGGGGTGGGGTCAAATCTCTGCAGGATGACTGGCAGCTGCGCCCGGGCATGGAGGAAAGGGGGCTCCCTGTACAGCCTCACTGGGTGGTCCCTGAACTTCATCAAAGCTTATCTATCACTGACGGTCAAGGGCGGGACACAAGTTACATTCAGAATGATGGGCAGGGACTACAGCCCTCCAATTGTTTAACTTTCTCTGAAAAGCATATATATGACAAAATTAGAAAATTACATCTTTCTATTTTCTTTCCTTACAAATAAATAGAGTTTAAGGGAAACAAAATGAGTGAGTTATCCATGCAGTTTTGAAAGCTTTCCAGCGTCCCATTATTGCCGATATTGCCGTTATGACTAATCTAATATTCACTCTAAGACAAATGTGTCAGACAGGAATCGCATTAGCGCTTTTAAAAGCTCAGAACTACTAAATCCAGGATGTGCTGTAATTTTTTTTGCATTCAGCGTGGATTAGCCTACCATTATGAAAACTGTTCTGAAGCATTTAAAAAATTTTTAAAAATCATATTCACGATGTCGAACAAATTTACAAAACGGGTGTGAAGGTACCTGTAAAAGGATGAACACTATTTGTTTAGAGACCAGCTGCCTCCCACAGTCACACTTCCTTATTCTTGATATAAACTGGAGACATATACTATTTAAAAATAACACTTTTTAAATAGTAAAATATACAAGATTCCTGAGCATAACAAAAATATCTTGGAAGTCTGTGGCCGTTAGGAGTATAAAAGAGCAAGTGTCATGATTGTAGAACTACGGCGTGAAGGGCTACAAACAGTAGAAAACGCTCCGCCTCCCAGACTGCTAATCACACGTCAGTGCAAATGAAGCGGCTGGTTTAATGGCTACACGGGGCGGAGGTGCGCGGAGGAGCGCAGGACGTGGAACTTCTTCAGCGTCATGCGCACGGAGCCCAGCTCGCGGTTAATCCGCTCCAGGCGGTCCTCCAGGGCTTCCTAGGCGGAAAGACGGGAGAACGTCATTAGAATCTACGCCAAGTTCACTGGCTCCAGTCACCACGAGATGGGCCTTCCTTTTGGCAAAAGAACAATATACACATAAAACCGACTATTTTGTTAACATTTTTGTCACTTCTTTTAAATTGCACAATGTGAGTCAACTTTTCAACCATCTAAGTCACTTCTGCCCCGTGTCTCCTCAGTATGGTCAGATGTGGGGGTTCCAGCCACGGTGACACAGGGACGGGAGGGAGCCCTCACCAACCATGCCGAGCTGAGAAAGCACCGCCCTCCCCCAGAGGTAACAGACAGATGAGCAAAAATCAATACGTGACTACTGTTCTCTTTACTGTTTTCCTGCAGATGTGCTCCCATCTTTAAGAAAATTTTAAAAAGAATTCATCTCTCTACTTCCGAATGTTTTTCAATCGAACTTGTCTTGTTATATCTTTCTACAACACTGTTTTAAATTAAGTGCAACATTCCATCAGATGTACCATATTTAACCTAGGACCTTCTGGTAGAAATTTAGGTGGCTTCTAATTTTAGCTATCACAAATAAGGCTGCAATAAATATTCTTAAATATATCTCCTTGCGTCTATCTGTGAGGATTGCCTGAGGAACCATTCCCAGACATAAAAGCGCCAGGTCCAAAGGGAGGCAGAGTCCGACCACTTGGGACAGCTGTCAGCCGCACTCGGGGGAGCGTGACACCTTCCACTCCACCTGCAGGGTGTGCTGACGCGCTTGCCCCCACCCAGTTACTGTTTTTAAAAAATACCTGCCAATGTTGATCCTTTTGTTTAAATGTGTGGTTTTCTTTTATTCATTGCTGAGGCTGACTACTTTTCACATATTTTATTTTGTTGCCCAATTTAACTTTTTCACTTATGAATCATATACAAGCATCCTCAGGCCCTTTCTGCTGCCATTTGGCTTCACGAAACTGAAAGAGCTTTGACATACAGGTGGGCAAATGGAAAATTACAATAATAATAATAATAACAATAATAATAATAATAGAAGAATAAGCTGCTCCGCATACCACCCAGTATATGAACAGAAACTAGAGCCCTTTGAGTCTTACAATAATAATAATAATAGAAGAATAAGCTGCTCCGCATACCACCCAGTATATGAACAGAAACTAGAGCCCTTTGAGTCTTACTTTAAGAGCTCACGAAAATGTATATATTAGGCAAATGTTTCAGACAGATTTAGGATCGGAGCACCAACATTTCTCCTGCCTTCCCAGTAAACTATATTAAGAGTTTTGTGTGTTGTGTCTTACAAATTATTAAATAAGAACTTTCAGAAAAGCAAAACCAATAAAAAGACTTAAAAGTCAGATAAAAGGAGAAGTTAGGGCTCCAGGCCCTGGAAAGAGCCCAAGACTGTCTGTGTCCGATTTTCCTTCTGGTGTCGCAGTGCAATCTGGCGATCAACTTCCCCTGAAGTCAAGGCCCGGAGAAGCCGACAGGCAGCTCCATAAGACACACAGGGGCCGTTATGCTTAGATGTTACAACAAGAATAGTTTAACTGTCCTGTGGCTTCATGCACTTTCATTCTTGGCCACGCGCCTGCCCCACCTCCTGCTCAGTGATGGAACCACACCTTCCTCTACAGCTAGGCCATGTGCTCCCATGTTCGTTTCTCAAAAACATAAGTGTGCGTTTTTCTTGAAATGCAAAGGTAAAATCAGTTTTTAATACTGAAAGCAATCATGCAGTTATGAAAATATGTTATGATCACCAAACGCTTCCTGCAGAGGCTGAGTTCTGACTGCCTGTGTCCACGTGCCTAAAAGCAAGATTTAAAACCATCTGGTAAATAGGGCGGTCAGCCTCGGAAGCAGACTGGAGCTGAGACATCTCACCTGATTTAATCTCGTCTGCAAAGTGACTCGTCCTCCCATCGAAGGCATCCGACTGAGGGCAGCCTCAATCTGTCAACACAAAAAGGCTTAAATAACGACAGGAGAACTCGCATTGCTGGCGGGGTTTATCACAGAGCTAAAGGCAAGACCTCAGCCTCCTATTTCCTTGTCCGTCTCTTCCCTAAGTCCCTGTCATGATGCGCAGCACCAGCTCGGCTCACATGTGTGGCTTTGGTGTGAAATTCACAGCAACTTCCTGGGGTGGGTGTCACTCACTGACTCCTCTGACTGGTCCTTAGCCACAAGCATTAAGTTCAGAAAAAGAGGAAAACAATTTTTTGTTGCTTTTACCTGGTCTTTTTCTTTTGTAAGTTCATCAAAAAACCGTTCCGTTTCCGCCAGGGTCCTAATTTTCGCGGTGTACTCAAAGTCGTGGGCACGAGCTCCGGCGGCCGGACACTGTGCACTGCCCGACTCGCCCGTCCCCGCGGCGCTCCCCGTGGCGCCCTTCGCTCCACTCGGCGGCAGTTCAGGGGCAGAGCTATGACTTGCATGGGTGTCGGTGGCTTTTTCTGAATATTTTTTTTCTGTTAGAGAGAAAATAAATGCCTTTAATTTCTTATCAAGTTTTCGAATAGCTCGTATACACACTACATAAGTTCCCCCCTTCACTTTCTGGAAAGAGCTGCTACGGGACCAAACAGCAATGAAGGCAAAGCCCTCCATCACAGTTCCTCAGAGCTGCTGCTCCACAGAACCTAGAAAGTCTGCCTCAGTGGGACAGTCCTCCCGAAACGACTCCGGAGACTCCCTGTAAACCTAAACTAACTTCCAAACTAAACAGCACATGTATAGCAACACTAAAGGGTTAACCTCTCAGGGGCCTACCCACGTGACTTCATCTACACTATCTTATACCTTTATTCCAAACTTAAGATATAAATGAGAAAAAGAAAAAGACTCCCCAAAGCCAAGGCTGCCTTAAAAACCAGAGACTATTCAGTGGAGAGAGGCCCGTCCCTCCGTTTCCCAGCTTCTCAGAGGATACCCACACTGACCCAGGGGAGCGCCCGGAATGCTCATTTACCAAGGACTTCACTGCAGGATATTATAATATATAGAACCTTGGAGAGATACCAGAAACTCACAAAACGAATGACTAAAACCAAAGCTAAGAATTTTGTAGGAAAAGATACCTTCCGCGTCATCTAGAGGAAGAAACTGGAGTTGTTTTCTTGGATTGGTACGTTGTAACGTAGACACGGGAACAGTATCTAAATCATCCAAAAGTATATCAAATCTATTGAATGAAGCAAGTTACTTGTGAGAAAACACTGTCAACTGATTTTCCCTATCGCCACTAGAGAGACGAGCTGGCATCCAGGTAACTCACACACTGACATATTTTTAGAAAGAAAACTGGTCATATAATTTTTCAAAACTGAAATCTAGTTTGTTTTCTGATACAAATCAGACTCGCAGCATTGCCCGTGGTCTCCTGTCCGCCTTCCTAACCACCTGACGGGATCAGCAGGGCAGCTGTTATCCCTGTTCTACAGAAGAGGAAACGTCCTGCGCTCGAGGGGTTTCCCCAGGAGCCCCTGGGGCGGGCTCAGCAGGAGCCAGGGCCGCCCCGGAGCGCACGCTGCTGACCACGTCAGTGAGGCCACTTCTCAGGAGCCCAGGTAAACTGACGCTCAGGGCCACGGCCACACTGCACAGCCCACGACCTTGTACCATAAGCCTTTTCAGGAAAACAAAGAAGTGTCGTCCTACAGCCAAAGCCGGGAGGAAGGGGCTCTGAGACGGTGCTGGACTTAGGAGTAGCCCGTCACACCGTTACAAACTATTTTCATGTATTATAGTATTTTTAACTTTTAGTATGACATTCATTGATATGATTTAAAGCCAGAGAGTTCCCATTAACTGAAAAATTAATGATAGCTAGAGGCATAAGTTGACATTTTTTTAAAAAATTAATAATATACATATTTTATGCTACAATTTTAGAGAACTTACCGAATTGGACTGCTTTCGGTTTTGCTAAGCAGATGACTAAATCCTGGGGACAAATTTTCTTTAGGGGACCGCTTTGGACTATAAGCCACAGTCACTGGTGTTAACATAATCTCTCTTTTCGCTATAGAAGAAAACGAAGAGGAAATATTCTTTTCCTTCTCTATAATACATGTGTTATATTGGCAGAACATATTCTTCAAAGAAATACAATTTCATTGAAAGCTTTTTGAAAGACAAATAAGAGTATGAAGAATAAAAATAAAATAATTCCTAACCCTGACACCAAGAGGGGACCACAGCCAACATTTTATACAGCAGGCGGTAGCTGTGGCACGGGCTCAGAACTGGTTTTTCAGGATTTTAGAAGTGGACTGGAAATAAGATGCAAACGCCAGAGCCCCGGTGGACTTCCCTATCACATAGTCATATAGGACTCTCCTCAGCTGTTATGAAAGTGAAAACTGAGGACACGGAAATCCAGTGTTCAGACCTGAAAACCATCCCTGCCATTGGCTGAAGAGAAAGGTGACTAGTGTGAGTAACCTTAGGTAAATGCATGCAAAGAAGCATCGCTCTGCAGGCTGGCTTCCATTCATGTTTGAGCTAATGTTTAATTAGATATTTATCAACTTTCTCAAAAACTGTGCAGTGGTATTAGTTGCAAAAATTTGCTGGACACACCAACAATCTCATGCAATAAACTTATTATTTTCTCAGTTACAGTCCGAGCATCTGTGCAGTCAGATATGTTATTCTTGGAAAAGGTCATAGGTTATATTTAGGGGCCTGTATTCAGAGCATCTCCGGCGCAAGGGAGAGTGTAAAGGAGACGGGGAGTGTGTCAGAGTGTGCGGCTCGAGTGGCACCCGAGCCCAGAGGTGTGACCCCAGCTCTTACTTGGAGTGCTGGGCTTGCGGCTGGAAGGCGGCAGGGAGGACGACCTCTGCGCACAGTTCAGCCTCCTGTGTCTCTGCTGGGCACACTTCTCTGGGGACCGACTCGCACCGACAGTCGCTTCAGTTTGCCGAGAATTTGCTAATTCTGAAACAAGCGTAAAAAAAGTCAGCAAGACACACCCAGCTTCAGTCCTCTGCCTTTATTAACAGATGTTCACCAGCAAGCAATTCTTCTCACTGTGTAGGTTACAATGATTATTTGCAAAAGCACACGTTATAGATAAAGATGCCTGATGAAAAAAAATGTGGGAGTTTATAATGCCTTCATTCCGGTTCCCTGTTTACAATTCAAGGTGATTTTTCAAGAGGTTATTTTTAGAAAGCAGGTCACTAATTTATTTACTAGGAGATACAGTTTTGGATGCTACACTGAAGATGTCAATGATGTGATTACCAGGCCTGACCAAGTGAGCAGAGAGGAAGTGTGAGAGGAGCTGCAAGTGCCTGGACCCATGAAAACCAGCATGAAGATGCTCCTGCCCCTCTGCTGGGTGCTTGGGAGCTAGAAAGGCAGAGCAGGATGCCCCGCTCACTAGGAACACCAGGCGTCTGTCACAGCTTTCTGACGTGTGCAAGTAAGACAAACTGATGCAGAAATTTTCCACATATCATTGAGAATGCCACAGAAATCTTTAATAATCAGAATTAACACGTAATCTGCTTTTATAAAAGGCACATGTTATGCCATGACTGTGATAAATTATTCACTAGGGATTTGATTATCTATGAAATGAGGCTGAAGCAGCAATAAACTAAACTAACCTTTTATTTCATCACTGGGGGAATTCCATTTTAAAGAGAAAGTAATATAGTTACAGGGAAAGAGAAAAAACCTGTATCTCTATAATCTATCTATATATATAAAAGCCAAAGCGACCATTACGACAGGTTGATGGCTCGACCCGTCACTATGACGATGCACTGACCACCAGGAGGCAGACGCTCAATGCAAGAGCTGCCCCCTGATGGTCAGTGCCCTCCCCCAGCCAACCTCCTGCAGCTGGCCAACCTCCCGTGGTCCCTCCCCTTGGCCAGCTGGCCCCGATCAGGACTGGGTGATACGGTCTCGATTGGCCCCAATCACCAGCCAGGCCAAGGGATTCTACCCATGCACAAATTTGTGCACCGGGCCTCTAGTATTAAATAAGAAATAAAATACTTACTATTTGAAGTGTCCTCTCTCTCTGTCTGTGTGCCCAAATTTTTAAATATTTTTTCTTCCTCAAGTTCTTTTAAAGCTCTCATGATTGGTGTGTCTGAAGTCTCTCTTTGTTTTTTTATCAGTAAGTTCGTTGGTGAACTTCCAGGTGAAGAATCCTTTTCCGGAGGAGAATGGTACCTTAAATAACAATTGTAAGACACACAGTGATATGGACTGAATATGGTGCCCTCCCCACCCCAAATTCATATTGAAGCCTCAGTCCTTGGCATGATGCTATTTGGAGGTGGGGCCTTTGGGAGTTGAGTGAGTTTAGATGAGACCAAGAGGGGGTTAGTGCCCAATAAAAAGAGGAAGAGACAAGATCTCTCTCTCCCAAGTGCCAGGAGCACAAGAGGGGAAGCTCTGCACAGCCTACGAAAGTGAACTGTCCAGAGAGCACTAGTCTCTCAAAGTAAAATAAAAATCAGGTGCTTAAAATTGAGACATTAAGGAGACAAGGAGATGGCTCTAGGAAAACACAGCAGTCCCTTAACACGACCTTCGACAGTCATCTCACCCAGGAACGCCTGTTTCCTCCAGCTTGCTCGCTGAGGTCCTGTCGGGCACATCCAGGGGCTGGCCGGTGAAGATCGAATACTCCGCCCCCGGGATCAGCCACTTCCGCCTGCTGACGTCAGAGGTGGCCAGTGTGCTGTGAGGGTGAGGAGTGTTGTGGGCATTACAAGGTCTGTGCTTCCATTTAAACTGAGCACAAATGAAAACACCTGGCTTCAAAAGATTCCTTCCACGGAAATTTAAAAACCACATGCAGCGTCTCTCGATGTGTGAATTCTACATCTCGGTTCTAAGATTGAGCTGCATTATTTCACGTTTCTGTTCCTGCTGATCATAACTGAGCCTCAACTGAGCCTCAGGGGCTCGTACGCCCACACAGCTCCGCACACCCCCGTGGAGAGTGCCCTCGCCTCCCACGCCAGCCCCGGGATGGAACTTTCTGCCAGTCACACTCTGCTACTGAACACTCGACACGGAACTACGACGACGGAAGAACCAACTTTTAAATGTGTTTTCATTTTAATGAGTTAACTGGTCTCCTTTTCTCCACACTCTCTGCTCTCGTACTGGGAAGGCCACACGCACAGGCCGTCCTGGCCTCTCCGCGGACCGGGCTCTGCTCCTCCAGCGCCAGCAGCCTGGTCCCAGCAGGAACCGATCCTCAAAGACTCCTCTCGCGCCCTGCGCAAGCTCAGCCTCCTCTCTCCTGCATCTCAACCCCTCCCAGATTCTCTAGTCCCTCTCTACCTACCCTGGGGTGCACCCCGACTCCCTTCCCAGCTCGCCTTCAGTCACAGCTGACGGGCAGCCAGCACCTCGGCCTGGGCGACGATACTGACCTCGCTTCTCAGTGTCTTCACTCCGACAGCTGAGCTTTGCAGATGGGGTGTCGTTACAAAATCACTCTCACCATCTCAGCTGGACACCCAACACGGCTGGCAACAGAGCTCTCTGTAATGGGCGACTGTCTCCTGCCTTCTCCTCTCTCCTCTAACTGCTCAGCCCAGCCTAGACTGCCAAAGATAACCTCGCATGACACTCCAGAGAGAACCCAGAGACCAGGAGACCGCGCCTGCCTTCCTCTCTCTGCTCCCTTCCCTGTCACACTTCTTAGGAGTTGCCTCTTTTACCTATTTTCATTTTAACCCCAGTCATTCCTTTTTCTCAACTTTTTAATATATATGGGGTTTTTTTATTGATTTCAGAAAGAAAGAGAGAGACAGGAACATCAATGATGAAAGAGAATCATTGATCAGCTGCCTCCTGCACGCCCCACACTGGGGATTGAGCCCACAACCCAGGCATTTGTCCTGACCGGGAATCAAACCGTGACCTCTTGGTTCATAGGTCCATGCTCAACCACTGAGCCATGCCAGCTGGGCATCAACTTTTAAATTAAAAAACCTGTCAAACAATCTTAGAAGATTACAAAGAATACCATTAACAAGCACCCGCCCACATCAGTTTTAACAAATGCTAGCATCTTACCCTACTTGTTTGTAGTTGTAAAACATAGACACATGGTATGCTTGTATTTTTTAGGTTACATCCAAGTTACAATGCACACATCCCTGCAGTGCTGCTGTTTCTACTCAGCATCACCTTGGAGGTTTATCCATGTGATACAGAAGGCACTACCGTCTTACTTAACCACAGTGCGAATATACCACAAGCCACGCACCCTCCCTCCTGGTGGTGGGTGTGCTTCCCTCCTAATGGATTGCCCTTCAACAATGCTACAGTGAACAGGTGTAAGAATTCCTCTCGGGTAAACCTATAAGAGTGGAACGTGGAGTTCGGGGTGTGCAGTCTCACTGGATGCTGACGAATCACCCCCTTCTGGCTGTACCAATGGTCAGCCCTGCCAGCAGTGTGGTTCCTGTTTCTTCACACCTTGGCCCAACTTCACCATGATTAGATCTGAAGGCTGGCTCATCTGAGGGTGTGAGTGGCCTCCCACTGTTGTTCTCATTGTCATTTTTCGGATTACCAGTGAAATGAGCACCTTTTCATTTTTATGAGCACCTTTTCATTTTTATTAGCCATTTAGGTTTCTTTTCTGTGAGCTGCTTGCTCATATCCTGTGATTGCTTTTCTACTGAGGAAGTTGTCTTTTTCTCATTGATTTGTAGGAGTTCTTTATATTCCGGATGCTAATTCTTTATTGGTTCCTATTCTCTTTAAAAATATAAACAATTTCCAGCCTGCAGAAAGCACTCAGGCACCAACCATCCGCATTAGAAAACCTTGCTTCTTCACTTCATCTCGCTCAGATTTTCAGAGTGGACACTCCAGGTACAAGTGGGGTCCCCTGGTGCCTCTCCTGTCTCACTCTCCCCAAAGCTACTGTTTGTTCTCTCTCAATGTTCAATTTCAGTTATTTACATACTTTTTCTTTAATAATTCACTATGTTCTACCAGCAAAGACCTAGGAAAAGTTTCTCATTTGACAGTTATGACTTAGGTTAAAATTCACAATTTAACAATCTTTTTCAAGTAACCAAAGTTACAAAGTTATGATCTACTCATTAATACTATTTACCCCAAAATCATAAAAACCAATTCTAACATGGGAAACGTATTCTGTAAATGTATCAGCAAGACAATGCTGCCCTATCCGCTTTGGCTCAGTGGAAAGAGCGTCAGCCTGCAGACTGAAGGGTCCCAGGTTCGATTCCGGGCAAGGGCACATGCCCAGGTTGCAGGCTCAATCCCCAGTGTGGGGCATGCACGAGGCAGCCAATCAATGATTCTCTCTCATCATTGATGTTTCTATCTCCCTCTTCCTTCCTCTCTGAAATCAATAAAATATATTTTTTAAAAAGACGTGTGGGGCACACGAGGCAGCCAATCAATGATTCTCTCTCATCATTGATGTTTCTATCTCCCTCTTCCTTCCTCTCTGAAATCAATAAAATATATTTTTTAAAAAGACAATGCTGAGATGACAACAAAGCTAATTTTGAAAAACTAAGAAGAAAAATGCACACAAGCTAATGAAAATCTACAGTCACAGGTCTCTCCACTAACGTGGGGAGAAAATACCTCGTCTTTTGGGGCTAAAAGACCGTTTGAGAGACTTAAGCCCAATGCCCTTGTTTCTACAGATGATAAAACTGGGCTCCAAAAAAATTCAGAGATTTGCCTAAGGTTACCCAGCTGGGCAGAGTGAAAAACAAGAACACCCTCCCCTCCTCGCTCCCAGCCGGACTCTCCTCCTTCCTCCTTCCGGGAAATGCCTCTGCAGGAGCTTGTGTGCTGGCTGATAACGAGATGTTCTTACACATCTAGATTCTCCGTGACATCAGCCCCGACATTCTCATGGTTCAGACAGAGGAGCTTCTGAGCTAGATGGAAGGGCGCACCTATTTCTAGCTTTGCAGAGATTAAACAAAGTAACTTACTTGGCACGGGAGGGTCCCGTGGGAGCTCTAGAATTATGACGAAGACTTAACATATTTTCATGCTCCACTTGCTTGACCTGAGCTTCAAGTTTTGAGATCGTTCTGATTCAAAGCAATAAAATAAATGTAAGTACATTTCAACAAATTTAAACAGCTCAACTACAAATTAGAGATTTAACAGATCCTTCTAGAAAAGGGGAGACAAAGGAGCTGCAAGTCCATAAACCTTTTCCCAGTAAAATTCTACCGTTTAACTTTACAAAGCTGACAAAGTAAGGGAGAGTAAGTAGAAAGGAAAGTGCATTCAACTCTACAGAGGAGCACTCATCCTACAACTGAAGGAAAAGGAACAAAATAGATGCACTTAATCTAGCAAGTAAAAAAAAATTATAAACTTGACTATAGATCAAAACATACAACATATAAATTAAATATAAAATAAATTCAAATATACAAATAAACTGCAACTCTAACATGTTTAATATGTATTCATCCAAGCACATGAAATATATATAGGTAACACTTCTACACAAGAGGAAGCAGGCTTAATTCCCAATAACAGAGCCATTAAAAAGAACTCCTAATTTTAAACTATGCACCTCATTGAATTTGTGCCATGTTCAGAATAAAAGCCTAATTTTCAAGTTACCAGCAGAAAATGAGTACTGTGGCCAATTAATTGTTTTGAACATGT
Organism: Myotis brandtii; assembly: GCF_000412655.1. Taxonomy (NCBI): domain Eukaryota; kingdom Metazoa; phylum Chordata; class Mammalia; order Chiroptera; family Vespertilionidae; genus Myotis; species Myotis brandtii. The sequence goes on from NW_005367694.1 coordinate 1,192,099, forward strand.
CTTGCAGTCTTTGTTCTTTTAAACTTTGCACATGTCCTCATCTGATCTTTTTTTCTTTTTTTAATCCTCACCCAAGGATATTTTTCCATTGATTTTTAGAGAGAGTGGAAGAGAGGGAAAGACAGAGGGAAATATGTTTCTCTCACATCGATTGGTTGCCCTGCACATGCCCTGACCAGGGCCTGGGCCAGGGAGGAGCCTGCAACGGAGGTACGTGCCCTTGACCAGAATTGAACACGGGATCCTTCAGTCCACAGGCCAACGCTCTTTTTTTTTTTCTTTTTTCTTAAATAACATATTTTGCTCAAGAGCTTTTTTTTTATTTATTTATTTTTATATATTTTTATTGATTTCAGAGCGGAAGGGAGACAGAGAGATAGAAACATCAATGATGAGAGAGAATCATTGATCAGCTGCCTTCTGCACACCCCCTATTGGAGATCAAGCCCGCAACCCAGGCATGTGTCCTTGACTGGAATCGAACCTCAGACCCTTCAGTCCGCAGGCCGACACTCTATCCACTGAGCCAAACCAGCTAGGGCTGATCTTCTTTTTTAAGGTGAGAGTTCCTTACTTCTTTAAAAATTTTTTTATTGATTTTTAGAGATAGAGGAACGAGAGGAAGAGAGATAGAAACATCAATTATGAGAGAAACATCAATCACCTGCCTCCTGCGCACCTCCTACTGGAGATTGAGCCCCAAACCCAGGCATGTGCCCTGACTGGGAATCGAACCAGCGACCTCTTGGTGCATGGGTCAAAGCTCAACCACTGAGCCACACCGGCCAGGCCTCATCTCATCTTTTAAACTCACATTCTTACCTTTCCCATTGCAAGGAAGGTTTGAAAGAACTTTGGATAAGGCCGCTAACACTGGAACTCAATGAGCAGAGAAAGCCAGACAGCGTTCCTGTCCTCCCTGCGGGAAGTCCTAAAGAGTGCGGTAAAAATCTCCAAATAAGGGACATTACTATCCCCAAATATAGAAACATGCTTAAAAGCCAATTAGAAATATGGAATCATTTGCCACTGGGACAATTTGACTCTATTCTTACCTAATTAAGCAAATCAGATCATGAATATAGTCCCCAAGACAGGTCTTTAAGAAAGTAGATGACCACAAATAGGTGGGAATGCTGTTTTAGGGGGGAGCATAAAAATATTCAGAGAACTAGACTGCTTCTTAAAATTCTTTTCAATGTTTTAATATCATTTGGATGTTATCTATCCTGTGAAAATACGTAATGTTTGGGGAAATGCGCACCTCTTAGGACCAACCACCGATATTTTCTAATCGTTTAAATATCTTCAGCTACCTCGGCCAGTGTGGCTTAGTGGTTGAGTGTCAACCTATGAATCAGGAGGTCACGGTTCGATTCCCAGTCAGGGCACATGCCCAGGATGTGGGCTCGATCCCCGGTAGGGGGCGTGTAGGAGGCAGCCAATCCATGATTTTCTCTCCTATTGATGTTTCTCTCTCTCTCTCTCCATCTTTCTTCCTCTCTGAAATCAATTTTTTAAAAAAGTTTAAAAATCTTTGGCTAATATCAAATGTATTTCTATGTCAGAAAGATTAGGATAAGATCTAATCTCAAAATGCTTTCAAATCCTCAAGAAAAACTCTCTTTTCATCACTTTCAAATAGACACTTATTTAAGTGCTAAGAAAACAATTAGAAGTGTTTGATTAGTAAGACAAGGCATTTACCTTTTCAAATCAGAAATCTGAGTCTGTGCATCAAGCAATTTGTTCTCGGTTGTATTTAATGTATCCTATGAAAATAAAGGAAAAGTTCAGAAAACTGAAGTTAAGTATTCAAATGTAGTCCTTTTATTTAAAAATGCAAAAATACAAAACTAACCTAAGGCTACACCAGAGAGCTACAAAGAAAATCAAGCAGATACTCAGCACATATGGCCTCCACCAAGCCACAGACACAACTCCCGGAAGAGGATGGGTGAGTGGACGCTGGTTCACAGACAGCTGTGGGGCCGGGAGGGCCGTGTGCCCTGCTTGACTGGAAACGGTCCAGTGTTAAATGGACACATTTTAACCACAAACCTGACTGAAGTCTCAGTAAATGGCAAAAAAATCCCTGTGGTGATGATGTTTTCAAAGTACGGCCTGGCCCCTGACCCCCGGAATTCCTGGTGGCCGGGCTGGGCAGGCCTTTTCACTAACCTTGAATAATCTCAAGCTGCATTTTACGCAGCAGAAATACTGGGGTCCCCGTACAGCATCATTGTGGGTTTCACTGCATGCAAATGGTAGTTTCCCAACAGAGCTTTAATCAAGAGTTCAAACATAGTAAGTTCAACCCCACAAAAAGCCAATGCTTTGAGAAACAAAACTTTATATTTAAATAGTATTAATTATTTGCATCTGCATGGTATCTTACACTTCTAAAAATTTCATCTCACCTCAAATGCAACAGCCATTCAATAAATATTTGCTAAATTAACAAATCCACCAGACTGTGAGTTACAGGGTAGATATCTAAAAGCAAGCCTACTGACCCAGAGAGGGCAAGTCAGTGCCAACAGCGACGGGGGACAGGGCAGGGGAGCAGGGGGGAGGCCAGGGCCCTTGGCTTCCAGTCCAGTGCTCTGCCTCCACCGCAGCCCAGAACATGAGCAATGAACCGCTATTACCTTCACTCTTTCGTGTTCTTTTCCCAGGGACTCATACTCTCCTAAAAGCTGCAGGAAAAACAAAGAATTGCACCAGAAAATTAAACATAATATCCACCAAAGGATATGCTGTAACAGTGGCTCCCAATGTGGGACACACGCCCCATAGGGGGGCAATTTAATTTTTAAGGGGGACAATTCGAGAATGAGTTATTAACAGTGATTTTTTTTTGCATTTCTTATGATTCCAGGGGCCTCATATAGTGTGTGTGTGTGTGTGTGTGTGTATGTATATATATATACATACACACACACACACACACACACACACACACACACACTCACACACTAGTAAAAGGCTAAGCAACCATCCGACCGGTAGCTTTGACGTGCAATGACCACCAGGGGGCAGACGCTCAACACAGGAGCTGCTGAGCTGCGGTGCCTTGGCAGTGGTGGTTCTCAGGTGACGCACCCCGGGACTAGAGAGGAGGGAGCCTGATTCCAGGGAGCAACACCCGAGTACCGCCCTCTTGCAATCTGGGACCCCTGGGAGGATGTCAGAGAGCTGGTTTTGGCCCAATCTCCGCAGGCCAGGCCAAGGGACCCCATCTGCCGGAGGGAACCCCACTCACTATGCAAACCACCCTTCGAGCTGCAGCACTGCCCAGGGAGGGACTGTGGGAGGTTGGCTCTAGGGCCCATCTCTCCCAGTCCCACCCCGCCAGCCACCTTCTAATTAATTTCCTTTCAATGTGCACAAATCCGTGCACTGGGGCACTAGTAAATATATATGGTGACATATTTATGCATTTCAGTTCTTTATTATGTCTTGAAACTTTATTTGCTATTTTTTCATAGCACTTCATATTATTGTTGAAACAAAACTGTTTTTATCAATTTCAGAGAGAGGAAGGGAGAGGGAGAGAGACAGAAACTTCAATGATGAGAGAGAATCATTGATCAGCTGCCTCCTACACGCCCCATCCTGGGGATCGAGCCCACAACCCAGCCATGTGACCAGAATGAAACCCGGGACCCTTTAGTCTGCAGGCCGACACTCTATCCACTGAGCCAAACCAGCCAGGGCCATATTATTATTGTCTTAACAATTTCTTAGTGGTTTTTTCCTCAATACTTCAACTGTCCTTTCGTTCTTTTATTTCTCTCTTTCATGGATGCTTGTTTAGACCGAGTTAATGGCCTTTTAGGCTTCCTCCACGTGACTGGGAGTTCACTTTTTGAATAATAAGAATTATATGTCACAAGGGGGCACCAGGATTTTAGAGATGCTTAGGTGGGGCACAGCCAAAAAAAGGTTGGGAACCACTGCTCTATAAAGTAACTGCCCATACTCTTCAAAAATGCCAAGTCACACCCTTGCCAGTTTGGCTCAGTAGATAGAGGGTGGGCCTGCAGACTGAAGGGTCCCAGGTTCGATTCTGGTCAAGGGCTGGTACCTTGATTGCAGGCTCCTCCCCGGCCTGGGCCCTGGTCGGGGATTATGCAGGAGGCAACCAATAGATGTATTTCCCTCACATTGATATTTCTCTCTGTCTTTCCCTCTCTCTTCCACTCTCCCTAGAAATCAATGGGAAAATATCCTTGAATGAGGGTTAAAAAATGCCAAGTCACAACAGGGGAATGCTGACACACAGTTTCAGATCAAAGGAATTGAAAATCCAGGAGAAGTGAAGACAAGGCGTGGCCTGGGCTGGGAACAAGGCCATGAAGGAACAGTCGGACGCGACTGCACCATCTGGATTTCTGCGTTGTGATGACTGCTCTGTGGCTATGAATGAGAAGCCCTTGTTTTCAGGAAATACACTCCGAAAGCTAGAGGTAAAAGGCACGATGTCTATGACCTACTCTCCAATGCCCTGTGTGCATGGCAAGTAGATATGTGTGCATGGCAAGTAGATATGGTAACATGTTAACATCAGATCCTAGGTGAAAGGAATGACAGTTCTTTCAAGTTTTCTGTAAGCTTAAATTTATATTAAAATAAAAAGTAAAAAAAAAGTAGTATCAGTCAATACCCATTGATCAAAAGATTAAAGTGTATTTGCCTTGTTCTGTCTCGAATTGCTGCATACGATTCCTAGCTAAATTAGTTCCACAGAGTAAGATACCATCCTGAAAGTATATTATAATTAGGTAACTTATTTAAAAATAGCTATGTGAGCCTCCTGGTTAAAGAAGACAGATTTGTCACAGTTTCCTTTTTATCCTGGTCCCACCATTAACCATGGAGCCAGTAAAGAGAACCAGAGGTAACAGCGCAGGCAGAAGGTTCAAACGAAGCCGCAGCAGGGCCTGAGCAAGGGGAGCACATGGCAAGTAGGTGACCCATTCCCAACCCGGGGGGGGGGGGGGGGGGGCACAGACTGAATCCGAGGTCAGTGGTGGACAGGGTGGAAGCACAGGGCACACACACGGACCCGGCCACAGTCCTCAGGCAGAGTGGTCAGAGTCCAGGACCCTCCACGTCCCATATACAGCAGCGGACCTCCAGCCCAGCCACTGGACACAGGTGACAAGAACAGGAGAAAATGCAACACTGGAGCCCACGTCTGACAGGGAAGGAGAGGCGATGGACAGGGTGAAGAGAAAATGACTGAAGGGAGGGGAAGGAAGGCCTATTGCGCAAATCTTCGTGCAACGGGCCTCTAGTCTAACTATAAACAACAACACACATATTTCCAATTGAAGACACCGCTGACTAGAGGCCATACCATTACTTTACTTACTACCAGAGGAAAAACGCTGCTGCCGATGAAAATGGACACTGGTGTAAAGCTGCCCCAATTCCAGAGCTGTCACAACGGGAAAGAGAAGGCGCCTGAGCACCAGTTCAACATGTGAACCACATTGGGAGAGGGGTTTGCATTGGGAGCAAATGGTGTAAGAAAGCTAAACTGTAACGGTGCACAGAAGGAAGTTATACACCATCTGATTTGACGGGAACAAGAAAGAATAATGTAAGTTTCCTATTTAGGAACATGGAGGAAAATACGGGAAGAAACAGCTAGAAGAGCTGATGGTAATGGCCTCCAGGGTAGGGAACTCCAAGGTACAGAGAGGGGGAAGGACTTGTTTTTCATTTCCAATTTCGCTACTTAAACCATTTATGTGTGTTTTGTGAAAATAAAATTTAAAACCAATTTGCAACAGCATGGATGGACCAGGAGAGCATTATGCTAAGCGAAATAAGTCAGTTGGAGAAAGATAAATATCACATGATCTCACTCATTTGTGGAATATAATGAACAACATAAACTGATGAACAAAAACAGATCCAAAGACAGAGAAGCATTGATCAGACTGTCAAACCTCAGAGGGAAGGCAGGGGAGGGTGGGGGTAAGGGGGACTTGTATGCATGCATATAAGCATTACCAATGGACAGACACCAGGGGTGGGTGAGGGCATGAGCTTGGGGGGGGCGTGGAGGGCGGGGATAAGGACACATATGTAATACCTTAATCAATAAAGAAAATAAAAAATAAATAAAAAAAGTAACAAGCATCAAACCTAAAGCTATCAGGATGAAGCTTTCAACAGTCAAAATACTTTTAGATTTTTTAGGTACCATGACAAGGAATATTAAGAAAAACTTAAGAGGGAAAAAACACACAACCTGAAACCACTCCCACATCAGTGCCACACAAATCCAATTTTAAGCGAAATTAAATCAGAGTGAAGAAATTTAAGCAAACCCGTTCTCAATCTTTGCCCTGCCAGACACACGGATGCTGGTTTCAGACCGCTCCCAAGTGGGCCTGCCAGAGACAAAGGCATGCGTGGGAGGGAGCGACAGCCTGGTCTCAGAGCTCACTTCCTGCTTCGAGAAAGACCCGCCCTACACCGTGGGAAGGTATATATTTGCAGCTACAGCAAAGTTATGTAAAATAAACTAAACGTGGAAAAACTCTTAAGAGCTTGTAAAAAGACAGAATCTAAAGTTACTTTAGCTGAGCACATCACCAAGTCACTTACATCTTGAAACATTTTGTTTTCCTGTTTCAGCCTGGCGTCTTTGTCATCTGAGAGTTTGTAGGCATTCTCAAACGCTTCCTCCAGATCCTGCAGCCTACACTTCAGTCGAATGATGGTGTTGTCTTTTTCTCTGTTACTTGTTCTCATTTCCTCGATGCGTTCCTGAAGAATTTTGGAGGCACTGCTGGCTGCACTGAGGCGTTCTCTGAAATCACTCTACAAAACAGACAGGATAATCAATTGTCTTTAATAAGAAATAGATGTCTCACCCGCCAGCGTAGCTCAGTGACTGAACGTCGACCTATGAACCAGGAGGTCACGGTTTGATTCCTGGTCAGGGCACATATGCCCAGGTTGTGGGCTCAATCCCCAGTGTGAGGTATACGGGAGGCAGCCAAACAATGATTCTCTTTCATCATTAATGTTTCTATCTCTCTCTCCCTCTTCCTTTCTCTCTGAAATCTATAAATATATTATATATATATATATATCACTAAAAAAATGGATGTTTCAATAGCAGCTAATAAACTGTGAGCATTAAAATATAAAATAATAAAGCAAAACATAAAATGGAAATCAGCAAATTTAATTTTTTATATATTTTTATTAATTTCAGAGAGAAAGGGAGAGGGGAAGAGATATAAACATCAATGAGACAGAACCATTGATCGGCTGCCTCCTGCATGCCCACCACTGGGATCAAGCCAGCAACCTGGGCATGTGCCCCGACCAGGAATGGAATCTGACCTCCTGGTACACAGGTCGATGCTCAACCACTGAGCCATGTTGGCTGGGCAGCAAATGTCCTATTTTGCTATAGCCTGGGGTGGAGACCAGAATTACGCTACCATGAGTTGATCATAAAATGTGAACTGAAAACCACTGTTCAAGGCATTCGGATTTTAGGACTAACCTGTGGATCGCTTTAGTGAGGAAAATAACCACGGCTATTAGAGAAATGACTCTGAAAGTACAGCTGGAATTTGTTGTCCTACATTCACATTTAAAGCTTAAAAAAAATGCATTCCTTACCCTATTCTCTCACTTACTAGGAAAATAAAATTCAATATGCATGTTAATATTCACTCAATCATTTCTTGAATATCCAGTAGGTGCTGCGCACTAGGGTGGCTAGAAATGAAGATTAACATGAAAGACAAGTTTTGACTTCATGAAGTTTAGAGTGTAGGAGGAGACAAAGATAACTAAAAAACATCAAAAACAAAGAAACAGTGTATAAAACATAACTGACACTTTCCACCAAAACATTGTTTATAAGGCTATATGTAGAAGAACAGAACTTACTACTATATGAAAAAAAAATTTATACAGTTAAAAGCAAAAGTTTACGCACTTCTTGTTATTTATATGAGAAAATGGAACCCTTGCCCTAACTGGTTTGGCTCAGTGGATAGAGCGTCAGCCTGCAGACTCAAGGGTCCCAGGTTTGATTCTGGTCAAAGGCATGTACCTTGATTGTGGGCACATCCCAGTAGGGGGTGTGCAGGAGGCAGCTGATCGATGTTTCTCTCTCATCGATGTTTCTAACTCTCTATCCCTCTCCCTTCCTCTCTGTAAAAAAAATCAATAAAATATATTTTTTTTAAAGAAAAAGAAAAGAAAAGAAAATGGAACCCTGGACGGGTGGCTCAGTTGGCTGGAACGGGTCAGGGCACATACCCAGGTTGCGGGTTCGATCCCTGGTTGGGAGAGTACGGAAGACAACCAGTCGATGCTTCTCACATTGATATCTGTCTGTCTGTCTGTCTGTCTCTCTCTCTCTCTCTCTTTCTCTCTCCCACCCCTCCACTCTCTAAGCATGTCCTTAGATGAGGATTTTTTAAAAAATAAGGCAGACCTAGCCGATTTGGCTCTGTGGATAAAGCATCGGCCTGCGGATGCCCTGGTTTTGGGACTTGATCCCCAGTAGGGGGCGTGCAGGAGGCAGCCAATCAATGATTCTCTTTCATCATTGATATTTCTATCTCTCTCTCCCTCTCCCTCCCTCTCTGAAAGCAATAAAAATATTTTTTTTAAAAGACGCTAGAACAACAAAAAATAGAATACTTACTTACCACTTCTCTTTCTAGTAGGTTATTCTTATTTTCAAGTGTCCTCACACGGCTAGTGGCTTCATTCAGAGCACCATCTAATTGACCGCATCTAAGACCATAAATTGAAATGAAACAATTGGAAGGTCAAGCCCTCTCCCTGACAAGTGTTCTATAAACCTAACCGACTCCCCAGTACAGCGCGTAACAAACACCAGCTCTCCACGTCAGCCAAGACTCAGGATGCCGCGTTAGTAAAATGCCCCTCAGTGACCTGATGGCAGCACAGTGGCAGAGAAAATCAGGATGAAAAAGACCCCTAAGAAAGATTAAGTCAACAACGCAAGACGTGAACAGATACCTCCTTGCACACCCATGTTCACAGCAGCAGCATTCACAGTACCAACAGGTGGAAGCAGCCCAAGTGCCCATCAGGGGATGGATGCAAAGCTATCCCTAGTACAGGGCCATTCTCCCCTGTGTTCCTACAGCTGTTTTAACAGGATAACTGTCTGGGTACAAAAAAAGGTGGCGCACTGCCCAAGGGCACAAGTCATCACTTTCTCATCAGGGATCCATGTGTAGCACTCATCTCCCATAAATGACATTCCTTGACACACACAAGGTCTGCTCAACTGTTTCAGCATTCAGCTCACAGGAAGTACCTACGTGCATGTCAGTTATTAGTGTGTTCTAAGAGGCTGGTTCAAATCTGTAAAAATAATTACTTAGGAAAACGTGTTTTTGGTATTAAAATTTTCAAATCTGCCCGGCCAGTGTGGTTCAGTGGTTGAACATTGACCCATGAGCCAAGAGGTCACTGGTTTGATTCCAGGTCAGGGCACATGCCCGGTTGCGGGCTCAATCCCCAGTAGGGGGTGTGCAAGAGGCAGCCAATCGATGATTCTCTCTCATCAGTGAAGTTTCGATTTCTCTCTCCCTCTCCCTTTCTCTCTGAAATCAATAAAAATTTAAAAAAAAAAATTCAAATCTGAGGCACATGATTTAGAAGTGATTTATCATCACAATATATTATACTTTGAGGAAAATAATATATCCAAGTTGGAGAAGCACTAACAGTTAAATTATATTTTTAAAACTATAGTTAAGCTTTAAGTTTTACCTGTCTACAAGAATTTGATTGGTTTTCTTCCAATCTTCAACTGCAGAAATTTCTTTTGCCTCCAGCTTCTGTTTCAAGCTACTTATTTCTGACTCATAATAAGCTCGAAGATCTGCTATGTGCCGGGCCTGCTTTTCCTTCAGGTTCTGCCTGACGCTGTCGGCAGGAGGGAAAGGCTTGTTAGGACAGTGTCTCCTCACTCTCTGTCCCAAAAGAACAGTCATTCTCATGAGCAAAAACACAGCCTTTTCCCTTTGCACTCAGAAAATATAAATAGACAATACACAAGTTAACCACCAACAAAGTAAAGAAGAAAACAGACATGGATTATTTAATTCTTAGATGGTCTATCTTAAAAATGCTATCTCTGTTTTTAACTTAAGGTTTTATACATTACTGAAATTCAATAAAAACCACTTTCATCATTTAAGCAGACACCACAGAAAATCGATTAGTATTACAGGCCATCCACTGAAATACATACTTAGACAATAGCACAGGATCTTCCAGGGAAGTCAATGAAATGCATTCTGGGACACTGTTGGCTGTACCTGGAAGCTGGGACTGACTGACTGAGGCTGCAGTTACCATGACAGTGTTTTCTTCTTCCACGGTGTTGACCGAGAGGTCGTTACTAGTGACAGTATAGACTGAGGGGAACGTGGAGCTGGTCCTGCTTTCGTTTGGGAATGCGTGATTTTTCCAAGAGGCCGCTGTTGAGGCTTTTGCACGTGAAGGGCACTTGGGGAACCCAGACAACTGAGAGGTGGCATTGCTTGCTTGCGAGAAGGAGTCCACGTCAGAGCGACTGGACACACTGGGCTCCAGAACAGAGTCTGGCGAGAAGGAGATCCTGTCCTGGAGGGCATTCAGAAAGCCCGGCGGCTGAGTCCCCGCCATCTGCTCACTTGGCTTCATGTGTAACGTTGGGTCCAGAGTCAGCACCTGGAAATAGGCAGACAGCGTGGTTCGCCCTCCGCACGGGCTGCTGTGGAGGTGAGCAGCCAGGCCTCCCGGGGAAACGCGCTAAAGCCCAGGGAGGGTCGGAAGCAGCTTCGCACCCCGCCGAGTGCGGACCACGTTACCTCGGGCGGATGGTTTGGGCTGGAAGAAGTGAGATTCCTCTCGGTTAACTGCTTGTTTTCCCTTTGCTTTTTATGGTAAATATCCTTCAGTGACGGAAGCTTCATCTCATTACTAGTGTTAGCCTTAAAGACACAAAACAAAATTATTTCAATGCTATTAGCAAGGAAGAAAAAGCTTTCTGAAATCAAGATCAGCACCATAAGAGATTTTTTAAAGATTGTCAATAAATTGAGCTTTGTGCTGTCAGATTTATAATGAAGGTTTGGAAGTCAAAACCGATTACAATGAGTCTCCCTTACAATGAAAAAGTTTTCCTATCTCCCCAACAATAAATATAAAGGGAATCATCTCAACCTAATACTTTCAAAGAATAAAATCGTTGGACGTCCCCTACTCAAAATGAGAAGGAGGTTCTGAGATAAGACAAGACTTGAGAAAGAAGGAATGAAGCAGGACAAGGACACTTCTCGCCAGATTGATTTCCTGAGACTCACGGGGACAGCTGTCAAGAGGTGCAGCTCCTCATCTATGTGGTTATGTCACGTTAGGAGCTGGCAGACAAGAAAAGGGTGTTTCTCCAGCTTGACATCGGGGCTACGCTGCGCTGGAAATACTGCACCGCCGTCTAAGCTCCAAGTGGAAAAACCCGGGGCTCAAATTATTTCGAGGTGGGAGCTAGTGTGGGGTGTGCCGGGTACCATTTAACCTTGTCAAGTGTGACCTTGGCCATTCTGTCAAATGAGACTGAATTCCAGGAGGGACACACTGCCAGGCAGTTCATCCTACAGCCTTACCTCACGTCCCATTTCCAGGCCCAAAGTGGCTGCACGGCACCAGGAACTATATTTTTAAATCAACCCTGTTACTAGCTTGTGAAAAAGAATTCATTATATTGTTGTGTGTGTGTTGAAGGTATTAATTTGATAAACGTAAACCCTAAAAATTCTCCCTAATCCCGTTTTAAAACTTGACGGTTTATATACCAACGACCCAGAGGCCCTCAAGACTTACGGACCATGACAAGCAGCAGCTCTCTGGCTCCAGCCTCAGCCCTGCCCGCGGGCTGCAGCTATTCTACTCAGAGCTCACGGTGGTACAGGCTCCCATGTGCCACCCCTTTGATGACTTCTCTTCTCTTCATATTGTAACATCTCTGAAATGAGGTCTTGTAAATGGCATCTTGTAACTACTGCCAGTCAAAGAGCAGCTGTGATATGTCATTGCCTGCTCATAAGCAAATACCAAAGCCATCAACATGGCCACAAAGGTGTGCCGAGACGACAAGGGAGCCCGGGAGCCGCTATGAAGGGACAGGAGCAGGCGTGCGCAGCAGCTGTGCCTTCTGGGAGTCAGGTCCCCGCAGCATCACGGAAGGAATGCCATGTCACGAAGGAAACAGTAGGTGGGAAAACAGATACCCGCGCTGGGATGGAAAAGGAGGGTGAGCCTCTGCAGGTGAGGAAGTTTGAACCAATGTATTTCCCTTACATTTTCCTTTCTAAGTATATATAAGGCTTACATGATACAAATCTATGTTTAATCACAAGCTCTTTCTGTAAGAAAACAATAGAAATTCTAAGTGATAAGAAAGCACTGCAGTCTTGGCTGGTTTGGCTCAGTGGATAGAGCGCTGGCCTGCAGACTAAAGGTTCCCGGGTTTGATTCTGGTCAAGGGCACATGCCCGGGTTGCGGGCTCCATCCCCAGTAGGGGGCATGCAGGAGGCAGCCAGTCAATGATCCTTTCTCATCTTTGATGTTTCTCTCTCTCTCTCCCCTCTCCCTTCCTCTCTGAAATTCAATAAAAATATATTTTTAAAAAAGAGTTTATTTAAAAAAAGAAAAAGAAAGCATTGCATCAGTCTCATTGGTAAATTCTTTTCTTGGTAGCCTATCACACAGAAAATCTTCAAATGGATGGCATCTTAGAGTCAACAAATACAGCGTTAATTACTGAGGCTGCAGATCAAGGAACACACAGGCAGCCCTGTGAGCAGAGCCCACTCGGCCTCCCAGCCCCTCAGTCACACGTCCCACCCTTCCTTCCTCCCTGGGGTTATCTGGCTTTTTTGCTCCTTCCTCTGAAGACCCCGTCTGCCACAACTGTCTATGGCTGTCACTCAGGCTCACAGCTCTCCTGGTTACTTTAATGGTATCTCTCCTTTTCCCAACCTACTCTTCTCTCATCACCTAATCAAGACAAGAAGTGAAGTATGTACCTCGATGTGCACATATTGGAGAGTTGTATTTCTTTATTCTGAAATAAACAAAGTATTTACATTTCTTGCTCAAAGAAAATTAATACCAATTAAATTGTTCAGCATAAGAACACAAATGGATTAGTGGGAGGGTGTAATAGGGTACAAAGTCAAACCAGGCCTGAGAGCAGGAGAAGTTTATCTATGGGCCTACTGTATTTATTTTTTTAAAAAATATATTTTATTGATTTTTTACAGAGAGGAAGGGAGAGGGATAGAGAGTTAGAAACATTGATGAGAGAGAAACATCAATCAGCTGCCTCGTGCACACCCCCTACTGGGGATGTGCCCGCAACCAAGGTACATGCCCTTGACCGGAATCGAACCTGGGACCCTTCAGTCCACAGGCCAACGCTCTATCCCCTGAGCCAAACCAGTTAGGGCGGGCCTACTGTATTTAAATAGTTGGCACAAAACCACCTCATTTACTTACACAAAGCACTCATGGGCTTTTTTTTTTTTTTAAATCCTCACCTGAGGACATGTTTTATTGATTTTCAGAGAGAGAGGAAGAGAAAGAGAGAGAAACATCAATTGGTTGCCTCTCACATGTGCCCCTACTAGGAGGGATCAAACCCAAAACCCAGGTATATGCCCTGATCGGGAATTGAACCCGGGACCCTTTGGTGTACCTGATGATGCCCAACCAACTGAGCCACACCAGCCAGGGTCACTGGGCATTTTAAATCCCACTCTTAAGTAACTTTCCTAAGATCACACAGGCAATGACAGACAGAATCTGAGAGCAGATGACTATGATTTAATGCCCATGCTTTCTTCTCTGCATCGGAAAGTGAAAAACACAAAGTGTATAATGAAGTCAAGTACTTATCTACCATGTGACAATGCAAACACACACACGTTTTGACTTACCGGGCTGGCTGACACTTGGGGGGAGGAGGACGAGGCAAAGGGCTTGTCTGTGACCTCGGGCAGAGAGTGGTACGTGTCCTTCTCCTCCGGTCTCCAGTGTGTCAGGCCTGCGCAGGCACACAGAAGAGAAGTGAGTAGAGACAGAACAATAGTGATTCTAGGGTAACGTTTCTACCTAAAGAAAACGAAATGCGGGAAGTAACTAGCCTTTGTCTATCTAAATTCGAAAAGTTTCATTGGACGGAAAACAGTTCACATGAATGCCTTACCATGGAAGAGTCCTGCCTTCATGATCCAAGTATTTAAAGTTGAAATATGTTACAAGTCAAAATTAACTAACATAATTCAAAAAATTTAAAGACAACAATTTCTTTGTGAATAGTACAGACTTATATGGAAGCAATGTAAAGAATTCAATAATTTAAATATTTATTGAGCATCTACTGTGCCAGGTGGGCGCAGGGAGACTGAGACCCAAACAACAGTAAAATCACAGGAAGTTAGAGGGTGGTGAGCACTCGGTTGGTAAAATTTAAAAATCCAGAGAAGGGAATATGTAATTGGGGGTGGGGCAGGTGCTGGTTTTGGACAGGGTTGTCAGGGTTGGCTCACTGCAGAGTAACAATTAAGAAGGAGTTGGCCATTTTAGCCACATATGAGGGGGCAGAACATTCCAAGTTCAGAAAGCAGCCTATGCAAAAGCCCTCCAATGAGAACTTTGTGGACCAACAGCCTCCCTGCCCAAGCAGAGAAAGGCAGAGAGCGGCAGAGCGTGAAATGAGGCCAGAGTGTGAGGTCAGAGCGTGCAGGGCAGGCTCTCGCAGGCCTCCATAGGCCTCACAGACACTCCAAGGCCTAACAGAGGTTAGAGCCAAGGAGTCCCGTGCTCTGACTCATCTCTAACAAGGAGCAGGTAGCTGGCTACTGCGCTGAGCACAGATGGAAAGGTGAGTGCAGGGAGGCAGGGAAGAAGTCGCAGGAGCCCAGGTGACAGGTGATGGGGCTCCATTAAGGTGACAGCATGAAGGTGGTTGGGGATAGCACAGTTTTCAGAAGGCAAAGCTAATTCCTCCCGATGAACTGATGCAGGAGTGTGGAAACGGAGCCACTATGTAAAACCATTAGAACTAAAGTAGAGAGTGGAGAATGGCTCCCAGAGTTTGCATTTCATTCATTTTGAGGCACCATGAAAATGCTGAGGTCATTTCTGCGCTATTTGCAATACCTGCAGGCTCTTCCTCAGCCCCAGGCAGGCGTGGCGTGTGCGGGAAGCAACCAATCCATGTGTGTCTCTCCCCCTCCCTTCCACTCTCTCTAAAAATCAATGGAAAAATATCCTCCGGTTAGGATTAACAACAAAACAACAACAAAAAAGAAAGAAAGAAATACCTGCAGAAACGCATCTATCCTGACAGCAGGCAGACACCAAGTAAGGAAGCTACAGCTACCATGCGTTCACTTACAGAGACCACTCTCACCCAATGCACGTGAGTCTCCCCGCTGGGAAATGCAGTTGTTATTAAAAAGGAAAAAGGGGGAAAAAATCTTTAAAAATGTAAGTTTCATACCTGTTCCTGAATCAGACATCCAAAAATTGGGGCTTTCGTCTGGCTTACTGAGGTAAAAAGCATGAGGTGGTGTAGCAGCAGCGAACTCCAACTGCAATTCAAGGGGACAACTGTGAGCTGCCAGCTAAACACCCCTGGCACACACTGCTGACCAAGGTCGAAGCTGGTGCAGAGACCTGCCAGGGGTCCGTGCACAACGCCTGGCTGGCCCTCTGGTTGCAAGAATGCAAAACAACGGGAATTTAACAGCAAATAATTCTCTTTTCCTACATAAGTTAGAAAAGTTAATTCGGGTTTTCTGCGGACCTGAGAGGAGAAAACTGGGAGCAGGTGTTATTCAATGAGATTGGCAGGAAAATGTGTTAATAATTTGCCATCTACTTGCAAAAGAAATGTGAGGTGCCTAGAATTAAAGTCCTTTGGTATAACAATGAATGTAAGAGCTATAATAATTCACCTTATCATTCAAACTACATTAAATCAAATCAACTCTGAAAACCACAATAATTAATATGAACTTTAAATAGTAGACTACATCTTTTTAAAAAATATATTTTTATTGATTTCAGAGAAAGGAAGGGAGAGGGAAAGAGAGATAGAAACACCCCTATTGAGGGATTGAGCCCGCAACCTAGGCCATGTGCCCTGACGGGGAATCGGGAATCTAACCGTCCACGCTCAACCACTGGCCTCCCTGAGGGTTTTTAAAAAACAATGAAATGAATTACTCTCTGTTTAAATGTGACATTTGCAGTTGAAAAAGAATTAGGGCCTTTACAAAACAGTTCATTTTTTCTAGTATTTTCTCCCTAGTTAGTTTTGATTTCTGGGAAAGAAGACTTAGGGCCAATCACTGCGTCCACTCCTCTGTGCCACCAAAAGGCAGAGATGTCAATGGAACAAACTGACCATGACATTTGTGCAGACGAGCAGGCAGGAGACCCGGAGAGACGTGACGCGTCACCCACCTTGTCCACCGGCACTCTCTGGGGCTGCTCCGTTCCTTGCGTGGACTGGGGACACCCCTCTTCGGCATGGGCTCCCTTCGGGTGGTTCTGCTTCAGCTTCTGCGCCCATGATGTTATCGCTTTACTACTTAAAAAGAGAAAACCAAAATGACTCTTTAGGTGTCGTCCTTCCCATGAGAAACTAAATACACGCCGACACCGTATCAGTGGAAAGGGCTCTGAGTTGTTTTCTAAGAGCAAAGGGCGGATGGACATTATGGATTCACCTACATTTCTTTTTCCAGTCTCTCATTCCCAAAGGCAAAATGAACTAAAAGACCAACCGCGATCAGCAGTACATACAGTCTATAGCCGTCAACCAAAGCAAAACCACGCAGCGACGCTTCAAGGTCTAAATCTACCTCTACAGTGAGCACATTTATTCCCATGGACTCATAACTACTGTGTGTGCACAACACTGGCTGCTCTGGCTGCACACCTTACTTTGTGGCACGTTTCAGAGATACAAAACTGGAAATTGAGGGGAATCTACATAATTTGAAATGATTTTTTGTTTTACAAACATTCAGCTACAGTTCCTTTACTAAAAAGTCCCTGGGTTAATCAAAATGTTAAACTTACAAATCTCTTCTTATATATAAAAAGACACACAAAATCAAGTATGCTTGTGTATAATTTTTTTAATAAGATATAAAGTTTTTATTTTATATCATACCTGGAAGCAAGATCTCAACAGTCTGAGAAAATGCTTCTTGCTTGTGTATAATTTTTGATTTCCAATTACATAAACATGTGTAACAAAATCCCATTGTTGACATAGTCCTATACTACCATTCTGAGCAAGTTTATAGTGACTAGAAATCCTAGAAGACTTTTTTCTGGCAAGGCCTCCCTCCCACCGTAAGGGTTTAGTAGTCTTATAACATTGCAAATGGGAAGAGCCCGGCCTGGGTGGCTCAGTAGTTGAGCATGAACCTACGAACCAGGAGGTCACAGTTCCGTTCCGTCAGGGCACATGCCTGGGTTGCGGGCTCGATCCCCAGTGTGGGGCATGCAGGAGGCAGCAATCAATGATTCTCTCTCATCACTGATGTTTCTATCTCTCTCTCTCCCTCTCCCTTCCTCTCTAAAATCAATAAAAATATGTTAAGAAGAAAAAAAAGGGAATAATTAGTATATACTGTGCTTTGTTTATTCCAACTTCCACAGGCACTAACTGAAAGACTTTGGTAAAACAGATAAATGTTCAAATGCATCTCATTCTATTACAGTTCAACGAAAAGGAGCTTTATCTGCTAGATTCTAAGTGTATTAAACAAGTAAACGCCCCTCAAATGATGCAGAAACTCTACTTACCTACTTGTTTTTCCACTGTACACTTCCAAAATCTTACTTTCACCGAGAAACTTGTGTTCAAAATCACCAGGAAAAATGGAAATGTCTTCCTTCAACGAGTCACTGAACTCTTGGGGAGAATGGATGTAGAAACGCTTGTGCTTTCCACCATCCACAGGAGACGAGGTCTGCACGGCTGGCGCCCCGCACTGCCCCGCCGAAGCCTCCGTGTGCTCCATGAACTCCTGGGGGCCCTTAGACGTGTAGGTGTTTAACTCGGAGACACAAAAGGTCCCATAGCCACTGCTCACTGAGCTGCTGTCCACATTGCAGTCTGGTTGTGACGGGGAAGTTTCCTGCTGCATTTCAGGCTCTTTGGACTTTGGGTAACTGAGGACAGATTCATTTCTGTCACTGTTTTCAGAAAAGAACCCCATCTGCCTTTCTGAAGAGAGGTGTTCGCTCAGAGAACTTCTGTCATAGGAAGCCCGCGAGGCATTGCTGCTCTGTAACTTGACTAAATTCTTTATTTCCTCCTGGACCCACTGAAAATAAAAAGTGACGGGTTTAGGTAAGAAAGTATATTAAATATCACACTTTTATAAATGGTATGAAAATAGTGTTCAAAATACGATATTACTCTAAAGATAATCCACATGTTTTATCTTCAGTTTATAAACAAAGTTGATAGAAAGTACATATCTTACATCTAACAAGACGTCCGTGTAAATAACAACTTACTTGGACTTGGTTGTGGAACTGTTCCTGCTGGGCCGCTATCTGTTCTTGGCACTGTTTTTCCACCAAGTTGAATAGCTGTAACCACCTGGCCTAATAATTACACAATATTTTAGTTAAAGATCATTTTTAACCTAATATTTCACAGAAAAATTCCTCCAGTAGGATAGGGTCTTTTTAACAATGTATTTTTAATGTAAAATTTGTAAGTGGAATTAAATAGTTGTAAAACCATATTTAATATAAAAATACAAGTTCATAGGCTTGGGGACCCCTTTCTCACGGGGTAAATCTTCATTTTCCAACTGGCATCTTAATCTGATGTTCTCTGTTATCATTTTGGATTGAATAAGAATGGGTAGGGGCACCTTACAGTTGTCTCATAACAACTAAGGATTTTCTTAACAGTGACTTACATTCCCAAAAAGAATCCCACATCTTAAAACAAGAAATCGTTTGGTATTATGAAATTTCAGCCCCTAATTTATTTGTGTAAAAACACCTTTTTAAAGTCGGGTATTGAAGAGTTTAAAGCTGTACAGCTGAAAAAGGACTAAAAACCCCCGAGCTGGCCTACGACCCTTCCCAGCCTGTTTAGGTCCTGACCCACCGGCCTCCCCAGAGCAGCTAGTGCTCCTGTAACTGGCCGGCCGCTGTGCTTTCAGTCATGGACACGCAATAACCTACAACGTCACAGGGGCGGCCATGAACGCGGCTGCCCTGGGTAAAGCCTCCCAGGGTCTTTCCTACCATTCCTTCCCGGCCCTGCCCGACCTGGCCCCCACACCTGCACCCCCTCTCATCCTCTCTGCCCCTTGCTCAATACACACCAAAGTCGCTGGCTTTTCTGTCTAATCACGAATATGTTGTTAAGACACACTTCTCACCGTCTTTTTCACATTCATTCAATATCATTCCCGTTAATAAATCCGGTCACTTTACTTTAGCACTAACTTCAGTGTCATGCGCTACAGGATATCCATTTCTAACAATTCAGACTTACATAGAGGCACATTTATAGTTATTTTAAAATTCAAAAAAACAAAACAAAACTAGATACCTCGCAGTTTTTCCAAAGCTCCGCGTCAGTCCTCCCGCTGTGCTGTAGCTCTTGCATGAAAGAGGTGAGGGCTTCACCTGTGCCTTGAGTTACGGCCGGTCTGGTCTTCCCTGAGAAAGAGGATACCCCATTTGTACTAAGGTGGGGGCTACTTCTGTTGAAACATAAATAATTCAAATGGTTTTCCTCATTCTACCAGAGTGTTGAATAATTCAGCAGTTCAAGATTTAGCAGAGCAGTACAAACCACTGATATTTAATCCTTCTTAATGGCACTTCATTTGTTGCAAATCTGATCAGAAGTTTGCCCACGAAAGAAAAATAGCAGTAAAAAGACAGGCAGCATTTAATTTTTTTAAAAGAACACAACAGAAAGGCCTGTTTCAAAAGTGAGAGGATACTCGGAAGTCCCAGCGGAAAACAAAAGTTTCTGCTAAACAATAATAAGCAACACCTCCAGCCCCACTCCAGCCCCTCGGATCTAAATTATTGCAGAGGACTGTTTGCCCCCTTTAAGAACAGCCCCTCATTGTAATGAAATTCTTCCCCCGACATCCCCCATTGTCCAGAATGACAGTGGAGTCTTGTTCATTGGATCCCTCTAATTTGGCGTGATAAGCTGATGCTTATCTTTGCCCATCTTTGAATAAAAGTTGTGCCAAGCAAATTAGCACCAAATATTCAGGATGAATTTAGCCTATTCAGTGTGCAAAATACCACTGATTCTCTCCAGGAGGACTGCCTTTCCAAACTGGAGATGAGTTCATTTCAGATTTGTTTCATACAAACACAAAAAGCATAATTAAGACATTAACATTTATTTAAATTCCAATCGCTGAAAGGCCGTTTTCATTTCTTCAGTGGCACTCTGCTTTGTTTCACTAGGAATGTGTGAGAGAGAGGATACTAATGAAAATAACAGCAAAACAGAATTAGAAGCAGAGAAAATATTAATAAAAATTCGAAGGATAGAAGCACAGAATCTGTTGTCCATCAGAGATTTATATTAACCCAATTTGAATTTGGCCAGTTTAGCTGCAGTTGCAGTGAAAAGAGAGGCAAGCTCGGGTGGGTAATTTTCACTAGAAAGGCACATGTAGGTTGGTTCCCACAGCAAATCCAACACTAGGTTCCGGAAGCGGGCTTCCCAGGGGCCGCAGCACACAGGAAACTAGCACAGGGCCAGCTTTTGGCAGTGGGTCTAGATTATCAGCAGACATCTCTCTGGACCACCTCCCACGCCTGGTTTGTTTCCGGCGCCCTCCTTTCATTTATGCTTCCTCCTATTGTGTGTAAAGGCATTTGCCCCTTTAACAGCAGGCACCAGACTGCCTTTTACACTTCATTGTGCCTTTTTATAGCTGACCTCCTCTAACAGTCCCTGCCTCTTTGCTGGTTTTCAGCTACTGTAAATTTAGAAACCAAGTAATCAAGCTTGTCAGACTATGTACACAATCAGAGTGAACAGGCTCTGATTAGAAACAAACCAAACATGGGATCGTTTTAAAAATAAAATGCATTGTTTGACGGAATCTATTTTGTCGGCTTGGTATGAGGTGTTTTTTTTTTTCTTACTTCCTAGTATTCAACTTTAATTGCTTCTTCCAGATTGGTGAGCTATTTCTGCAATATTAAACATTATTGATCATGTTATCTTAAAAATGTAGAAATAGCCCAGCCGGCGTGGCTCAATGGTTTGAGCATCAACCTATAAACCAGGAGGTCATGGTTGGATTCCTGGTCAGGGCACATGCCTGGGTTGAGGGCTTGATTCACAGTGCGGGTCATGCAGAAGGCAGTAGATCAATGATTCTCTCATCATTGATGTTTCTCTCTCTCCCTCTTCCTTCCTCTCTGAAATCAATTTTTTTAAAAATTGAAATAATATTTAGGCAACTAAATTTTAATGATATTCTTGTAATTTACTGAAAACCAAAAAAAGGTATAAAGACCACTGCAACTAGCAAAAATAAGTTCTTTCTCACCGTTCCCCATGCAAAAGTACATACCTCTGGCAGAAATAAAAAACATGGAAGCACTAAAACTATTCTTATCTGTCCCTGAACAGTTCCTGATCATAATTTTGTTTTATTTTTTAGTGCAAATCAGTAACTATGACACTATTTGGATAAATTGGTAATCTATGCAAATAAGTTAATTTTTATTTGTTAATACATTTTTTAAAAATCTATCTATCCCATTCTTACCTATTAGTACTTAAGTTCAGTCCAAGAGAGTAGGGAGAATTTTTTATATCAGATTCTACAGAAGATGAGGTTTTTTGTAAGGGTTTCACCAGGTCAGCATCTTCCATAGTGGACAGAAATTGTTATGCTCTCTCATTGGAAAGTGTAGGTTCTTTCACTGTCTGAAGAAACTGAATCCGGGTCATCTTCAGATGCTTCATCGTCTACAGGCATTTTCAGTTGCTAACATTCAGAACTGTGAAATATCCTAAGTTCCCAAGACTCTGAAAATGAATGGGGGGAAAAATACTACTAAAAAGCCACTAAACCTAGCAACTATCTCTTCGTAACTTTGGCAACTGTGATCCTTTTATACAGGTCTACATTACGGAGAGCAACATCATTTCCAATAGCCAAAATGCAGAAACAACCCAAATACCCATCAAGTGATGAACGCATAAACAAATGTGGTGTATCCATAGAAAGGAATCTTTTCAGCCATAAAAAGGAATGAAGTACTAAAAAAAGGAATGAAGTACTGAGATATGCTACAATGTGGATGAACATTCTACAATGTGAACCATGAAAACACTATAGGAAGCTCAGTAAAAGACCACATATTGTATGATTGCATTTATACAAAATATCTAGAATAGTCAAATCTACAGAGACAGAAAGTAGATGGATGTTTGCCAGGAGCTGAGGAAAGGGGAGAATGGGAGTGACCAAAACAGGTATGGGTGTCTTTTGGGGGCAACGAAAAGTTCTGGAATTACATAGTGGTGATAGTTGCACAACTCTATGAATATACTAAAACCCAATGAATTGTATACTTTAAAAGAATGAACTTTATGGTATGTGAATTATATCTCAACAAAACTATACAATAGGGGTGGTTCTGCAAAATAGCATCATCTTTTCTAAGTAAGATTTCAGAATTGTATGTGTCTAATAATCAAGGTTCTAGACACAATGCTACTAGGTAACGACTTACATGTCCATTCGTTTAATAAATTCTACAAAGCATCCATGCTTATTGATTTACACAGTAAGTGGATGACAAAGAACTCAGTATTTAACTTGGTCTTAAAAACAGCCGATTAAGCCGTTCACCATGGTTGTTTCCCACCGGCTGGAAGGTGGGGTGGAAGGAATGCATTTTGCACTCCACGGCCTTTTGTACCCTGTGCATGCATTACTTCTTTAAAAATAAACTATTTGCCAGATCAACTAAAACTGAACTGACACTAGGTATACAGAGCCAAACAATATGCCCCCTTCTTAGGAAATTCACGTATTTTAAAAACACATCCAAGACAAAAAGAAAACCTTGCTGCTCACAAAATGTGAAGTTTAGGGAGTGAGATCGAGAAAAGTGATCTAGTGTTCTGGTTCCTCTAGGCTCCCACTTCCCAGGGCCTGGTTTTCACAAAGCACAACCTCAAACGCATCATCTCACGGAGGAGCCACGTCCTTCAGGGACAGGTGTGGAGGCCAAGGGTCACCGGGCCGAACCCAATGGATTTCTCCCCAGTGGCTTCGGCCCATCGCCCACGACAAATGGGGTATTGAAAACGCCGGGGGCTGCGCCTCCCAACTGACAACAAAAACGCCTGGATGCACATCACCTCGCTCTTCTCCCAGAAAGAACCACAAGCTCCCAGAGGACGAGGACCTGCAGCCCATCTCTTCCTCCCCGGCCGAGATCATCCGGATGCAGGAGATCCAGACGGAAAACCACTTTAAATGCGACGACGCTTCGCCACCCGCGGGGTGAGGGGTGAAGGTTAAAGGGGGGAGGAGGGGTACCCCGATATGCAATGCAAAATTTTTTTAAGAAAACGTTATGGGGAATAGATAGCACAGAGACCGTTTTATATTTCACAGCAACAAAATATCATGCTTTTGGTTTCTCCCCGCCCCGACCCCTAGCAAAAAAAGAAAAAGAAAAAGAAAAGAGTTGGGGGAGAAGCGAACGGCTGATGGGGGCCTGATGCTGCTATAAAAGTTAACGTGCAGCTTTGCTTTGCTGGGAGCCCGAGGGGGGAAGGGAGGGGGGATTGCAGAGGTCGGGAGGCCGGACCCCAAAGGCTGGTGCGGGCTCTCGGGTCCACGTGAGAAGGCGAGGGAGGGCGCACGCAGTCGCCCGAACGCAAGGCCGTCGTCCCATCAACTGCGGCCGCGACTCCCCAAGTGAGCGAAGAAAAAAGGGAATTCCCCAAGCCCCCCGCCCCCTGGGGAGAGGCGCTCTGCCATTGGGCCGCGCGGGTGTCACTCAAGGGCACCGACGCTAGAATGGGCGCCCGGCCGCAGGCAAAGCCCCCACACGCCCGAGGGCTGGGGGAGGGCTGCGGCGTGTGGCCGTCGTCTCCCTGGCCCTAGCCCGTCAGCACACTCAGGGCTCCTCTAAGGCCGTGTCTTCTAAGTCTCGTCCCTCCTGCCCCCGAGACCGGCAGCTCCCTGCAGGCGGGCGGCCGCTTACCTGGCCGCCGATTCAATTCAGCGTCGGGCGAGCGGCCTCTCGCGACCGTTAAACTTCAGGGAGCGTGCGCGCGCCCGGCGCCTGGCCGGCGATTGGCCGCTCGGGAGGGGGCGGAGACACTGAGCAGCTGCGCGCGCCGCGACCTCCCACTTCCCTTCCCTCAGCTGGCGGGGGAGACCGAGGTCCAACGCCTGGGAACTGGTGCGGGGCGTGGTCATTGTCAAGCCCTCTCGTCTGATTGGTTCTCTGGCAGCTTTACCGGGAAAAGGCCTCAACTTTCCGCATGCGCAGTTGGTAAGAAGGCGGCTGGGAGCGTCGGCTGAAGCACGGCGCATGCGCAGACGCGAGAGTGTGGTTGCGATCCCTATTCGGCGGTGATTCTGATTCCCCACCAGGTCTTTGGGGGCGGAGGCCGATCGTGGGGTCGGGTAAGTGTCCGCGGAGAAATCGGGCACCCGCACGGTTACCCACGATTGTCAAGGGCTCTGGAAAGGGGACTGGGAGCCCGGACGCCTTGAGTTTTCCGGTTTGCGACTCTGAGTCGCGCAGCCTGTTGACCTGAGGCCCTGCTGGCGGTGCGGTGGAGCCGGTGCAGACACCTGAGCTGCTTTCCCTGCACCTGGTGTAGCCTAGGCTGCGGGGGGTCGGCCTTGGCGCTCTTCAAGGACCGGGGGGAGGGAGGACAGGAGAGGGAAGCCCACGCCCTGCAGAAAACAGGAGAAATGGAACGGTCCCCGTGGACTTGCTCAGCAGAGCCTGATCGCGCCCGTAGCACGCACGCAGCAGGGCTGTTGCAGGCCTGGCACATATTAGGTGTCAGCGTCGCTCCTGTCAGAGCTTTCAAAGGACGAGGGAGATCCCGCGTCCCTCGCCGTGGGCCCCCAGCCCCCCTCGCTCGGTTCCGTCCTCATTCTTCAAGCTGGTGAGCCTTTCCGGTACTTGCAGCTTTGAGATTTCCCTCCAGGCGTCCCGAGTCCACGGCGCAGGGGCTTTGGCTGCCACTTAGAGCTGCCTGAGCGGGCGGGACCTCGGAGCTGTGCCTGCCCTTGGGACGAGGCCGCCCATCGCATCCCAGCCCCCCAAGAATCCGTAGCAATAACGTTTCAGCCGGAAAGCACCCGTCTCCTTCCCAGACCTCATGCGCGCCTGGAGGACTGCAAGCTTAAATGAATCGAACCCCCACCCACCCCACATTTTGTTAATCCACCCGCCGATATTATGCTCGTGTTGATACCTAACCAAAATCCAAATTATTATTATTTTTTAATATTTTTTTTATTGATTTTTTACAGGGAGGAAGGGAGAGAGATAGAGAGTTAGAAACATCGATGAGAGAGAAACACGATCAGCTGCCTCAGGCACACCCCCTACTGGGGATGTACCCGCAACCAAGGTACATGCCCCTGACCGGAATCGAACTTGGGACCCTTCAGTCCGGAGGCTGACGCTCTATCCACTGAGCCAAACCGGCTAGGGCCCAAATTATTTTTTAATGGTGCTTTTATTTCATTCTTTTAAATGTGTTTTTATTGATTTGAGAGACAGAGGAAGGGAAAGGGGAGAGAGAGAAACATCCAGAGAGTAACAGGGATCAGCTGCCTCCTGCACGCCCCCCACTGGGGACTCTGCTCTGAAACCCAGGTATGTGCCTGGACTAGGGATGGAACCGGCACCCTCCTGGTTCGTGGGTCCACGCTCCACCACTGAGCCACACTGGCAGGGTGGAGTCTTTAAATTGACAGCTATGGCGGAGATCTTTCCATCTTTTACATTGACTGGGATAAGATCAGGCTATTCGGCAACAGTGGCCGATAATAGCTAGAAAAATGTAGTGCCTGTTAACCAGGGGATTATTTTGTGTCATTGGTTTTTATATACAAAGTTTGTCATCGGGGGACCAGTTCTCCACAGCAAAAGAGGAGGAACTCTAAAACTTTAAATCTATAGTTTACTCATTAAATATGGAAGGAAGTGATGAGGTATACATTTAAATACGGATTTTTTTCATCTTTCCCGAGCTTCATGACTTTTCTTACCATATTAGGTAATCCCTAAAGATCTCTAAGTTTGAACCAGGCCTTGTTTGATGAAGGTGGTTTTTTATCTTTCCATTTGAACCTGCGGGGAAGTCCAGCTGTGCTCCTGGCATCATAATTTGTTCCTTGGCACCTGCTTTCCTGGACCACAATTATGACCTCACCTAACAGTATGTCTTTGGTACTTTCAAGGTTGCCAAGTACTTCTTGAATGGGACCATCCCCAGTAAAATAATGAGCAGGTCGCTGTTCTAGAAGCCTTTTCGCTCTGAGCTCTAATCAAATAAACGTCCATGAAATCGTGAGTTTGCAGCGTGGGTCTGTGCGCTGAGACCACAGTGTGTGTGGTGTGTCACGGGTTGCTGAGCTCCGTAGTGTAGGGATCCGAAGTGCTCACTGCTTCACATTTGTGGCGACATGTGATTTTTCTCACCCCAGCTGGTACTACTACCTCCGTCTTACAGATGAGCAAACATGGCCAGAGTTGCATAGAGAGTTGAGACACTGACACAGGTTGCGCTGACTACAAAGCAAGATAGCCTTTCAGGGGCCAAAAAAATGAGAGGAAGAGTCAAGAGAAAGTTGAGGAAATGAGCTAACTTTAAGGAGCTGGGGAAAGGACGGGTCTGGAGATGTTACAAAAGGTAAAGAAACAAGCTGTAGAAAGGACCTATTTAGTTTAAAAAATGGACCAGCTGCCCTGGCTGGTGTGCTCAGTGGTTAGAGTGTTGGCCTTCGAGCCCACTTAGGGTCGGGAGTTCGATTCCCAGTCAAGGGCACGTACCTGGTTGCAGGTTCGATATCCAGCCCTGGTCAGGGTTCCTGCAATAAGCAACCAATCAATGTGTTTCTCTCACATTGATGTTTCTCTTTCTTCCCCCTCCCTCCCTCCCACTCTCAGCAAAATCAATGGAAAAAGTATCCTCAGGTGAGGATTGGGGAAAAAAAGGGGCAGGGGGACCAGCTAATGTTCTTCCAAGATAAGTCTGAAATAACGCACATAGTAGGCATCACTTTATTTGTATCTAATACACTCCTACTTGAAAGTGCCTTTAAGACTTTTAAGTCCCAGACAAACAGAAGCCATCATTATGGTAATAGAGGCGTGAGAATTTTTTAGGAGAAAATGTAGAGGATGGTTATTGCTGGTTTTTTATGTGCTTCTGTCTCATTTTAACAGCCTGGGTGTAAGTTATAAAGTTCCTGTTAGATGCCATAAATAGAAGACAATCATGGTGATGCTCATGAATAGGACGGGTGTCATTCTCCATGGGGTCAGAGGTTTCTGTTTAAAAGAAAAACTGAACGGGACGTTATGGGATGAATGGAAAGCTTTTCTCCTGATCTGCTTCATTGTTGCCTCTTGAACCGCAGCAAGAAGCCTATTAAACTTCGACCAGACCTAGAGTAGCCTCTCCCTCTCCCCCCCAAATCCAAGATGATAACTGCATTTCCTGCTCAACCCGTTATGCTTGTCTTCTTGGAGAACCAAGTCTCTGTGACACTTCCTGTGGGAGAGGCGCTTCATCCTCAGGGTAAACTGAGCCACGGAAAGGCCAGGGTCTGCTTCGGGCCTGAGCCGGCCCAGTGGCTCCATTTGGGAGGGGCTCGCTCTCAGAAGGGTTCCAGGCAACTAGAACAGGAGGGTGAGCCGGTGGGAAAGGCAGAGGGAGGCTGCTCGATCTGACCTCCCATTCTGCAGGGAGCACCAAAACTCACCTTTGCAACATGAATTAGCATTAAGCATTTCTCAGAATCCTCCTCTCACGGAGCCTCTGGTGCCATCAGCTGGCCATTTTGACTTTAAAGCTGCAAGGTTGCAATCAGCCTTTTCAAGCTCACTGGGCTTGGTCTTTGCCCATTGTTCTGAGACCTGTCTTTTTTTATTTTTTTCATTGATTTCAGAGAGGAAGGGAGAGAGATAGAGTGATAGAAACATCAATGATGAGAGAGAATCATTGATCGGCTGCCTACTGGGGATCAAGCCTGCAACCCAGGCATGTGCCCCAACAGGAAACCTAACAGCAACCTCCCAACTCATAGGTCGGCGCTCAGCCACTGAGCCACGCCGGTCAGGGGGCTGTTTTACTGTTTTTGATGGGACTACTAGGACAGTTAGAGTCCACACGTGGCTTGCGTTCTGTGTGTACCAGGCAGCGCTGTTCTAGCACATGAATGCATGGGAGCCAGCGTTTCGGGGGTTCATTCTTTAGGTGACCCAGCTTCTTCATCCCCTTGTTCCCATTTCACCTGTTCTGTGAACTCAAATCAATAATCGTTTCACTCTTTTCTCTAAGTAGCTTCACCCAGCTCTCTCCTTCCCACGTCCTCCGTCTCTTTAACGTCCTGATCTTGGGGTTTTCACCCTGCAAGTGGGACACTCCGACAAGCCTTGCTCAAAGCCCTTACCTGGGCCCTTGAAGTGTGTCTCCTGGGCCAGCAGTACAGCCTCCCCTGGGAGCTGGTTAGAAATGCAGACCCTCGCCCGGCCAGAGTGGCTCAGTAGTTGAACATCAACCTGTGAACCAGGAGATCACAGTTTGATTCCCGGTCAGGGCACATGTCCTGGCTGCGGGCTCAATCCCCAGTGTGGGATCGATGATTCTCTCTCATCATTGATGTTTCTATCTCTCTCTCCCTCTCCTTTCCTCTCTGAAATCAAATTTAAAAAAAAATTTTAAATGCAGAGCCTCAGGCCCTGATGACCAGTATCTCCTCTAACAAGGTCCCCAGAGTGGGTGTGCACCCGACAGGTTGAGTGGTGAGGACTTAACCCCCGTCTTTCCTAAAGCCCCATCCTGGGTCCTCTCCACATCTGCTCCTCCAGTTCGATTTGAGGACACTTCTGTGAGGTCAGAACGAGGGGCACCTAATAGAAGCAGGTTCCAAGGCCCGTTGCAGGCCCTGCAGGTGACTTGGGCCATAGAAAAAGCGTGAGAACCACAGCTCCGTAGCAGGTCATCCATTCCGGCCCATCCTGATGGACATCTTACCTTATCTTTTATGCTCCAGGCCCCTTGGGCTCCCCATGCCCAGGCCTGGCTCCTGGTAGACATTGAAACTACTATTGAACAAATTACCATTCCCTTTTGTAAAGGCCTGACACCTCTAATCTCTAACTTGGCCAAGTGAGAAGGGACTGGACAATGAGAGGCTTCACCCTAAACTGCACTCAGCAGGGATGCGCTGAAGCTGCCGGAAGTGAGGGTGGGAGCCAGCCCCGAACTGAGCTGCCACTCCCAGGAAGGAATCAGAGCTCAGCTCTCCCCTCGGCTGGTGTCCCCTTACCGGCACTTCTGTCACCTTTGTTTTTCTTTTTTAATGTCACGGTGAGCTCTGATTTCAGCTGCTCTTACTGTTCCCCGAAGATTTGGAGTTGCTCTGCGGGTATCACAAAAACTGAAATCCAATCCGGAATCTTCGCTGAGCTTTGGGGAAGTGGAACCATGGGTGTGTTGTCATTTTCAGCTGTCCTTGGAGTAGCACCAAAGCCCCAGGAGATACCAGTCGTCTTCGGGCTCGCCCAGTTGGCTGCTGGGATTGGCTGTTACACAAACCAGCCAGTCGCCGGGTGCTGGGGACCTTCCTGAGCTCCAGTTGGTGGGAGACCTTCCAGTGTGCGAGTGGCTCTGAACTGGGACAGAAAGAGAGATGTGAACCACACTGGGCTGACAAAGCACCCTCCCCCCGCCCTTTGTCTCCCACTCGCTTCCTTCCTTTGTCACCGGCCCTGCCCCAGGGCTGTCCCACCCGGTCACATTCACTCACTCACGCTCTGGGCTCCTGTCCGTAAGGAATCTAATCCTGGGACCAGACACTGTCTGAGGCACAAAGGAATCCTGTCCTGCGGGTTGAAAGCAGGGAGGGGCATCTGGACAGGGACTTGGTCTCGTTCAGGGAATCGTTTCTAGGAGGTGGGTTCTTTGTTGCCGCGATGCCGGGCAGAGTGCCCAGTTTATGGTCTATCGTTTTCTCTCCTGAGGAGACTCCTGAAATATCGCACACACGACAGCGGCAGTTGGTAAAGTAGCGTTTGGTGGCACACTCCTCCCAGCTATGGAGCCCTCACCACTGCACCTTCCTATCCCCCACGGCTGACCGCACTGAACACAGGCTTCTCACGGACGGTACGAGGTGGACCACGCACAGTCATGGAAGTGAGAACTAGCACTGGCGTAAGCCTTGCAAAGTGTGTTGTCTGTAGAAATAGTAGAGATAGGAAGACTGTCATCCAAAACTGGCCGGTAGCTCAGTTGGTTAGAGCATCATCCCGATGCACCAAGGTTGCGGGTTCGATCCCAGTCGGTACGTAGAGGTATCAACAATGAATGCATCAGTAAGTGAACAACAATGGATGTTTCTCTGTGTGTGTCTCATCAAATTTTTTATGTGTTTTTTTATTTTTCTACTCATCAATTTTTTAAAAATATATATTTCTATTGATTTCAGAGAGGAAGGGAGAGGGAGAGACAGACAGAAACATTAATGATGAGAGAGAACCACCGACCGGCTGCTCCCCACACGCCCCCGACCTGGGATCAAGCCCAAAACCCAGGCATGTGCCCCGATGGGGAACCAAGCCTTGACCTCCCAGCTCATAGGTCAGTGCTCAAACCCTGAGCCATGCCGGTCGGGCTCCAATCAGGTGGCACAGTCAGTTCTCATACTCCCA
This sequence comes from Myotis brandtii, assembly GCF_000412655.1. Taxonomy (NCBI): domain Eukaryota; kingdom Metazoa; phylum Chordata; class Mammalia; order Chiroptera; family Vespertilionidae; genus Myotis; species Myotis brandtii. The sequence continues at coordinate 1,223,159 of NW_005367694.1, forward strand.
GGGCAACAGGGGTTTTGCTAGAAACCAGCCTCTTGCCTTCAAAGGCACCACAAAAGCCCCTCCCGAGCACTCTTTCCTCTGGCTCTTCGCCTGCCTGGGTGGGTGGCGAAGGCTTGGTCTCCATTCTCCAGATGAGAAGCCGCCCAGGCTGTGACTCGCCCCTGTCCACATGCACATCTTTGAAGAAGTAACACCTTTCAGATTCCTGCCTCCCTGACCCTCGAAAGAAAAAGACACCAGAGCCTGTGGGCTCGCCGTGTCCTCGTGGCTGCTATCCTCTGCACTTGTCAGCTGAGGCCGTTCCGCTCACGCTGCCTCCGAGCAGTTCTTTACTCTTACTGTCAATACCACTTTCTTTTTTACTGTGTTCCTCTCTGGCTAGTTGACGAGCTCCATGAAGACAGCCTAGCTCTTTGCCACCTCCCGTGGCTCACAGAACACCGCGCGTGGTGTTTTGAACCGACCCGGCGCCTTCAGGCAAGTCGGCTGGTTCGGTGGGCCTACGCCGCGGACCAGTTGGATCACGTCATTGGCCGTGTGTCTGAGGGACAGGTGTTCCTATTCAGACCCAAGAAACCGGAAACATTGAAAAACAACAGCCATGACGATGATGGACAGTGGTGGTTACTGTGCCCCACTGTCTAGGCTCAGCCGTCCACGGGCGATGGCACTCCGTCCGACGGGTGGATTTCAGAGACTCCCCGGCATTTAAATAACGTCCCCAGACTCAGCTCCCACTTCTGCCCTGATGTGCTGTTTAACACATCAAATCACAGCCCTGTTTGTTCTGAGCTTCACACTCAAACCCTCTCCTTCCTGAGAAAACAGCACCTCGGGGGCCTTGGAGATATTTCTGGTCCAGCCCGGCCGGCGTGGCTCAATGGTTGAGCATCTACCTATGAACTAGGAGGTCACAGTTCTATTTCCAGGCAGGGCACATGCCTGAGTTGCGGGCTCCATCCCCAGTGGGGAGTGTGCAGGAGGCAGCCGATCGATGATTCTCTCTCATCATTGATGTTTCTATCTTTCCCTCTCCCTTCCTCTCCGAAATCAATATATATATGTATATATACACATATATGTGTGTGTGTGTGTATATATATATATACACATACATATTTTTAAGTCCACTTAAAAAAAGATATTTCTGGTCTGTTATAAGAAAATATTTACCAGTGGGCAGGATACGGTCGAGTCATGTCTCCACTCACTTCCTAACACCCTCCCTACGAGATGGTCCTCATCGTCTGAACTGGGACCTGACGTGAACATGGGAGAGGGCCTCTCCCTGAAGGGCTGTCTCTTTTGTCCGATCCAGGTCTTCGGCAAGCAGAGCCCCTGTCCATGGGCACCTTGGGCTCATTTCGCTTTCCTGCCCCGCTGACCAGAATGTGCCCCGTGCCCTGGGCGCACAGGTACAGGGAGAAGCCGGCATTGCTGTCCCCGGGAGCAGGAGTCCCTCTGGTCCAGGTGGCAGGCAAGAAGGACCACCCCGCCCTGCTCTCCCTGGAAGAGAGTGACCTGGAAGAGCAGTTTGTGAAAGGACACGGTCCAGGGGGCCAGGCAACCAACAAAACCAGCAACTGCGTGGTGCTGAAGCACGTGCCCTCGGGCCTGGTCGTCAAGGTAGGGGAAGCAGGTGGGGCTTTCTGAGTTCACTAGAGGCTGGCACATCTCGTCCCATGCAGCCCCCTCCCAGCCCCTCTGGAGCCAGGCGCTTGCTGCCCTTGAACTTGGCAGGCAGCAGGGTTCTCGTAAAAGCATGGCTGCCGATGGCCGCAGCACTGCCGTGGGCGCTACCTCCCTGAGCAGCCAGCAGGCCTGGAGGTCTGCGAGCGTCCTCTGCCCTCCATCTCCTTGGAGGCCAGTGACACCCACCCCTCTGAGCATGAGCTCAGACCAGCCATTCCCAGCGCTCAGAAGCCTGCCCGCACGGCTGCCTGTGGGAGTCTCCCTTCCCTATAAAACCAAGCTCCCGCATCCCAGCTGCCAGCACACCTGCCCCTCTAGGAAATGGTGCCTCGGTGCAGGGGGACTGCCCGTCCACTCTGGGTGGCCAGAGGCCCGAGAGGCAGCCGAGCCTTGAGATACGACCAAGAGCAAAGCTGGCCTCGGTACCAGCGACACAGCACGGCTGAGGGCCTCACATGCTTTAGCTCTTAGTCCTCACAGGCCCCTCCACCCCTTCTTCCCGGCGGGACCGGGACCGGTAAGGAACGAGAGGTACAGAGGCTAAGGCACGCGCCAGGCCCTGCCAGCTCTCCCCACCCAGAGCACATCTCTCAGTCTCCACCACTGCTCTTCCCCTGGACGACCTGTCATTCAGGAGCCACAGGGAACAGCCTGAAACCTGACATCATTTTTGTTTAACCTGTTTTATATAACTTACTCCAAATTCTCTCGGTGCTGTTCTCTCGCCCTGACATCCCCGAATTCCCATCAGCCAGCTTCGCCGGGCCTGGCCCCCGCGCTCGGGCATCACATGCGAATGCTGTGGCGACTGATGGGAGAGCCCGTTTCCCTCTCGGACAGAAGCTGACCTTTGCACACAAAGTGCTCGTGCCCTGCCCACAGCTGGGCATTTCAGTGTATGTTTTCAAAATTATTTTGGGATTGTAAGTTATTTAAAGGCTACCGTTGCTTCTAAACAAAACCACACTCCCAACTAGAAACAGTTGCTGTGAAAGCCACATCCGACATGGGTGTGGGCCAGGGACACGCCCTGGCTTTGTCACCCCTTCGCTGGGATTCTTGCCGAGTGTCCTTGCCTCCCGGGCCCGCCCCCTCTGCAGGGACGAGGTCGCGTGTGCTGAGTCCTGGGGTCCCGAGAACCAGCCTGCGGTTCTCGGGTCACGAACCTCCTCTCCCTCCCGCAGTGCCATCAGACGAGGTCCCTCGATCAGAACAGGAAGCTGGCTCGGAAAATCCTGCAAGAGAAAGTGGACATTTTCTACAACGAGGAAAACAGTGTTGCTTACAGAGAAAGACGCGAAGCAGAGAAGAAAAAGCAAGAACGGAAGAAGAGAGCAAAGCAGACCCTGGAAAAGAAGAGGCTGCTGAAGGAGCTCTGGGAGTCGAGTAAGAGCTCCACGGCGGGAACAGCAGGTTCGGAGTGAGGAGCTGCCAGAGGCTTTCGAGGAAGAAGGCGGGGGTCCCTCCCCCGCGTGGCTACAGGGCTTCAAAAGCAGTATTTGAGCCGTTTAAAAAGCGTCAAATTGTTTTACATGGCGGATTAAACTGTGGATAGAGATGCACTTAAAATAAACCTGAGAGAAACGCAGGCGGTCCCTGCTGGAGGCAGTGGCTTCTTGGGGGGGTTGGGGCGGAGGCAGGTCATCGTCGTGAGAAGCAGCTCCGAGGGGCTGCAGGTGGCAGGCAGTTTGATTTCGGGACCTGGGCTGTATCAAGAAGGGTGTCGCCTTATGTCTTTATGCTGTACATTTGGGTACCTTATTATCAAAGGTTAGGGGGAAAAAAGGAGGACTATTTTTTAAAAGTATAACTGTTAAAAAGGTCCATTTCTATGGAGACCTGTGAAATTGAGACAAAGATTAATAACCTGTAGGGTAACCTCATCATCCGCTGGGAGGTCACTGCTCAGTAATACTTAGAGGTCAGCTTAATGTCAGGTTAAGAGAATAAAAACAAGCCCTGGCTGGTTTGGCTCAGTGGATGGAGCATCGGCCTGCGGACTGAAGGGTCCCAGGTTCGATTCTGGTCAAGGGCATGTACCTTGGTTGTGGGCACATACCCAGTAGGGGGTGTGCAGGAGGCAGCTGATCGATGTTTCTAACTCTCTATTCCTCTCCCTTCCTCTCTGTAAAAAACCAATAAAATATATTTTTTTTAAAAAAGAGAGAATAAAAACAAGATGGCACCCTAGCCAGTTTGGCTCAGTGGACAGAGCGTCGACCTGGGAACTGAAAAGTCCCAGGTTCGATTCCGGTCAAGGGCACATGCCCGGGTTGTGGGCTCGATCCTCAGTGGGGGACTTGCAGGAGGCAGCTGATCAATGATTTTCATCATGGATGTTTCTATCTCTCCCTCTTCCTTCCTCTCTGAAATCAATAAAAATATATTTAAAAACAAGACAGCCAAGACATGCAGGTTAGGAAGGCACTGGCCCCACTAGCTGGTTGTACCACATGACCAAGTGACCTCTCCCATGAGGAAGTAGGCGCATCATCCCTGTATGTGGATTTACAGGTAGGTCTAGAAGGGATGAGCTTCCAGAAACCCGATTTGCTTGTGAGTTTGTTCGACACCATCACCATCCTTTGCCCTGACCATTTGGGGCTGTTCAGGCAGGTCCATAGCCTGGCATGTTGGAACACTTCTCAAGTTCCCATAGAAAACTAACGGGAAAGACCCATGAGGTGAGCAGGTCCATCAGATACAGCGCCTCCCTCATTTCTGCAGCCAAAGAAACTGACCCCTAAGGCAGTGACCTCGTCCGGAAGCTCAAGTGTCCTCCACAAGGCTCTCTAGACCCCTGGGTGCAGTGGGCAGGACCCTTTCCCACTCCAACTTCCACCCCAAGGCCGCCAGGTAAGGTACCTGGAACAGCGCACAGGAGCCGGGAAGGGCGGGAGAGCTGCAGACAGGAGCTTCCATTCCCATCTCCTTTCCTGCACCTTTTGGCATCTCTGCAGACAAGCTCACTCCCTAGAACCCTTCCTATGGCCAGTCCTGTAAGGGCCGGACTGCCTCGAGCCTGCGAAACTGCCCATACCCCTGGCAAAGTGAGTGCTCACCCCGTGGGGATTCATAGTACAAGCTCCCTCCACCACTCGGATTCTCACACGCCCAGCACCTCCTGGCGCTGTCCGACACCATAGCAGCATGTGAGTGGCCACGGTGCATGAAAAACAGGTTCCTGCAGCACCCAGGAAACGCTCACAGGATTAGCACCTAAAGACTGAGAAGGTCCTAATTGCAGGGGACGGACGGGGAGGGTGCAGGGCAAAGTGAGGAACTGCTCTCACCGCGTTCTTTCCTGGCAACCCCTGAAGTTCACTGCAATTAAAATGCACCACAACGCAACTTTGCAACTTCGCTGTCTCCCTGCCTTGTGACCGCAGCGAACGCTTCCCCAGCCCGCTGTGCTAATCACATCTTCCCATGGCGCTTCTGGGTCAGCTGGGAAAATGCCACCTTTGACAGGTCTCTCTCACCTCTCCTTGAGGAGCTGTTTTTAAAATGCCACTTGAGCCTGGCTGGTGTTGCTCAGTGGTTGAGCCTTGACCTAGGAACCCGGAAGTCACAGTTCGATTCCCTCGCAGGGCACATGCCGGGGGTTGTGAGTTTGATTCCCCAGTAGGGGGCGTGCAGAAGGCAACTGAACCATGATTCTCTCTCATTGATGTTTCTTTCTCTATCCCTTCTCTGAAATCAATAAGAAATTAAAAAAAAAACAAACACATTTTTTAAATGCCACGATTCAAGGAACCCACATCTTGATACCAGTTGTTAATGAAAATAAGCTTTATTACATCAAGTAATAAATACATACAAAGATGCAAACAGTATTAGTCACTTTCTTCCAGATGTTTGGATCCACTGATGGGAAAGGCGGAACTGAAATCTACATACATCCTTAGGGAAAATTTCAGGGGTCCTTGTCAGGCGAGGTTGGAGGTTGAGGTTCGGTAAGTTGCTCTTTCTTCTGTATTTATAACTTGTGCATTTTAAAGATGGACTTCAAAGTACTAATAGTCATGGAAATGCTTAAGCAAAAAAAAAAAAAGTTACACTGAGCAGAATTTATAGTGTGTGGCGAACACGCTGGCTACTAAAGCGCTGCCGCAGGACTCGCTGAAACAAACCCTCAGAGCTGGATCAGCTCAGAAGAGAAACAAAGAACCACGTAACAGAAATGCATCCAGAAGAGAAACACCGGTATCTGGGAGGCCAACTACGGTTTGCGGTGATAGGTAACTGACGTGCATCATGTAAATCAATGCTTAAAAAAACAGAACGCCCTGGGTAGTTCCTAACTAACATGTAAACCTAAAACTGCGAAAATCTCCATCTCAGCGATGGGAGGTTCGGAGCCTGACGAGCCACGGGAGGAGTACGGGGAGGAGAAACCAAGCTGTTACCATTCTGAAACCGAGTTTCATCTGAATAGGGGGCATGAGCTGTCACTTCTGGGAAGAAGATGGAAAGCCTTCGCGCTGACTCGGAGGCTAGGACCTGGCGTTCCGCTCCGTCTCAGCCAAGCACTCCCGAACCAGCCCTCTCGCGTGGATGATGCCTGGAAGAGAAGAGGCAGGGGCTGGGATCATCCGCCGGACCCGGTCCGGGAGAGGAACCCGGTCCGGGAGAGGAACCCGGTCCGGGAGAGGAATCCAGTCCAAGAGAGGACTTCGAAGGAGGAAGAGGGTCCTTTCACCACCAGCCAGAGAACCCTCGTACTGAACTGGGACCCACATCCAACCACCCAGGCCTCCACATGGTTTAAACGGCTCTAAAGCCCTAGCCAGTTTGGCTCGGTGGATAGAGCATTGGCCTGCAGACCAAAGGAAACCTGGGTTCAATTCCGATCAAGGGCACGTACAAAGATCAATAGGAAAATATCCTCGGGTGAGGATTAACAAAAAATAAAAGATAAATTACACACACACACACACACATACTCTCTGAGTGGCCAGATTATTATGACCGGCCAGATTATTATGACCACCCCATCAGTACTTCGTTGGGCCTTCAATACTGCAGCAATTCTTTTTGGCATTGAGTCCACGAGATGTTGAAAGGTGATGCGAGGAATCTGACACCATGCCTGATGAATAGCACTGTCCAGTTCTGTGAGATTTGATGGTTGTGGAACCAGCTGCCTGATGGCTCTTTTAACTTCGTCCCACAAATGCTCAATTGGATTGAGATCTGGTGATTGTGGGGGCCACCGAAGCAAGGTAAAGACTCCCTCATGTTCTTGAAGCCACTCCTGCACAATACAAGCACCGTGGCATGGTGCATTGTCTTGTTGAAATAAGCCATCTCCATTGGGATACACCATCAACAGGATAGGATGAACTTGATCAACAACAATACTTAGGTATGTTGTGCTATTCAGACGTTTATAATGATCTGGCCCTCTAGCAACTTCAGCGGGAAATTATAGCTAATTTACCTACAAACGTCAGGTGGTCATAATAATCTGGCCACTCAGTGTATATATATGTATACTAATAAAAGGGTAATATGCTAATTAGACCGGGAGACCTTCCGGACGTCCTTCCGGACAAAGCCATGGTGGTGGGCTGAGGCAGAGGCAGTTAGGGGCAATCAGGCCAATTGGGGGTAAGCAGGCTGGCAGGGGGGCAGTTGGGGGTGAGCTGGCTGGCAGAGGGTGGCAGTTGGGGGTGTGCAGGCCAGCAAGGGGGGGCAGTTGGGGGCAAACAGTCCAGCAGGCAGAGTGGTTAGGGGCGATCAGGAAGGTGAGCGGTTAGAAGCCAGCGGTCCTGGATTGTGAGAGGATGCAGGCTGTACTGAGGGACACCCCCACTCCCATGTACGAATTTCATGCACCGGGCCACTAGTATGTGTGTATATATATCCCAAAATTCACGCAAGAAGTAATTTTGATAGAAAACACAGGTTTATAATTAAAAATTGTAAATTTTTTATTGATTCATAAAGTATACAGTATAGGGTTATGTATGGAATAGCATATCGGGTAAATGGCCTCCACGGCTTTGCTGGCACATACGCACTCTTTTGTTATTGCCTGAGCAGCCGCATTTTCGAAGAAGAATGGTCTGATGATGCCTCCAGCCCAAAATCCGCACC
>NW_005367694.1:1230982-1231596 GCF_000412655.1 Myotis brandtii
TGGAGGCCATTTACCCGATATGCTATTCCATACATAACCTTATACTGTATACTTTATGAATCAATAAAAAATTTACAATTTTTAATTATAAACCTGTATTTTCTATCAAAATTACTTCTTGCGTGAATTTTGGGACACCCTTTATATATGGCACTAACATCCACTCCCCCCTCTCTCTTCTTTAAATGTTTTTATTAATTTCAGAGAGGGAGAGAGAGGGAGAGAGAGATAGAAACATCATTGATGAGAAAGAATCATTAATCGGCTGCCTCCTACACGCCCCATACTGGGGATCAGGCCTGTACCCCGGGCATGTGCCCTGACCAGGAATTGAACTGTGACCTCCTGATTCATAGGTTGATGCTCAACCACTGAGCCACACCGGCCCGGGCTCCTTCCCCCTCTCAAAGCCCTTCCCTCCTGGGGTCTCCCTAACCCCTTCCTTCTGCACTCAAGGTGCCACCAGCCAGCTCTTTCTTCGAGACAGGACTCCACACCAACTGCACTCCCATCAGGTGGCACAAGTACCATCTTTAAGCCTGACTCACTTTGAAGATCCCACACCTTAAAGTTGTTGCTTTTCGTTGTGTTTTTTTTTTTTAAATATATTGATC
>NW_005367694.1:1232027-1238553 GCF_000412655.1 Myotis brandtii
CTCTCTCTCTCTCTCTTTCTCTCTCTCTCTCTCTCTCTTTCCCTCCCTCCCTCCCTCCACTTTCTCTGAAAATTAATGAAAACATGTCCTCAGGTAAGGATTTTAAAAATTCCATAAAACATTCTGGGCTCACTGGCTGATCGCCGACCTATGGACAGTGCGCCGCACTCCCTCGTGCCCACTGTGGCCCTCTCACCTGCTACCACATGAGCTGGCCGCTGGGCAGGACCAGCTGCCCACCCAGGCTGTGCCCAGAGTGGCCACTGGGTGTGCCACATGCTGACTTCACCACAGCTCCCGATTCCCTGCTAGACCCTGAGGTTCAGCATGGTCCCAGGGACTTCCATTCAGGTAACCAGGACATCTGCCTGACTCTAACTGAGGCCCGGATGACAGAACAACGCCCACCTGGCCCCGGGCTGGCCAGGGTTCAGCTCCACACCCACCCAAAGCCCTTTCCGGTTCCAGCCTCTGACCGCCGGTCCCCTTCCCACTAATGCCTGCCTGTGCTCACCAGCCCAGCCACCGGTCCTCACAAGGCTCCCGATGCACCAGTCCTCTGCCGGCCCTGCCTGTCACCATGGAGCCATGACCCCCGACAGTGGCCCCCACGGACGCCTCTGTTTATAACCGGCTTTTCCTCCAAGGTTGTTTCCCGAACCCTCTGAAGATCCCCAAATCCCTCCTGAAATGACCCTCACACAGAGGCCACTGGGCTCTGAGCTGCCACCTTCTAAAACAGAAGTCCTCCCTCCTCCTCTCCCTTCACAGGGCAGCCAATGGCCTCCCGTCCTCTGAGACCCACTGGTCACGCACATCGTCGCCTGGTCGCCTTTTCCCTGTGCTATTCCCTCCATCACAGAAGCACTCAGGCACCCCGTCGCCTGCCCCGGACTAGCACAGACGACCCCCACCCCCCGCGGCCACAGGAGGGCAGCAGGGAGGAGGCAGAGCTTCCGAGAGTCCTTTTCAAAACAGATGAACCCTCCTGGCAGCCACGGGGCGGGCAAGGCTCACAGCTGAGCTGCCCCTCTTTGAAGCCCCTTCCCATCAGACCCCCAAGCCCACATCCCAGAGCCGCTCACCCCATGGCAACTCTAACAAACCGGGAGCCCCTGTGGCTCGGCGACCCCCCACCCTCCCATGAACCCCTAGAAAACCTCCACAGCAGTGCTGGGCCGGGGCCTTGGGGTCGCCTGCGGGACGAACCTCGTTTCAGTCTCTCCATCGCGCTCTTGCTGCCCGCGTACGTGGGCCGGATCTCTTTCCCCAGCTCTTCGATGATGGCCAGCAGCTCAGCATATTTGCTCTGGGGCACCTGGCTGTTCCCTGTTCCCTAGAATCAGAAAGAAGGTTCAGATGGACGGAAACCCACCTGACTCCGACACCAGTCAGGGCCACCATGTGCCTGCGGCAGCAAGGACAAGACGTGCAGGGAGGGCGGCGGGCCGAGCGCTGTCCCCGCTGAGGGACACCCACAGAGCAGGGAGGTGGCCCGACTGGCCTCACACTCCAGGAACCCACCCGGCAGCTTCCAGAAAGCTCCCTGCTTCTCCACGGCCTGTCTCCTCAGCAAAGGCTTCACTAAGAATGTCCTAGGGCCCAGGGGGACGAGCAAGTACAACCCAGGGGCTGAGGGTGCAGAGCAAGTGGGCGAGACGGAGGCCACGCCTGGGGTGGGCAAGACTAGAAAAGTCACCCAAGGCCATCTGGACGGAGCCCATCTTCCCCCACTGGCAGGGCTCCCCCCACAGAAACCCTTTTGTCCAGACACCTCAACAGCCCCAAGCAGCACCCAGACCACAGACCAGAGGCCGGGTTCCCCATGGGCCTCTCCCTCCTCCATCTCCACCATCTCCTCCTCCTCCTCCTCCATCTCCATCTCCTCCATCTCCTCCTCCTCCATCTCCTCCATCTCCATCTCCTCCTCCTCCTCCATCTCCTCCACCTCCATCTCCTCCTCCTCCTCCATCTCCTCCTCCTCCATCTCCTCCATCTCCTCCATCTCCATCTCCTCCTCCGGCTGGCAGGGCCATGCTCCCTCTGAAGGCTCTAGGCCAGCCGTGAATAAAACTAAAAAAAAAAAAAAACCAAACCCTTTTTTTTAATGATGTTTACTTTGAATTTATATTAGTTCACACAAACACTCCATCCATGCTTTTGTTCCGGCCCTCCGGTCCAGTTTAAGAACCCATTGTGGCCCTCGAGTCAAAAAGTTTGCCCACCCCTGGCCCAGGGGGACGAGCAAGTACAACCCAGGGGCTGAGGGTACAGAGCGAGTGGGTGAGACGGAGGCCATGCCTGGGGTGGGCAGGACTAGAAAAGTCACCCAAGGCCATCTGGACAGAGCCCATCTTCCCCCACTGGTAAGGCTCCCCCTACAGAAACCCTTTTGTCCAGACACCTCAACAGCCCCAAGCAGCACCCAGACCACAGACCAGAGGCCGGGTTCCCCATGGGCCTCTCTCTCTTCCATCTCTATCTCCTCCTCCTCCTCCATCTCCTCCTCCTGTTCCATCTCCATCTCACCCTCCTCCATCTCTTGCTCCTCCTCCTCCTGCTCCATCTCCTATCCTCCTCCACTTCCACCTCCTCCTCCCCAGTGGCACCAGGACCGGCCTTCCCTCCTGGAGGCCCTCGCCTGCTCCTCCCTCCTCTCTTCCATCTCTATCTCCTCCTCCTCCTCCATCTCCTCCTCCTGCTCCATCTCCTCCTCCTCCATCTCCTCCTCCTCCTCCCCAGTGGCACCAGGACCGCCTTCCCTCCTGGAGGCCCTCGCCTGCTCCTCCCTCCTTCTCTGCTGCCTCTGCTGCTTAGTCTCGAGGTCCTTCCTCTTCTCCTGGTCCAGGTCCTCAGCCTCCTGCCGGCGCCTCCTTGTGGCCCCGCACTCCTCCTTCCGCTGCTCCCGCCACCGCCTCATGGCCAGGGCGTTGCGCTGCCTCTCCAGGCTGCGCTTCAGCCCATCCTCCCGCCGCCGCCGCTTCTTCAGGCGGTCCCTTTCCCGGGCCCGGGCCCGCTTCTCCTCCTGGGACAGGATGGGCTGGCGGGGCATGGCCAGGGAGCCACCACCTCACCCCCAAGGACAGTGTCCGTGACGACCTCAGAATGTGGTGAGTTCCGGCCACGAGAGAGAACCTTGCAGCTGGCAACCGTGGGTCCCTCCACAGGCCGCGTCTCCCTGGCAGGTGCCACGGAGGCTGAAGTGGCTGCCTCCACTATGCTCCGACCACCCCAGGGACCCCCACTTGGCAGTGAGAAAACTAGGTCTCAGCGAGATTGCCAGGTGGGGTCCTGTTTTCAGAAGTGGCAGAACCAGAGCCCGGCCGGCATGGCTCAGTGGTTGAGCATCGACCCATGAACCAGGTCCGGGTTCAATTCCAGGTCAGGGCACATGCCCGGGTTGCGGGCTTGATCCCCAGTTATGGGGCGTGCAGGAGGCAGCCAATCAATGATTCTCTCTCATCATTGATGTTTCTCTCTCTCCTTCTCCCTTCCTCTCTGAAATCAATAAAATTATATATGTTTTTAAACAGAAGTGGCAGAACCAGGTGTAAACCCAAGTAGCCTCGCTCAGGGGCCACCAGCTCCTCACCACATGCATCTGGACTCCTCTTTGCTGGGGCTGCGACCTTGTGGGGGGGAGTGGGAACCGGACCCCGCCCCTCTGTTCCGGGTCAGACCCAGAGTCAGGTCAGTTCTTCTTCCCCAGGCATCAGGCACAAGACCCACCAGGGACATACAAGGGGTGGTGGCCCCCCCAACAGAACCGCAGCCCCCAAGGCTTCCATCTTTCCCTGAGCTCCCCATCGCCCATCCCAGCTCAGTGTCCCCATGAAACACCCTGCCACCCTCTGAGATGCCTCAGGCCCTGAACGTGAGTCCAGCCGGGTCTGTGACCTGAGGAAGCTCGGATCACTTCCACCCATCATTTCTACTCCTTCGTGTCTCTCCCACCGAGTCCCCGGCCCCTCCCGCTGCGCATCACCCCCGCCGCCATACCTGCGTGTAGCCTAGAGATGGTGGTCCGTAGTCACTCAGCAGCTGGCGGTACTGGGAGGACGTCGCCATGCTGGTGGAAGGCGGGTGGACGCTCCCAGCTAGGGGGAGGAGAGAGCAATCAGGAATCCCGTAGCCGTGACCAGCCGTCCCCGAGGCGAGGATTCGGGGCCTGCCACAGCCCCCCTGCCCGGGACCCATGCCATCAACAGTGGCCTATCATCTCCGCAGGACAGAGAACCCGGCTCCTGTCCTCTAGCTTGGCCTTGGCCGACCCCTGGCCTCGACGACTGGTCGTAAAATGTAACTAGCAGGCCACCGGGCTTCGCACCCACCGCAGCAGCAGACACACTCCTGTGGTCCGAGACCTCCTTCCCATCCCTGCAGTCGGGAGTGGTGCCCACGATGACAGGTGCTGCTCCGCTCAGCCTAACCCTCGCCAGTCTCCCTGTTCCCCAGGGGCCGATCACCGAGAGCCACACCACTGCCACAACTGCCCCTGCAACCGAGGCTGGTCCCCAACCCACCCCCCACCCCCCGGGCGGCGACATCCCGCGGGCCCAAACCTCTGGGGACCACGTGGGGAGGGAGACGGGGCGGGGTTTGGATCTGAGCCCCATCCCTGGGTGCACGGGACACAAGGTCAGGAATCCGGAGTAAACCACGGCCTGTGTGTCCTCAGACAAGCCCTCACCCTCTGGGCCCGTCACCCTCTCCCCAAAGAGGGGGCAGGACTCTTGAGAGTCCGAGTCTACGCCCAGATGACTTGCACCCAAAGAAGGGACGGGTGGCCCCACTCATGGATTGCAATTCTCAAAGACACTGTCCCTTGGCAGCCGGGGACCACGTGGGGCCAGGGCCCGGCGCAGGAGGGCGTCTCCTGATCGGGGTGGACCGGAGGCGGGGGATTCCCCGGCTCCCGCTCAGGAGCCGGAAGCATGCAGACCTGTAATGGCGTCCGAGTGGCCATTAGCGGGGAAAGGATGTCCTGTGGAATTACAAACAGCGGTAACCATGGAGAATTTACCTAGCCCTCCTCGGCAGCTGCCCGCCCGCCTCCACGCCCGGCCAAGGAACAGCTCCCCCCGGCCTGCCGCCTGCAGAGCCAAACCAGCTCTCTCACACGCAACACAGCGGGCTCTGCAGACTTGGCCCCGGGGAGGGACAGCTGGTGCCAGGCTGGCCAAAGCGACCAGCTGCTCATCTAGTGTGGGCAAGGGGAGGGGCAGGGAGGGGGAAGTTCAGGAGCTCGAGAACCCGGGAGCTCCTGGCTGGAGAGAGAGAAACAGGCCAGAGAGGGTGGGCGCTGCCCCAGGCCACACAGCACAGGGGAGGCTGACCTCAACGCCTGTCCCTCTGTCCTGGAGCGAGGGACAGCTCTATCCATTCACGCTCAGGCCTGCCCTGGGTTTACCCACCGGGAGCCTAGGATTATGCTCAAGGATGGGACACTGGGCTGCCAGCGTGGCTCAGGGGTTGAGCATTGACCCATGAACCAGGAGGTCATGGTTCGATCCCCAGTGTAGGGCGTGCAGGAGGCAGCCGATCGATGATTCTCTCTCATCATTGATGTTTCTCTCTGTCGCTCTCCCTTCCTCTCTCTAAAATCAGTAAAAAGGTTTTTTTTAAGGCATGGGATGCTCAGTCAGGACACTTGGATACGGCCACTCCAAGAGGGCATCTGGGCACACCACGGGGCAGCTCTGAGCCTCTAAAGCGGGAGGAACACGCGCTGGGGGAATGTGCTGCCCTTCATGGGGGCTGAGACCTCCACCCGGGCACAGGGTTTGGGGCAGGATGGCTGCCCTGAGCTCCCCTCGCCCTATCAGCCAAACCCCGATTTCCTGCACTTTCTGATGTGGGCACTGAGTGTGGTCTGGTGAGCTCAGGCTTTGCAGCCCCAGAACTGGACCCTAAGCCCGACCACTACAGGTTGTGACACCTCCCAGGATGCTCAGGGTGAGGCTGGGGCTGGCGTGGATCATCCCAGGGCACCTCACGGCATCTGGGAGATGCCAGCTCCCTGGCAGAGGTGGGCTGGCAGCCCCAGGCATCCTCCTGGTCTTCTCTCCGACAGGCCAGGGCCTGGCCGAGGAGCCAGTCCAGCTGTGCCACACCTGGCTGTGTGACCGCAGACAAGCCCCTGCCCCCTCCGGGCCTCGGTTTCTCCACCTGTTTGAGGCAATGGTCTAAGGGCTCTAGGTTGGGTGTTGGGGGCTAAGGGAGGAGGGAGGAGAAATTGCTCGGTTTGGGTTGGGGGGAGGGGAGTCAGGCAGTAGCTCAGGGCAGGTGACCCCCACTGGGTGCCAGCGCATCCCTTACTCTGTGTTGAAGGGGAGGGGGGTTGTCTGTGGCCCTGGAGTTCCACTCAGGCCCACTGCTTCCTGCAGACCCCCAGGGTCGGGCTGCACGAGGCCAGGGAGAAAAGCCGGCTGGGTGTGCGCGCTGCGTCTCGGAGCCGCAGACAATGCGCGCAGTGTGCGGGGACCAGGGAGGCCGAGCCGGGGAGGGACCCCGAGGCCAGCAGCTC
>NW_005367694.1:1238667-1239734 GCF_000412655.1 Myotis brandtii
GCCTGGGGGGGGCTCTCCGGCGGGGAGGCGGAGGCTTTGTCTAACTCCGCCACTGCCACCGCGGGCCAGGCCGTGGCTTGGCAACCCGTGCGCAGGAGGCAGGGCTGGAGGGCATGAGGGATGATGACAAGGAAGCCCGAGGAGCGGCCGTGGAGAGTCCATCTTGGATGCAAATGGCAGGGGGAGATGGGGCGCTGGGAAGGGGTCCACGCGCAGGGGGCGGCCCCCACCGGCACCCCAGAGAGCCGGGGACCTCGGCACCCCTCCTGGATCTCGCCAGAGAAGAAGAAGACCCGCGCCCAGGCGCTGGGCAGCCCAGACCGGCTTCAGGGCTCCTGAGCGGGTGCCTGTCACTCATGCCCCAGATCCCAAAGGTCCCAGGGCAGGGTCCAGCGCAACTACCCCGGGGCAGGCCCGCGATTTCCCGCCTGGCGGCGAGGCTGGCGCAGGACTCTCACTCCCCCTCCCCACCCCAGGATGACAGACGAGGGAGGGAGGGAGGGAGGGAGGGAGCCTACCTGGACACAAAGCCTGTCTCTCTGAGCTTTGCAGACCCCAGAGCAGGTGAGAACATTTGAGAAAATAGTCCTGTTTGCTCTTGGGGCTCAGAACCCACATTCAACTACCACCCCGCCCCAATCCATACCCTGAATCTTAACCCTTTTTAATCCCCAAGTCTGCATCCAAAAAGTTAAATGCCTGTGCATTCACCTGTGTGTATATGACTGCACGCTGCTTTTTTGGGTCCCTCTGCAGATGAGTGGATTAAGGAGTCACCATTTGGAGACAAGGCCGAACCTGGCCGACTGCCAGCGCCAGCGTGGCATTTCTGACCGGGAGGCCAATCCCCTCCCCGGCCTCTGCCCCCTCCCCCCCTCCCACCCCAAGGCGCCTAGCTTTTGGGGAAGTCTGTGTCCAACCAAGTGTCTAAAGCAGAAGGACGGGGGAGGGGACAAAGCCGGCCCCTCCAAACTCCACCAGGTCACAGCCCCTCCCGTCTCCTCCGGCCCCTGGGGCGAGGCCCGGGGCGCAGCCTCCAGCGGCCTGACAACTTGTGGAGGAGTTTC
>NW_005367694.1:1240987-1298455 GCF_000412655.1 Myotis brandtii
GGGAAAGTTTGGGGGGCTGGGGTCCGGGCGCGGCGCCGGCCCCGCGTGGGTCCCTTTCTTCTTCGGCGCCTGGAGGTTTCTGATTTTACCGCTTAAAATAAAATTTTTAAAAATCCTTTTATTTTAAATAGCAAGATGGGGTTTCAGCATTACTTTCCGTCCCCTGGCCTGTGGGGGGCAGGGATGGAAAATTACCTGGAGAAAATGGTGGCGAGTGGTATTTTTAAGCACGTAGATCCTTCCAGACGCCGAGGTCTGGCTCTGCCCCAGAATCAGAACAGCCAATTCTTGACATTGATTTCAAATAAATGCCACGTCCCTGTCTGTAGTAAGTGGCTGTTAACCCTTTGGGGGGCCGGCGACTCCTTGGAGACAACTGACAAAAGCCAGGAATTTCCCCCCTGGGGAGAGTCCCGCTGGCATTTACATCATTGTGCCACCTTAACTCCTTCAAATATTGAAGAAGCGCCTACTACGCGCCCGACACTGTTCCAGGCGCCAAGGGTACAAGAACGAATGTGGCCACGGTTCTCCTCCCCTGGAGTTGACCTGACAATTTGGGGCCCCCCTGGGCCCCAGCCCAGCCTCAAGTCTGACTGCAACGCAATCATCACATGTAGCTGAGATTAGATGATTAAGCTTTTGAAGGTACTCTGGCCTAGAGTTGTGCTTAAATAGGGAAACTCATCAAAATACACAAGATGCCCACCCTTTGCCATCCTTTTTGATAACAGTGGTTTGCAAATCTTTTTTTTTAAATATACTTTTATTGATTTCAGAGAGAGGAAGGGAGAAGAGAGGGAGAGAGAAACAATGATGAGAGAGAATCATTGATTGGCTGCCTCCTGCACACCCCCTACTAGGGATGGAGCCCGCAACCCAGGCATGTGCCCTTGACTGGAATTGAACCCGGGACCCTTCAGTCCACAGGCGAAGCTCTGTCCATTGAGCCAAACCAGCTGCGTCTGGTTTGCAAATCTTGCCGGTGGTCACAGACTTTCAGACATCTGGATCTAGTGAGGAAGGGTTGTCACCCAAGCCCGCCTTCCGCCCCAGCTCAGGCGGCTCCCCTTGTGATCAACTTCAGGCTTATCCAGCCCAGGACGCTCAGCGAAATTTTATTTCATCAACCAATGAATGACACCTTCTCCTACACCCCCTCCCTCCCCACCGCCCACCCTCCCAGGGATCCAATACTCAAAAGTAGCACACCGTCCATTCCTAGCCACAATGTGATTTTCAGTTGTTTCAGTAGTCACATTTTAGAAAGTAACAAGAAACTGATGAAATTGAATCTTTAATACATGTTAACACAATATATCCAGAACACTGTGTTTTCCATGTGTAAGGAATGTAAAGAAATTAAGATGCTTTGTATCATTTTTATCATACAAAGTCTTCCAAACCCAGCGTGTATTTCACACTCACAGGGTGTCAGAATTCAGACCCGCCCCATTCCAAGCTCATACTAACCACAAGGGCTGGCGGCTTTCCTATTGGACGACCGTGCAGGGTGAGAGGCTACAAGCAGAGGGCTCATAGGGCGGACACACCTGGGCAGGAATCCTGGCTCCACTACCTCTGAGCTGTTTGTGCCTCCAAGTCCTGGGGCGAGAATCCGGATCTCAGGGCATGGCTCCTCGCTTTCCATATTGTTGTGTGTGTTTTTTTACTGTGATGCCCACCCCCTCACTTGAAGTCCTGATCGATGGCCATTGAAAAATATTTTTTCCTTTTGTTTTTCATTGAGATCCAATTCACTTAGCATAAAATTCACCCGTTTAAAGTATACAACTTAATGGCTTTTAGTGCATTCACAGGGTTGTGCAAGCATCACCACCATCTAATTCTAGGTCACCCCAAAAAGAAACTCCATACCCAATACAGTCACTGTCCTTTTCCCACTACCCTTACTTTAGGCCACCTCTAACCTACTTTCTATCTCTATGGACGTACCTATTCTGGGCGTTTCATATAAATGGAATGATGCAATATGTGACCTTCTGTGCGGCTTCTTTCATTTAGCATCATGTTTTGTTTTGTTTTTAAGTCTTTTTACTTATTTTATTATGTTTTATAAATTTTTTTATTTTTTTAAAAATATATTTTATTGATTTTTTACAGAGAGGAAGGGAGAGGGATAGAGAGTTAGAAACATCGATGAGAGAGAAACATCGATCAGCTGCCTTCTGCACACCCCCTACTGGGTATGTGCCCGCAACCAAGGTACATGCCCTTGACTGGAATCGAACCCAGGACCCTTGAGTCTGCAGGCTGACACTCTATCCATTGAGCCAAACCTGTTAGGGCAAATTTTTTCTATTTTAGAGAGAGTGGAAGAGACAGAGAGAAATATCAATGTGAGAGAAACACATCCATCAATTGGTTGCCTCCATCCAGCACGCGCCCTGACCAGGGCCCGGAGCAGGGAGGAGCCTGCAACCCAGGTCTGTGCCCTTGACTAGAATCGAACCCGGGACCCTTCAGTTTGCAGGCCAGTGCTCTATCCACTGAGCCAAACCGGGTAGGGCTTTATTTATTTCTAGAGAAAGAAGGAGGGAGAAAGAGAGAAACATGGATATGAAAGAGAAACATCAATCAATTGGCTGCCTCCTGCACGCCCCTACCAGGGATCTAGCCCGCCACCCAGGCATGTGCTCTGACCTGGAATTGAACCAGCAACCCTTCAGTGCATGGGAGGACACCCAACCATCTGAGCCACACTGGCCAGGGCCATTTAGTATCGTATTTTCCAGGTTCATCCACATTGTAACATGTATCAGTATTTTGCTACTCTCTTATTCATGGCAAATACTATTCCATTGGAGGGAGAGAACACACCACCAGTTGACGGATAGTTGGATTGTTTCCACTTTTTGGCTGTTATAAGTACGGCTGCTATGAACATTTGTTTACAATTTTTTCTATGGACAACAGCTTTCAAATTCTTTGGGGTATATACCCAGGAATGGAATTGCTGAATCTTATGTTTCACTTTTTGGGGAACCACTAAACTGCTTCACCATTGTACATGCCCACTAGCAATGCATGAGGCTTCCAATTTCTCCATATCTTCACCGACACTTGTTTTTATCTGACTTTTTTTATTTTCCTAATGGGTGTGAATTAGTATTTCCTGGTTTTGATTTGCATTTTCCTAATGAGCAGTGATGTTGAGCATCTTTTTATGTATTTACTGGTCATTTGCATATATTCTTTAGAGAAATATTATAATCCTTTGCCTATTTTTAAACTGAATTTTCTTTTTATATTAAATTGTAAGTCTTTTTATACATTCAGGGTACTGGTTCCTTCTCCGATATATACAGGGTGTCCCCCAAAAATTGTATATGGACTTTGAATGATTCTAAAGTCAGTGTTTATTAACATACAGTTCATTTTTAAAATTTAAAAGAACCTACAGAAATGAATACATTTTTTGGTCAATGCCTGTTTTCAAATTGATGACTGTTCTGGTCCACACACTGCTGTGAACTCGAAGCAATGGAATTGCAAACATCAAGGATCATTTCGCTCAGTATTTGTGTGCCCTCAATTCATCAACTGTTGCCGGTTTTGTACCGTAAACTTTATCTTTTATGTATCCCCATAAAAAAAAAAAGTCTAGTGGCACTTTAGGATACATTTTCTTTGTTCATAGCTTAGTCTGACTTCACCCATTATCTCAAATCAGTTAAACCTGAAAAGGAGTGAGAATTAAGTGAGTTATCAGCTGTTACATTGTATATACATTTTGGGGGGACAACCTATTT
Source organism: Myotis brandtii (assembly GCF_000412655.1). Classification (NCBI taxonomy): domain Eukaryota; kingdom Metazoa; phylum Chordata; class Mammalia; order Chiroptera; family Vespertilionidae; genus Myotis; species Myotis brandtii. The sequence goes on from NW_005367694.1 coordinate 1,244,761, forward strand.
TTTGCAAATAGTGGCTCCCATTCTTTGGACGATCTTTTCATTTTTATGATGAGGCACTTTGACACACACACGTTTTTAGTTTTCACAAAATCCAGTATTTCTCTTTTTTCTCTGATTTGCTGTGCTTTTGGTATCATACCTAGTCCAAGGACATGATCATTTTCACCCAGGTTTTTGTTGAAGACTTTTTATTCTTACGTTTAAGCCTTTGATTGGTCTTTCGTTAACTTTTGTGTCTGATGTGAGGTAGGCCCAAATTCATTCTTTGCACATGCATGTCCAGTGGTCCTGGCACCACTTGTTGAGAAGACTATTCTTTCTCCGTGTAATGGTCTTGACACCCTTGTTGAAAATCAATTGAGGATAAATATGAGGGTGTATTCCGGGACTCAGTTCTATTCCACTGATCTAAATGCCGGTCCTTTGCCAGTACCACACTGCTTTGATTACTGTGGCTTCGTAGTAATAAACTTTGAAAGCAGGAAGTGTGAGTGCTCCAATTTTGTTTTTTCCTCTCAAGGTTGTTTTGGCTATTCTGGGTCCCATGAATTTCCATATGAGTTTTAGAATCTGCTTGTCTATTTTAAAATTTTATTTATTTATTTTTGGCCACACAAGAAAAGACAATTGGGATTTTGATAGGACTTGAATTATATGTGTGTATCAATTTAGGGAGTTACTGCTCTCCAATTCACGAACCCAGGATAGCTTTCCATTTATATAGGTTTTTGTTGTTGTTTTTGCTTAATCCTCACCCAAGGACATTTTTCTATTGATTTTTAGAAAGAGTGGAAAGGAGGGGGGCAGACAGAGAAATATCGATGTGAGACACACTGATTGGTTGCCTCCAGCATGTGCCCCGACTGGGGCAGGGATCCAGCCTGCCGAAGTATGTGCCCTTGAGTGGAATCGAACCTGGGACTCTTCAGTCCACAGGCTGATGCTGTATCCACTGAACCAAACTGGCTAGGGCTAGGTCTTATTTCTTTTTAAAAATATGTTATTTTTATTGATTTCAGAGAGGAAGGGAGAGAGAGAAGCAGAAACATCAATGATGAGGGAAAATTGTTGATTGGCTTCCTCCTGCATGCTCCACACAGCCCCCATACTGGGGTGGAGCCCGCAACCCAGGCATATACCCCGACCAGGAATTGAACCTTGACCTCCTGGTTCATAGGTTGACGCTCAACCACTGAGCCACGCCGGCCAGGCTAGGTCTTATTTAATTTCAACAATGCTTTCTAATTTGCAGTGTGCAAGTCTTGTACTTCTTTAAGTTTATTCCTAAGCATTTCATTATCTTTAATGCTATTGTAAATGAAATTATTTTAATTTTTATTGATTTTGAGAGAGAGAGAGAGAGAGAGAAACATCAATTTGTTATTCCACTTGTTTTTGCATTCATTAGTTGATTCTTGTATGTGCCCTGACCAGGGATCAAACCCACAACCATCAAAAACATAAAAATTAAGTATTGCAAACTCCTTTAGCATCCAGCCAACTCTTTGCCTAACCCTTGCTGGTAATTCTTCACAACAGAGATTTGGGAGCAATCGTGTGTCATGGGCGTCTCCTAACCCAACGGTGCACTTGCCACCCAGGGTGGGCAGCTTTCAGAGGACAAAGACGACTTCCCGAGAATTGGACTCTAAAAATAAGCATTTTTGCACATTTTTAAAGCCTCCTTTCTCTCCCTAAAGGCCTCCCCAGATGGCTTCTTTACATCCTGCTCTCAAATGACTAGCTGATAAATATTCATACGTATGGAAATTGCACATACTCCAACCCCCCAGCCAATTAACATTTGTACTTTCCGCATCTCAGGGGTGGTGCCCCTTGTTCCCGGGCCCTGTCCTCTGCTACACACACACACTCTCTGTGCAGGGACCCGTTCTTTGGCCTCCTTATGGCTAACTTGCCTAGGGCAGTGGTTCTCTACCAGGGGCGAGACTGCTCCTCAGGAGACAGTTGGCAATACCTGGACCCTAGGGGGGGTCACAGCTGGGGAGGGCGGTGTAGTGTGCCCTACTGGCATCTAGTGGGTACAGGCCAGGGGTGCTGATAAATGCCCTCCAATGGCTCCGGACGGACAGCCCCACCCTCCAAAGAATGGCCGGGCCCCAACATCGATAGTGTGGGGACCCAGGGGCACACGTGGCGAGGCTGACAGCAGACTTGAATACACAAAAAACAGGAACAGAACAACTCAGGATGTGGAGGGTCTACAGGAAGTCTGGTCTCTCATGTCTTATTCAAAGTACTACTCAGCTTGTTCAAGTTACACATTTAAAAGCAAGTTTCCCTTCAGTCTTCAAGCTCGAGGTACAAATATTTTAGTCAAAATGCAAAACACTCCCTTTTCACTCGCTCTTCAATTAATGCTCAATTACCTTATGTATCTGACAAGATTAAATTCCCCTAAACGTTAACAGCATTTACAAATGTGATTACATTCCCTTAAGTGTTGCATGCTACAAATAGAAGGATTCGCTGGAGCGTTTCAAACCCCGCAGAGCGGACTCACAAACAAGCCAAACTCCCAACATTTCAGAAAACCCTCCCTCCCTCCCGCCTCCGTTCTCCAGGCCGAGGGCAGGGTGGGGAACCATTTGGTCTGGCCCTGCCAGGGCATTTGTGGTGAGTTAATTAAATGTCTGACCAAATACAGCAGGCTACTTCTTAAGTGGGTAATTTTGTGTGCCCTGGGAATGATGTTATAAATATCCACATGGCCCTTGGCAGCAAAGAGGTTCCCCACCCCTGGTCTAGAGGGAGCAGTCACTCCTGGCCCCGAACACCTTGGGGACGGGCCCCACCCTTACTGGCTCCCTGACCTCGGAGCCCATCACCTTGTCTGTAAAGTGACAGTGAGGGTGCCCACATATGGCAAAGGGATCTAGTCACTTCCTGGGCAGCTAACCCTTCTCCTTTTTGAGCTGTCTTCTCTCCCGTTTATCCCCAACTTCTCTTGTAAGGAGCTGACCGGACTTCTTAGCCAAAACGCATTCCTCCCCCAGTGAGCCCAGAGCTCAGCACTAGCATGCAATCACCCGACTCCTCTCCACCCACTCGCTTCCTCAGGGCAGTCGGGTGCCCCCGACCTCCACCCGTGGGCCGCCCGCACAGCTCTCCAGTCTCCCGCCTCGCTCCTAGGACCACTTGTTGACCGTCTGTGACACTGGAATTACTACCCATGAGGAGTCACCCCGGGGGACAGCATGTGGCCTGACGCTAGACACACAGCAGTTGCTTATTAAACACTTGCCAAATAAATGAGTATTAAATTCAGGTACCAAGTGCATAGAAATGAGAAACTAAAAGCCCTGTTATAGCTTACGAGCAGAGTAACTTCACCTGAAAACTAGGGGACTGAGGGCTGTGGAAATGAATCCAGAAAGCCGTCGACTGCGACAGGTATACACCAAGCGCGCGCCACTCCCTGCGGCTTGTCTGCATTGGTTTCTGTTTTGTCGTCTCATGGGCAGAGCTTAAGTCTTAGGGCCACAGGCGGGGTGGCTGGCTGTTCAGCAGGAGGAATGGGTTTTCAACAGAGAGCCTCGTGTTCCACGTCCTCCGCCACCCGTGGCTGCCCTTGTTTTGTGGCCTCTTTCAGGGAAGACGCCGGGTGACCTGTCTCGGCAGTGGTGGGAGCAGGGCCTCGGCCAGGCCTAGTCCTAACCGCTCCACCGCGCCCTGGCCTCCATCTCACCCATGCCCCGAGACATCGCCTGCAATTCATTTTAGGGACACGGCCACATAAAAGCCACTCTCCAGGTGAACGTGTTGGCACTGATACAGCCCAGAACCCAGACAAGGAACACACGGAGCGAGAGGAAGTATATTAGCTGGTTTAATTTATTTAAGAATCTTACAAAGAAAGAAAACCAAAGGAAACAAAACAAAACAAAACAAGAAAACCCACAACAACTAGACACAGAATTTGTTACGCTTCATGGTTGATCGTTTTTCCTGGCGAGGTCAGCCTCGCTCAATGCCGCCCGATACATTTTATTGCATGAGACCCAGTTGGGAGAGTTACACGTCAGAGCGGTGGGAACAGTCGTTTCCGGACACCGGGTGGGTCCTGGTTACCACGAAGGCTGGGCAAAGCAGTGCAGTATCAGAACAGTGCGGACCTTCACATACAGACGGACATTCACACGGAGTAGCCGTATCAAAGGGGAGACTTAAAAAAAGAGAAGGAAAGAAAAACAATGCCAAGAGTTTACATCCACCTTCATTTTCAAATTGTCTTTGGACTCCATCGTGTTGTCTCAAGACGCACCATGTCGGGTTAGCGAAGGAGGAAGGTCTACACTTACGTATAAAAGTATCCTTTGCTCAGCGGAGGTAGAACCTGGTGGAAGTTTTATTGCAGAGATACCGTGGGCCTCTTCCCACCTCCCGGGGTTGATGGCAGATACAAGTGGTTATTGAAAAATAACATCAGTAGTTTGCAAATTCAGTATAAACCATGGACAGGATGATTTTTGTGTCTGATGAGGAGACGTCAACGTGCTACGTAGAAAACAAGCTCTCTGCCCCCCAAGGTGGAGTCAGAAAGAAGGTCAAGCTTCTTTACCCTCTTCAGTGCCACAATGCTGCCGCAGCAAGAAAGGCCCGGGGCGGGGCTGGGGAAGCCGGGGTGACCTGCAGGCCTTGGCTTCCCCAGGCTGGCCCCTTGGGGGACTACACTAAGGGACAGCCTCAGCCTGCCTGCGCCCTGCCACGTCGCTGCTGAGGGCATGGCTGCTGCTGCAAAGCTCGGTTCAACCACTCGGCCCCGGAGGACAGCTGGCGAGTGGTTGAAGGGCATTCATGCCGGAGCATATCCCACAGGCCCTGCTCCAGGACACACTAAGTCTCCCAAATGCAGAGAACTTTGACATTTTCAACAAGTCTACCAAGTTCAACAGTAATGAATGAAACGTGTTCACGAATGAAAGGCCCATGAAATGCTCATAAAAACCCACTGCTTGCCTCCCAGGCGACGGACCCTGACAAGTGGGTTCACAAGTCACCCTGGCCTCCCTGCTGCCAACACTAACCATTAAGGAAGCCTTGATCCAGCTCAGCCCCCAGGTGTGTGGCTCATTTAGCCAGGAGCAATTCACCAGCACAATGAGGGTGACAGGACTGCAGGAGACCCTACAGCCAGCCCTTCCTCAGTTAACTGCCTGGCTCCTGGAAGCCTCCACAGCAGTTTCGTTGCTCTCTTTGAGAGGAGGACACCGTTCCGTAATGTGCCCTGTCCAATGCCACCTGTCACCACATACATGGGCTGCACTGGGCTTGTCTCCGTCTGCTGCCAATCTCTCTATCAGGAGAGAGCAGACACACGTTACCTGTGCTCACTGCAAGTACATCTCTGATGATCCCTGTCGGTTAGTAAACAGGCCCAGATTCTTGGAGAAACACGGGACATTTGCAGCAGCAGCAGCAGGACACACCTCAGTGTGCAGGTCTACAGGCTCTTCCCCCGCCCCCGCGGGAGGGCGCAGGCCTGAAAAAGCGCAAGGCTGCAAATGGCTGGGTTTGCTGCAGAGCTATGTGTGATCCGAATGCACTGAAGAAGTTAGAGGAGCTTAAAGGAAGTCTCGGGAAGAATTTTTCTTTTAATGTGAAAAGATCAGGCTCACTATAGCTTCCAAAGAGCAACATAAATGAGCATAACTAGTCATATAATGACAGTATCAGAAATTGCACTCAAGTTCACCCCTCCCCCAATACAATGCATTGCACACAGTAAAAATTTGTAATAAAAATGCAAAACACAATTGCATATTGGAAAATATTAACACAAAACACACACTGGAATTCATAGCAAAGATGCAAAACTGAATTCTAAAATATGTGAATGAATTCAACTAAGAAGTTTTCATACTTTTCTACATTAAAAAAAAATTTATACAATGCCCGCATAGGAAGTCAAGAAAAGAATAAATAGGATTGAAGGTAAAAGGGGAAAACCAGTTGGTAAGGGTCTCAATTTACAAGAAATATTTACATTCAGAATTCGAAAGAGCTCAGCATTTCTATATACACACTTATGTACACATATATAAGTACAACATGAAATGAGAAGGTGGGTCTCGATTTCACCTCGAGGACTCGGGAAAGCATGACTAGCTAGCGTGAGTGGCAGGTGTCTAGATGTGCTTCCTCCACCTCCATGCCCTTCCAAGACACTGCTTTTGTATTAGACACTGGCAGCCAATGAGGAATTTCTGCAAATGGATTTTGCTCACAGCTGCGGCTAGGTAGGCATGGACTGTGAGCTGCAGACTTCGAGTAGCCAAGTGTGCACAGTGTGTGTGCACGGGTGTGGTGTTAGCGGGGAGACCCCCGACACAGGGAGCGGAGTCAACAAGTGCCCATCATCCCAGTGGCTACCACTGTTAACCTCGAGGCCTGAACTGACCAAATATGTGGTAACGGTCCCAGCCTAACAGCGACTCTCAGGCAGCACCATTCTTAGAAACTACTGAATATCCCTCAAGTACATTTTAAAAACCAGAGTGTTCAGACAGGGACCTTCCTCTTAATCTCATATCAAGAAAAGGCCCCGACAGGAAAATACGTGGCCTCTGCTCCTACTTTTATCACCTGGGATGCATCCATCATTTCTGTTCTATCGCTTTTCCCCCTCTTGCTCAGCGGGAGGGAAAGGGCTCCCGTTACACAACTGTAAAAGCTGAGCGGGTACCCTCTCTTGTCAAGCCTGCCACAAGTTGTCTAATAGCATCACAGCGATTAGCGAATGAATGCCCAGGGGCTCCAGCCAGGAAACTGTCTCTAAAAGAGGCTGTTTCCCTGGAGTTTGGTAATCTAGACCTTTCACTTTTACGGATGAGGCAAAATAAAACGAAAAGGTACATTGTTGCAACTCAAAAAGGTTTTTGAAGTGCTAAGTAATTGGACTGCAATAAATATATATACATACACGCACTACTACATTGCTTTGGGTGCAGGATCTTGCTAACTTATATACGGGTGTAAAGATACTGACGAGGGAATCTGCAATTTAGCAGCAAAAAGGGAAAACTGCTTAGGATATTTACTTTTTGATCAAGTTGTGTTTAAAGTACTTGGTTAATACCTTTAGGAATTCACACCATTGACACCTATCTGGATAACCCACCAGACCGAAGATAGACCTTGTAGTACGGAGGGTGCTAACTTAAGGGAACACGAATTCCCCCGAGGTCCTGTCTGAGCAGCTCTGGACACTGTAAACTCTGAATACACTCCCGTGGTTGAAAGGCCAATCTTTGTGCTCAGAGTCTATTGCTAAAAGGGAGAAAAGGCATTGTGGAGGCCACGTGGACTCACAGAGATCCACGGGCTCTGGGTGCAGACGGGGCATTCAGATCCTGACATACACGGGCCTGCTTCAGACTCGATGTTCTGGCGGAGGAGGACTTGAATGCTGGGTTTTCCCATATTTGGCCAACCTGAACTTGCTGACTTGGCTAAGGGCACAGTGTAAAGGTCATATGCGTGCCTCCAGGAAGGGGGATGGGCAGCAGGCTCTGGCACGCCACCCCATGCAGGGGGTACAAACGGCACCTCAGGCCCCTTCCACTTACGCTGAGTACTGCCTTTTTGAGTCTACTCTATTTGAATTTTCAGAGGCCTTACTTCTGGACCTTATTATAAAAAGCAAAACGAAGCTGTTCTACCGAGAACAGAACATCTGACTGCCCCTTTGCATCAGGTAGCTATTCCAAGAGCAAACATTACATCATGAACCATGAGGCCACTATTGCAGGCTAAAGAATCCTCATCCTGACGCTGCCTGGGAAGCACGGTGACCTGCTCCGTACCCATACACAGAACAGGGAACCTGGCCTACAGCCTGTGTCTCTCTTCCTCCCCGACCCAGCCGTTCGGTCGTACTGGAGGGGCCAGGTTGTTAGGCTTCCTGTCCCAGCTGTTTCACCTTAGCATGGGGGCTAGTTTAAAACAGACACCTGGGAAGGCTGCTGCAGGTGAAGCAATTCTGCTCTGGGCTGGGGTTGATCTAGTAGCCCCAACAGGGGATTGGCCAACATTCGTGTGGATCACTGCCTGAGATACAGGGACTAGACTGAAGATAAAAGTTGCATCCACTGGGCAAAATATGCCGAAGAACAGAAATTACTCTCCATTTGTCTCTTAGGCATCAGGAATAAATGAATCCAAAGAAAGCAAACCTGTGGTAAAGGTGACACAACTGAACTGACAACCACTCAGGCGCGAAGAAACACAAGAGGACAAAAGCCCAGCTTGCCACCACCATCACTACCTCACCTGGCTCTGAGGCATCTAAAAGGTTACAAAGGAAAACAACTCAGCCGGACAGGCATTCACAGGTACTGGCATCTCACCCCTCAACACCTTCTCATTCTCAAACCCGAGACACGCTGAGCAGCGCCCGAGTTCTGCAGAACCCCGGTCAGACTACCTCTGGAGGTGGTGGGGCCTAAACAAGAGTCCACTGCTGGTTAGAATAACAACTTTTTATTTGACATCTACAAGATGGTGGTATCTTGCAGCTTTTGACCAGGTTTATACAATCTCAGTTTTTCAATAGTGCAACCTGTGCAAGCAAAGAAAAAGGGGAAAAAAGGAACAAAAAGACTAATTGTCCCCTCACTTGTTTTTATAAAACATCTATTATAGGTGAAACAAAACTTACCCATATTATAGATAAGTGTCTATTCACATTTGTACATTACCATTTTTAACAGCTTGAGATAAACTCTACAATGTCTTACAAACACATTAAACAATATTCAAGTTACTAGGTAACAATAATAACAAGAAATAAACATACAGCAGAAGCCTCAAGTGTTTCCTCATTGTCTACTTTACAGCTCAAGTATGGTTTCCTTTTTATGAGCGACCAACATACTAAGATAATAAAGTAAGAAAAGATGATTTGCAAAATGGAAGCCGAGTTGTCCTTCTTTCTAAAACTATCTTAAGTTAAGGAAAATGGAATTTTGAGAAAAAGCAGGCTTGTAGCCGTTTTTGCAGCACTCATTAGGAATACTATTAATACATTAAAATTAACTTTTAAGAGTTTTATCACACACACAAAAAAATGTTTGTACTTATCACCTTAACAAGAAACCTGGGACAGGGAGAATGGGGGTGGGGAGAGGAGTCACGGGGTTAGAAGCAATACGCAGGTATAAACGTTATAAAAATGCAGTGACCAATGCTATACACCTACAAATGTTTCTCTCCGTCACATGACATCTGTTAATCTTGTTTACGCATGCTTTCAAAGACATGCACTGTCAGAACAGAAACTAGAAAAGAACCTGAATGTGTGATGTGCAACCTTTCGTTTCATGCTTTAATAGACCTAGTGTTTAATAAGTTGGAAAAAGAAACCAATATATATTTTCTATATTTATAGACCCAAAACACATGCATCCGGGGAGAACTCCCACAGCAATGGCACGGATGACCTGCGTTAACCCTGAGCACTGTGGAACATTAAGTAAAGCCAGTTGGGAAGTTCCAAGCATTTTTAAACCAATTGTGGTTCGTAGCCTTTAACAAACTCACAAACAAACAAACAAACAGACGGACACACGCACGCGCACACACCCCTCTGCTCCCCCAAAGTAGGAGCATATGGGAAGTACCATGGGCAAAGCAAAAGGAAAGACATATGTACCACCATCGGCACTGTTGATTTTCAGTTTTGCTATCTATTCCAGGTTTGTCCTTATTCCCCAAAAAAATTAACTAGAGAGAGCACAACTGAAAAAAATTATAATTCTTTGGAAACTGTCCCTGATTTTTATGCAAATGATATGCTTCAACAGCATTTCAGATACATCCATGTTGAAACCTGTCTGTTCTTATGCGTTGCTCAAGCTGGCAATGCTCTGGGGGTGGCGCTGCTGCCAGAGCTGTTTCTGTTGGACTGCAAGCTGTTGAGACTGGTCTGAAGTTGACAGGAGATTTACAAGAGGAGCCACACAATTTGCAGGGATGATCAGACCTGCCGTTAGAAACAAGAATGTTTAAAGGTTGCATTGAGGAGCAACCACACAGTATTTTACACTGCACAGCAAATTCCAAATGAGGCATAATATTAAGTATAACAAACAAGACTACACACCAAACCTAAACAAATACCTATCAACCAAAATGGCTCTTTCAGGAGAAACCTGATTCCTCAGCAGTGTTACCCACAAATACCTGGGCATACACACGTGTCTTCATGTCACACTGTCTTGGGTGGAAGAACAGACAGTGAAGTACAGAACCTTCCTATCTATTATCTTTCGCAGCTCCCCAAACACCACCTTCTTTGGCAGGTACTAATGTAACAAAAAGACTACAGAGTTGTGGTCACAAACTCAATGCTGACTGAAGCAGGCAGATGCTTGCAGACTGGACAGCAGATGCCCTGGGTAAGGAAACTAGATTTCTCCCTGGTGGAAACAGGAGGGCTCAATATTCCAGAGAAGCTGCTGTGTGTTTTCAAAAGATGAAAATCCAGGCTTTTGGATTTTACATGTTGACAACTAATTCAAATAAATGAAAACTTGCAACCAAAAATACTTTGTGAAAAAAATGTTCACGGATTGCCTTTGGCCACAGGCTACCAATCTGCAGAGGAGAGGAAGGTTCCTGCAAATAACACAGAGACCAAGCAGTGGGAAAGGGAAAGAACTGGGGGAAACCCCGGAGAGCCCGGGACAGAGCAAGTGGTGGCAACAGCTACCCAGCCCTGCAGGACCCCGCCCACCCTCTGGGCAGTGGCTCTGAGTGCTATCACCTCAACCTGGATGATAGACGTGACAGGGTGGACTTCAGACAACCCTGGGGCAGGAGGCTGAGCGCAGGCTTCCTGCTGGGAGCCGGCACAGACGGCCATTGAGGAAGAGGAGGAAGGAGGGCAAGAGCAGCATAAAATAAAAGACCATCCCAGAACTTTAACCAGAATCAGCAATGTCCATTCAAAGGTGTAAGTTCTGTTCAACTCTTTAGGAAGATATAAAGCAAGTTCTACCCCACTACATGAAGAGACGGTAAGATTCTAAGGCGTAAGAAGCAAAATAAGAAAAAAATGAGATCTTTTCCCCAGAGCTCAAACAAAACATAAAAAAACTCACCTACAATCCGCTGTCCATCCTCTGTTCTCAGCCGAACTATCTGCATTTTCACGTTTGTGCCACTGACAGATGCTAGAACACCCTCAACTTTTGTCCAGACGCTCAGTACTGAGCCACATAATACATAATAAGTGCGGCAACGAAGACCTATTTCACAAACTAATCCCAAGCTTGCTTTTTTACAATTGCCACGCCTAGGAGAGAGGGGGATGGGGGATATTTATCAACACACATTCAAACAAAACGCTTGCAAGGTCTACCCAAATTTCAAGTGGAAAATAATTTGCCTTTACTGGCAGTTCCTTAGAGTATAGTCCTTTCAACATACTGAATTGTCTTTCCAACGTGAGCTACCACTACTGATTTTTAAAATGAGTTATTTCTGGGACCTAACTCCCTATACAATGGCTGATTTACTGGGTTTATATCCACTTAAGCATTTGTCATTTTCTAGCCATTAGTTTACTTTGGATATTACTATATTAATGCAAGGTTATAAAATAATCCTGCCAGTTATTTCTATAGTACTTTGGGTAAGTGCAAAAGGTCTCAGCAAACAAAATAAAAGCATATAAATTTATTTTAAAAGCTATGAAAAAAAGACATACCAAAATTACTTTCACAATTCATCAATAAAAATATCTTTCCAGTATTAATTCAAGATGAATATACAGTAGTAGGGCACTTTTCTTGCTAAAACTCAAAGCAAATGTTTTAGGATTTTTGTAGGCTAATCTTTAATATATTTTATCTTAAAGAGTTTTCCTAAGTTAATTTCTAACACCACTAATTTACTCTCAAAACAAAAACACCGTTGCCCGGTTGGTGTGGCTCAGTGGTTGAGCATCGACCTATGAACCAGGAAGTCACAGTTCAATTCCCGGTCAGGACATATGCCCAGGTTGCGGGCTTGATCCCCTGTAGGGGGCGTGCAGGAGGCAGCCAATAATTCTCATCACTGATGTTTCGCTCTCTCCCTTCCTCTCTGAAATCAATAAAAATATATTTATTTTAAAAAATAACACTGCCCTGGCCAGTTTGGCTCAGTGGATAGAGCGTCGGCCTAAGGTCTTAAGGGTCCCAGGTTCGGTTCCGGCCAAGGGCATGTACCTTGGTTACAGGCACATACCCAGTAGGGAGTGTGCAGGAGGCAGCTGATCGATGTTTCTCTCTCATCGATGTTTCTAACTCTCTATCCCTCTCCCTTCCTCTCTGTAAAAATTCAATGAAAAATATTTTTTAAAAAAAGAATGTCTTGCCGAAACCGGTTTGGCTCAGTGGATAGAGCATTGGCCTGTGGACTGAAAGGTCCCAGGTTTGATTCCGGTCAAGGGCATGTACCTGGGTTGCGGGCACATCCCCAGTGGGAGATGTGCAGGAGGCAGCTGATCGATGTTTCTCTCTCATTGATGTTTCTAACTATCTCTCTCCCTTCCTCTCTGTAAAAAAATCAATAAAATATATTTAAAAAAAAAAAAGAATTAACCAGGGGATGGTCAATCACGGAAAAAGGAGACATATGTAATACTTTAAACAATTAAAAAAAGAAAAAAAAGAATCAACCATACACATCCTACAAGCATTGCTGACTGAGAGAGCCACATCAAACAGCAAATAATGTGCTCATATACTTATAGAGAGCACTAAAATAAAGGCATGTTTAATTAAATCTTGATGACACTAAAAAATGTCGTGAGAAACATAAAATACTGACCAATAAGCATGAGTACAAGTGTCTGCAGATGAATTATATTGATCTAACCAGTGAACCAGGGCATCATCCGAGACGACCTGTTGAAAGACAAAATCTCTGTTGGAAAGAATTGCTTTACACAAAATGGTTGCCTAATCTGATCTGTAAAGCTAACTTATACAGAATACCTGGCCCTTGCTACAGGCTGCATCTAAGGGACATATATCAACTTCTGCCATGAGGACCTTCCTATGCAACACAGTTTTCAAATAGCTTAGTTATAATTATAACTAGGGGCCCGATGCACAAAGTTTGTGCAAGGGGCTCGGCCCTCGCAGCCCCGGCTTCATCCGGAAGGTCGTTCAGCTGTCCAATCTAATTAGCATATTATGCTTTTATTATTATAGATTGTTTCCAAGTGACAATGGCCAAGAGAATAAAAGTTTAAGGTAACACTAATAATCCTATTCTATATAATAAAAGGCTAATATGCAAATAGATCAAACAGAGGAACAACTGGATGGAACAACCAGTCGCTATGATATGCGCTGGCCACCAGAGGGCATGCACTGAATATGGCAGGCATCAGCCATGGTGTGATGGTGGAGCAGGTGCGCCAGTCCAAGGTGGGCACCGGTCACTGTCATCGGGGTGAGCCTCTGGTGGTTACTGAAAATTCTTTGCTCCCACGTGCCACGGTCCCGCCCAGTGCTCGCACCTGCTGCCGGCACCAGCCCTGCTCGCACCCATTGCCAGTGCCCAGTGCCGGTCCCGATCGCCCCTGAGGGCTTCTCCACCTCCCCCTGCTCCTGAGGGGTGATCAGGGCAGCAGCCACCACTCGCACCCACTAATGGCGCTAGCCCCAATCGCTCCGTGCTGTCAGCGGGTGCAAGCGGGGCCAGTGGCATCTGCGTGTGGGAGCGGCTATGGCGGGAGGGGCACAGAGGATGGGCCGAGACCCGCCCCTGTGCCTACCTCAGCCTCGCGGCCCACAGTTCAAGTTGCACAAATTTGTGCACTGGGCCCCTAGTAATAGTAATGTTAGGAAAAACATAGTCATTCACTGTTTTTCTAGAAATCATTGCAAAATATAAACAGCAGCTCCTAATGAAGCCAGAGTTGGTGGGAAGGAATTTCAGTCTTGCACAGTTTCCCTTTATTTAAAAACTTCTAGTTTCACTGAAAGCTTTTTTTCTAACAACACAAGCTATTTTAAATAATCACCTTACCGGTTTCTTAATAGCAGGTAACATTAAAAACTGGGTATAACCATACTTTCAATCTTATTACAAAACAAATTATTTATAAATAGCATAGTGTACAAATGAAAAAAATACCTTCTTATATTTCTTCTTTAGATCAGCATAAATTTCTAATTTGAGCTGTTTCCCAGTATTTGGTCTATAGACTAAGAAAAGCTTCTTTTTTGGGTTTACTTCTTTAACTAAGATGGCAGTCTTCTTGTTGTTCCTTATCTATTAAAAAAGTGGGAAAACACAAAGATTGGTGACTGCTCACTCTAAGACACACTGGTGTTTGGTGCCATCACAACAGCAAGTGGAATCCCTTGACCACAGCAAAGCAAACACAGAAGCATGAACACAAAATGGAGAAGGATGACACGCTGCGGGACAGTTTTACACGGTCTCTCCAAAAAGAGGGCTCTGGGACCCGAATTCTGAGGAGGCTGAAGACTTTCTTTAGAAAATGGGTTTGAATAAGTGTTAAAAGCATAAATGTCCAGTGGAGACACTTAGCAAGTTCTAGTCCATGTACCTGACTCAGAGCCCAAACAGCCTAGAGACAAGTGAGGCAGGAGTCAAGGGAGTGGGCACGAAGGGTCTTCACAGGAAGATTCTGTTACCTCTGCTGTGTGGCTAAAATTTTTCATAATCGAATGCTGTAAAAAATGTCATTCTCCTTCAAGTTACAATAAAATATAACCTCAAAGATAATGATTTTGATCACCCACAGGCCTCTGAGTTCATCTCATCCTTAGGTGCCACCTACCCCTAACGGCTGCCCCAGGGAGAAAGATATCAGCTGTGATGGGAGATCCAATGCTGAATAAGAACCACATAACTATGTATATAGAAGTGGAAGAAAAGATTGCATCTGACAAACGATGGAACTTACATAAATTTTTTTAAGTCAGACTTATGAGAGAAATCCTAGGAAGAAGAAGTTAACAGCAGTCGCCAACCTTTCGGACCTCGCAGACCACCAGTGGTCCGCAGACCACCGGTTGGCGACCGCTGCTTTCAAGAGTGATTAACGATGACTAAGCAATAATCTCTGAAGGAAAATTGAAAGAAAAAGAACAGTTTCAAAGTGAAGACATTTCCCCAGCTGCTCTACAACATCAATGTCTTGCTGAGCAGCTACGTTTTTATATTAAGGTCATTCTTACACTGATAAAAAGACAACATTTTGCTTTTCATGGATATTAAAGACCCTTTGTCTTTTACTGGCTCAAATGATTTGAAACATTGTTTATATAATTCTGCAAAGTTAATAAAACAATGGTTAAAGTGAAAATTACATTTTCAATCTTTTTACCAGTTAAGGTAAAACACTTGATAAACTTATGAAAGTACAATGTTTCAAGCAAATAACAGTGTGATCTGACTTGGTAGAGTCAAATAAGTTCACTGTGTTATAGCCCAGTGTTTTAAATTCTGGCAATAATTTAAAATGAAAAACAATACCCTTTGTGGACCAAGCAAAATCCATCTAAGGGAGAAATATGGATAAAATCTGGTGAACTGTATCGATATCCTGGTTGTGATATTATACTATAGTTTTGAAAACTGTTCCCATTAGGGAAACTGGTGTACAAGAAATTTCTCTGTATTCTTTCTTATAACCTCATGTGAATTTATAATGATCTAAGTAAGGTTTTCAAATAAGCAAAGAAACAAGGAACCAGATCCAATTTGAGAGGTTTTGCTCTTGGATCAGGGACCAGTAAACCAGGCCTGTGGACCAAGTCTGGCCTGCAGCTCCCAAGTTTAACAGTAGCAGGAGGGGAGGGAGGGAGGAGGAAAAGCACAAAGCAGAGACCATATATGGCCTACAAAACCTGCAATATTTACTACCTGCCCCTTTACAAAAGGCAAGCAGGACTCCTGCTTTAAACAGCGTCTGTGTCTGGGCATCACAGACACTCCACTGCACACAGTTACATCTTGAACCAGGCCGTCACTGACAGTCAGTCACTCCATAAACATCTATATATTTGAAAGGCTAAGCAACCAACCAATAAGTAAGACACACACTGACCACCAGGGGGCAGACACTCAACACAGGAGCTGCCAAGGAACCCCACCCATGCATGAATTCGTGCACTGGGCCTCTAGTATTTTATTTTTTTTTGGGGGGGGGGGGGCTCTAGTGTTTTAATAAAGCTGTTGGGGGAAAAAAAAAAGGAAAGAAAGATAGATAATTCAAGAGAAGGTAAGTATTAGAAACAGGCAAAATCTGCCCTGGCCTAGGGTAGCACAGTTGGTTAGTGTCATTGGGAGTTTGATCCCTACTCAGGGCATATACAAGAATCAACCAATGAATGCATAAACAAGTGGAACAGCAAGTCGATGTCTCTCTCACTCTCAAAATCAATAAAATAAAATAAATTTAAAAATTTATTAATTTATTAATAACATCTTTTCAATATAGTAAATAAAGTTGTACACGAATGGAAAAACCCACAATTACAGTGATAAATTATCAGACCACAGAAAGCTAAATATAATTGGAAAATATGCTCAAAGCCAAGATGAGAATCACAATGCTGGCAATGAAAACACATATCTGGATAGTTCGCATCTAAAGGAAACGAGTCTTGCCCTGCCAGCGTGGCTCAGTGTTTGAGCATCAATCCATGAACCAGGAAGTTTGATTCCTGGTTGGGGCACATGCCCAGTTTGCGGGCTCAATCCCCACTGTGGGGTGTGCAGGAGGCAATCAATGATTCTCATCACTGATGTTTCAATCTCTCTCACCTTTCCTTTCTGAAATCAAAATAAACAAACAAACAAACAAACAAGTCTTACCTGCAGTGACAAGTAAAAGCCATCATCTGGTCCTGTCAGCTCAGCCCAAATCTTGGTAGCTTCCTCCCAAGACATCCCTCTCTCTACACTAATCTATAAGAGAAACAATAACAGTTAAATTCAATTCACTTCTGTGAGTGCCTATCACAGAAGGTCAGCACACAAGTGTCACATGACTGCTAGACTTACTGTGTATAACTCTACATGACCAGAGGTTGAATATCCCGGAGTCAGAAACTTCTTAACATCACTTTTCCTCACTTTCTCATCTCCAGAACCAAGATCTTAAATAAGAAAAAAAGCAGCATATAAATGTAAAAAGAACATTTTATCAGGAATACACATGTTTAAAAATTTTCCCACTGCTCTGGCTGGTATGGCTTAGTTGGTTGGGCACGGTCCTATGCACCAAAAGGTTGCCGATTTGGTTCCCAGTCAGGACACACACATGCTTGGGTTTGGGCTCGATCCCCAGTAGGGGATGTGCAGGAGGCAGCCAACGATGTTCCTCTCTCCCTCTCCTTCTCCTTCCCCCTTACCCTCTCGAAATATCAATTTTTTAAAAAAATTCCCCACTTACCTAAGATTCCCATATCATATCTTCCATTTTTTTTGGCATTTTGAACAACTGCAGTGAGTGTGTCTGCAAAATACTGAAATAACGCATTCTGTTGGTGCACCTCCATGCCCAAAATTCTATTCAGAAATTTTCCGATGTTGTTATAATCTGCAATGACAAGATTATAGGAAACAATTTAAATTTTGTTCATCTAAGCTTAGTTCAAAGTCTCGCTTTCTCCTCTGGAGTTTTTGTCACACCTCCTGCACTGTTCCCAAAACAGCTATAATCAGACAATTTCTACCTCGAGCAACTAGCATGACCATAGTCCATGCTCAAAGGATGTTTGCCAAACTGAATTTTTGCATCTTCAACTTCACTTGTTAAAAGTATGAACACAATGCCCTAACCGGTTTGGCTCAGTGGATAGAGCATTGGCCTGCGGACTGAAGGGTCCCAGGTTCGATTCTGGTCAAGGGCATGTACCTTGGTTGCAGGCACATCCCCAGTGGGGAGTATGCAGGAGGCAGCTGAATCGATGTTTCTCTCTCATCAATGTTTCTAACTCTCTATCCCTCTCCCTTCCTCTCTGTAAAAAATCAATCAACTATATTAAAAAAAATAGTATGAACACAGTTTAGCACAAAAATGTTCATTTAGCACAAGAATGTTCATTCTCCAACATCAAGTCTTAGCTAGTCAAGTGTTAAGTACTACAAGTCAGTGAAGCTCAACTTTGGCTGCACAACTAGGATGTCTCAGAGTTTTGGCCCAGTTGGCATGGCTCAGTGGTTGAGTATCGACCTATGGACCAGGAGAGGTCACAGAGGTCACAGTTCAATTCCCAGTCAGGGCACATGCCCAGGTTGCAGGCTTAATCCCTAGTGTGGGGCATGGGGCATGCAGCTGATCAATGATTATCTCTCATCACTGATCTTCCTATCTTCCTCCCTTCCTCCCTCCCTCCCTCCCTCCCTCTCTGAAGTCAGTAAAACACACATTTTTGTAAAAAAGAATGTCTCAGAGCTTTGGAAGGTAACCATGCCTGAGCTCTAGCCCTGACTTCAGTATTTTTAAGAGCTTGGCAGCTGATCATACGTGCAACCTGAGATGAGAACTGCTGCTACTGAGACAGAACAGAGGCTGAACCTCTTTTGAATAACCAGAGGAGAAAGAAACCACCCAGAGTGCTTTGTGAGCACTCAGTA
This sequence comes from Myotis brandtii, assembly GCF_000412655.1. Taxonomy (NCBI): domain Eukaryota; kingdom Metazoa; phylum Chordata; class Mammalia; order Chiroptera; family Vespertilionidae; genus Myotis; species Myotis brandtii. Next base: position 1,263,397 of record NW_005367694.1, read on the forward strand.
ACGAGGGATTGAAAGTTAGGAATTTGAACCTTCCCCTTCAAGTTGATAAACGCATAAATAACAAAATGGGCTTTACTAAAACAGCAACAGCTATGTGTATATACAAAACTAATAGCAGTACCTTTATCTAGAGTTAGAATTCCTGAGCGGTCTTCTACATTTATCAGGCCAACCCCTATCAGTCCTTGCCGAACATCTGTAAGAAAATAAATTAATAATAATAAACCTCAAAACCCAAATGAACTGTCACCTGACTAATCAAAGTAGATCAAGTTCTAGCACTAAGACACAGCCTATGTTTCTTCCACAGTTCCTATTAGCCAAATTAAATGGAATCGACAGGCCCCAAAGGTCTTTAGAAACTCAGAACTTCTACAATACTCAAGCCTCACACTCTAGTTTAATATTTCATTAAAATATCTTATGGCCTTGGCCAGGTTGGTTAGAGCATCATACTGATACACCAAGGTTGCTGATTCAATCCCTGGTCAGGGTACATATATTCAAGAGTCAACCAATGAATGCACAAATAAGCGGAACAAATCGATGTTTCTCTCTCTAAAATGAATTTTTTAAAAATCTTATCTTTCCAACAGTAATCTTTGACAGTGGAGATGTTTGACTACCAGCTGTCACCCATAGAATTTGCAACAAAACAACATCTATAATAGTAAGCATGTTCTGAATTTTGTTACTAAGAGAGCAGTTTATGGAGCTTTAAAAAATACTGGTGTCTTACAGAATAAGGAAGTGAGGGAAAAAGGTCAACAGGAAGCATGATGACATGGTTTACACACTTTCATTTGCATGCTCAAAATTGTCTAGATTCTGCGGATGAAAACTGTGTAGACAAAGATCTCTACTGCAAAAAACGCCTCCTTTGGAAACCCCTCCGATCCCCATAAATTACCTGTATAGGGTGGGGCAAAAGTAGGTTTACAAAAGTAGGTTTCATATGGAAAATCATATAAAACAATACAAAAATTAAGTACTCACAACTGTAAACCTACTTTTGCCGCACCCTGCACACAAGGATATAATCTCAGCACTGTCTGTAATGGCAAAAACAGGAAAGCCCACTGAATTCCAGTTATGGAGTAACTGGAGAAACTTACATAAGCTAGCTGCAGAACACTATGCAGTTACAAAAAAAGTATTAGTGCTATAGCTACTGGCTTGTAAGAGATGTCGGTAAGGTATTAAGTGAAAAGTACTTTGTAAAAACAGTGTTAATTGCATTTAAAAGATAAGATGTGTTTAGGGAAAATATGCTGGAAGGCTGTCACTGTTCAGATTGTCAACATCTGTAACCCTGGTAGGTGGAAATGAAGGTGGCAGGTAAGGACAAGACTGACTCTTCACCATACACTTTAGGTTTCTTTCATTACTTACGATGATTAAGTAACATGTAATCTTAAAGAGAAGGGGAGAGGGAGAGAGACAACAACAAGGCCAAGGCTTTAACTGTTAAATGCCGTTGGTGATCATAAAGACCCTGCCTAACATGTCAACATGGACTGCTACCAACACCAAACACTGGCTCAACTGGAAAGGCCCTTCTAGTGAAAAATGCTAACTCTACAATGATACGTCAAATATCTTATACCTACTTCTTACATCTATTTTCCAAAATATGTTCACAGTTTCCTGAGTTACTAAAACCAACTGAACTACTTACATTTGTGGGGTAGAGTCTATACTACAGATCTGCAGGATTGGTCTAAGAACTTCCTTAACACTACCTAGAATTTTCTTTTAATACTAGAGGCCTGGTGCACAACATTTGTGCACTTGGGGCAGGGTGTGTGTGTGTGTGTGTGTGTGTGTGTGTGTGTCCCTCAGCCCGGCCTGCACCCTCTCACAGCCTGGGACCCCTTGCTCCTTACGGGAGAGGCCACTGCGCTCGCCAGCTGTGAGCCCGGCTTCTGACTGAGCAGATCTCCCCCTATGGGAGCGCACTGACCACCAGGGGGCAGCTTCTGCATCAAGCATCTGCCCCCTGGTGGTCAGTGTATGTCATAGTGACCGGTCGCTCCGCTGTTCAGTAGATTTGCATATTAGCCTTTTATTATATAGGATGGAAATTTCCAAACACATACAAATGTAAAGAAAATGCTGTGAACCACACACATTCTCATTACCCCATTTTAACAACTGTTAGCACATGGGCATTTTTATCTATGCCCCCCACCAATCTCCACAGATTATTAACCAAGGTACTTTAACTTTCAAATTTAATTTTAAAAGCTATTGGACATAGTAATTTTAAATGAACCTAACAAACCACTTTCCTCCATGAATCTAGTAGTAACACGCTGTACACCATCAAGAGCAAAAGCATCTTCATTTGAATGAAATTTAATAAATCAACTGCTTATTACAATTGATCAACTTAGGTGTCTAATAACTTTCAATTTCTAAGTTTTATAAAAAGTAAAAACACTGCACATTAGAACAGGTTTGAGTACCTCCTTATCAATACTCATTTTCCTTTGTTATGATTATTCTTAAAAGTTACCTTTAGCCCTAACCGGTTTGGCTCAATGGATTGAGCGTCGGCCTGCGGACTCAAGGGTCCCAGGTTCGATTCCAGTCAAGGGCATGTACCTTGGTTGCAGGCACATACCCAGTAGGGAGTGTGCAGGAGGCAGCTGATCGGTGTTTCTCTCTCATCGATGTTTCTAACTCTCTATCCCTCTCCCTTCCTCTCTGTAAAAAAATCAATAAAATATTTTTTTTTAAAAAGTTACCTTTAAAGAATTCTCCAGGGTAATCTGGAGGCGGTGATACCATAGGAGAATCTAGGTTTACAATGGACTTCATGACAATTTCTAATGCATTTCTTCCATACTGCAATAAAACAAACAAACAAACAAACCAGTTTTAACATTTGGGTACTCTTCAATCACATGACCAAGTCAATACTATAAAAATTATAATTGTATCACAGAATCAAAAACAGCAGGAACAAATTATCTTTGTACCTATTCTGTACTGCCTAATGCCTACTTCACACCTCTGCACATAGCAGACAGTCAATCAAGAACTTCTGGGAACTCACACCTCATTCATTCACAAACGTGTTATATTCCTACTTCCAATAGGAATAAAAAGATAACTATATTGCAGAGCTGGTCACTGAAGATCTCACCGACGTGTGAAATCTTGTCTTTCTGTCTATGGGAAACCATGATTTTACAGCAAAACCCGGAGAGGTGGCATTGCTAGGTTTTCAACAGCCCCCACTTCCACGAACCAGCACACTACTGCAAGCATCAGAGATGGAAATCTGAAATGTACCTTATTGTCAAAGTTGAACCTGCTCAAATCTCTGGATTCTGTTGCTCTTCTGTCACCATGTGTAAGTGCCCCCTATCAAAGCATAAAATTTCCAATCAGACAGGTAACATACACCAGCCTTTACACACATCTATACAACTCCAAAACTTACCAAACTCTCAAGTCTTTTAGCAACAATAGATGCAAATCTTTGTTCTCCCGCCAATTCAGAAATTAGAAAGACATATTCAGGAGCTGTAACTTGGTTTGATCTATGAGTTCGTCCTGTAACCACATTAAAAAAAAAATCAGAGTGTGTTCACTAGAAACAGATAATTCTGAGATCTATTCCTAACATTTAACACTAAGGTGGGATCCAGAAACCATGAAACAAGAGGAAAAACATAAAACTGTTAAATGCTAAATATATTACTATTGCTACCCCAGTTTGGTTAACCACAATGTTGCTGATGCACAGCTGCTATGGATTATGCCCAAATTCTTGTTTATAATCACCGGGTCCCAGGGACGTGAAGATGGAAGGAGGGGAGGAGCGATGTGCCCCGAGAGAAGGCTGTAGGGTTGAAAAGGACGTGAGCAGCAGCTGCTCTGACAGGCCCTGATCAACCCAAGGGTCTGTAATGAAGACACTCCTGACAAGCCCTGTTCTGGGACAGAATGCCACAAACCCCATCAAGTCCCACTGCAGATCTTTTACATCTTTTAAAACAGGCATGAAAGAAAAAACATTAAGTAAGTAAAACAGGTATGAATTCATGATGCACTCCCTATTTTAAGGTACATGCTACACACAACACCTCCAAAATCTACATGTATGTGGAGTTTAAGATGTCTGACAATAAATACAGACTGACATGTACACATTTCCCCAGTGGATCTGCCGTCTGCTGAGTGAAATGCATGCGGGACCTTACCAAACTGCTGAATGGCTCTGTCTGCACTCCAGGGCAACTCCAAAGTCATGTGCACTCGCCGTCGTTGATTCTTGGCTCTCCGATCTGCTTGTAATGAAATACCTGAGCTGGCAGCTTCCGAGATGATAGCAATATTCTGTATCAAATGTAAGAGAAAAAAAAGGTAATCTTTGCACAAAGACCAGCAGTGAAGTATAAATAAAGTCCTTAGGTAGATTACTGGGGATCCATCAATACCCACTCTCCTCTTCCTAAATTAGAGAACCCCCAATCTTAGCTGGGTTCATGGAGGCCCAGAATGATTACATTTCCCAGTCTCTCTTGAAGCTAAGTGTGGTAGGTAGTAGTAATGTGAACAAGGTCCAGAAAATATCCTTAAAGTTGAGAACATGCCAGTGTGGCTCAGTGGTTGATCAACGACCTATGAACCAGGAGGTCACAGTTCAATTCCCGGTCAGGGCACATGCCCAGGTTGTGGGCTTGATCCCCAATAGGGGGCATATAGGAGGCAGCCCTTCGATGATTCCTTATCATTGATGTTTCTATTTCTCTCCCTCTCCCTTCCTCTCTGAAATCAATTTAAAAATACTTTAAAAATATATATAAAACATGTGAATGTTCATTGATTGTGTGCAATTACTAAAAAATATAGGAAAACAACATTAAACAGGGACAATTCATATTAAAAGAAAAAAACCTTCTAAAGATTAATCTAAATGTCTAACTATATGGACAGTATTCTTGTCACTGAAAAGCATCCCCCAAAAGAAAGGAAAAGGAGCATCCCAGAAAAACATACCTTATCTCCATCCATAAACCTTTGTTTTTCTGTGATATTTAATATTTCCACAGGGACATCAAGTTCAGATCTTGACTCATAAGATATGCTTCCATCATCATTGCTTACGACCCTCCCCTTGCGGCCTGTCATCTGCAAAGCCAAACAAACCGTGCCACTTACAAACTGCCACTTACAATTAAGGTGCCTGATTCAGACCCAGGACTCCTTCACTGGAGAAACCTGGTGCGAGGCAAAAGGGATGATGAGCCAACATGTATTGCACGGCCTGTGCTGCACCAGGCGCTGTGGGAGAAACATTGCAACAGAGCCCCTGGTTTTGAAAAGTTCAGATTCCAGTGGAGATAACAGGCATGTGGCAATGATCAGAGGCTGCCTTCGGCGCAGGGACAGAGTTGAGTGTCTCAGGGCAGACACGCAGACACTACGAGCTTGGGATGAGGACAGAGTAAGAACAAGGGCCCTAAGATCTGAGAGGAAACTAGACAGATCATGTGATGATACCCAAAATACCACTCATTCTACAGGGTTTTAAAGGCGGCAAAAAATTACCAAGGAGAGACACAGCCCTGCTCAAATCCTATATACCTCAGCAACATTCTCAGGGCCGCCAAGTTCATCAATCAGCTCATCCAGGGTATTAGGAGGGAGGTCTTCAGCTAATTTTTCTAGTTTATCAAGTAGGTCTTTCTTCATTTGCTGGGCCCTTTCCACGGCATCCTGACTTGTTATAAGGCTGCTGTTGCTGTTGGTGTTGCTGTTAGCTGGATAAAGTACATTTGTTAAAAATCAGTACAGAGTTTAAATATTTGTTTTGTTTAAATTAAAAGTACATTTCACAAAGCAAGCTTTCACATGGATACCTGGTGCACTGTTAGGAGCAGGTGAAATAACTGGTGTGGATGAAAAACTAGGTCGTTTTGATCCAAGACCTGATGCTAATAAGGCACTTTGAATAGAATCTGGATCTATACTTTTCTTTCTTTTTTTATCTTTGTTTTTCTTGTGGTCTTTTCTGATTAACCAAGGATCTGAAAGAAAAGATAGGTGTCAAATCATTTGTTAAAACAAGTGGGAATCTTCAAAGGACAGAACCATTGAGCTTTTTTGTACTATTAACTGATAACTTGTAAACGGTTGCCAACTACAGTGTCCAGTACATCCACACACAAGTCCATGGTTTGAGGTTAAAATAACTGCACAAAACTGAGATCATCTCACATAAGTAAGCTAACCCTCCAGAAGACAGTCTAGGAGCTCTCCACCAAGCAAAGACTAGAATCTGTGTCTTGTGTTTACTTCACAGAGGATAAAAGGTGTTACTACAATATCCCACGTCAAATAACCAAAAATAATGACCCCTCAGCTTCCATTTAACACATTGACGAACTCACCATCCTCATCGTCCTCACTGGACTCATCTCTAAACGGGTTGAAGTCGTCATCATCTCCAGAACTCAGGTTCTTGGAGCTCGCATAGTCACTCTCCTCGTTATCAGAGGCATCGGATTCGCTCCCACTGTCGTCAGAGCTGCTCCCGGTGAGGCCACCCACTTTCCGTGCTTTTTTGGCTTCTCGAGTTATTTCTTCACCTACCCTCAAACCGTGGAAAAGACAGTCAGCCAAACACACTGTTCTCAAAATCCAGGAAATCACATTTAGTTCATGAGTTAATTCGAATGAGACCGGTAGAAGGGGAGCATTTACGTAAATATGTAAGAACAAATAAAATTTACAAAAAAGCGCTAACCTTTTGGACTAACATAGAAATTAGGTTATGTTCAATTATGTATCTAATTTATTCTTAAGAAAAAATTAGATACATAATTAAAAACTCAAGACTGCCTTCAAGGGTACAAGTTTCAAATAAAATCAGAACAGAGATAAAACAGAATCTCTGGCGCTGTCACAATTTGTTTATCAGGTTGAGAGAAGATGCCTAAATAATCATAGTTTTACAGAATACTTAAAAAAAAATATTAAAGCCCTAGCCGGTTTGGCTCAATGGATAGAGTGTCGGCCTGCGGACTGAAGAATCACAGGTTCAATTCCGGTCAAGGGCACGTGCCTGGGTTGCGGGTTCGATCCCTTGTAGGGGGGTGTGTGGGAGGCAGCCGATCGGTGATTTTCTCTTATGATTGATGTTTCTCTCTCTCCCTCCCTCACTCTTCCTTTCTGAAATCAATAAAGATATATATATATATATAAAAAAAAAGACTTGCTGGAATACAGCTGACCATTGATAGCATGGGTTTGAACTGCGTAAGTCCACTTATTAGCTGATTTTTTTCAATAAGTACAAAAGTGTCATTTTTACAATCTTATGATTTTAATAACACTTGCTTTTCTCTGTCTTAGTTTAGTAGAAGGATACAGTATATAATGCACAGAATATAACACAAAAAATATATGTTAACTGACAGTCTATGTTATCGGTAAGGCTTACAGTCAACAACAGGCTGTTAGTAGTTAAGTTTTGGGGGAGTCAAAAGTTGCACTCCCCCAAAACTTGGGGGTTGCTGCTAACTCCCGTGTTGTTCAAGGTTCAACTGTACAAACAATTGATAAAACTGTACTTAAGCCACAGAAGGTGCTAATTTAAATTATGTTACTGAATATTCAGAAAAGATATCTGAAACAGCATTACTTTTCATGCCATGACACTAAGTTAATAAAAACACTGCCAATTATACTATAATAACAAAGCCACTTTCAGGCATATTAGAATATGTCTTTCTTAGAATGAATGAAACAAGGTTAAAGTGTCAGGCATTGTGTTTAGAGTTCACAGCATCAGGTTTCACAGTAAGTTATCATCAATCACCCTGGAGAAAGAGCCTGAGAAGGCAACTTCTCAAACAACTTAGCACCTTAACACAAACCCATGTTTCTATTACTAGAAAATGTCTAACAAACATTGGCTCATGTATTTCAATAATAAACTAACAGAAGCCTCTTTAAATAAGACTATAAATACACAAATGTGCAGTTTTGACAACATAAAGGCCTAGATTCTGCTTCCCATATATCACCTACTAGCTGTTGTGAACCTGGGAAAACTCCTTAACCTCTTAGTCTTCCTGGACCTTAATTTCCTGTCTACAAAACTGAAAACCTAAGACCTGCTTTCATATGGATGCCAGTGCTTAACACCATGCTAGCACTATTTAAAAAAAAAATACTTTTATTGATTTCAGAGAGGAAGGGAGTTAAAGAGATATAAACATCAATGATGAGAGAGAATCACTGATCGGCTGCTTCCTCCATGCCCCACACCAGGGATCAAGCCCACAACCTGGGCATGTGCCCTGACCGGCAATCGAACCGTGACCTCCTGGTTCATAGATCAATGTTCAACCACTGAGCCTCGCTAGCCGGGCCATGACAGCACTATTCAAATGGTTCAAGCCATGATTTAAAAAGGGTTTCTTGTGCACTGGAAACTACATGAGCAACACTGAAAATATGCAGCCAACTGCTGATTCAATGAAAGTAGTTAATTCCCAAAGTATATCTGCTTCAAATCTATACTATTTTCAACAACATTAAAAACACACACACACACACACACACACCTTTCCGCTTCTTTATTTTATTTTCTTTACAAGGACTGTCTCTTGGTGAACTGTTGTTACTTGGAGCTGTCAAATCGATTCCCAGCAAACTATAAAGCTTTTTCCTGTCTGGAGCAGGGAAGTGCTTTTCGATGAGTGACTGCAACACTCCTCTGTAGGAGAGAGAAAAAGTGACAATGAGTGGTTCCGTTTTTTTTGTTTTGTTTTTTTATTGATAATTAATATACTTTGTTCAAGCTTACAAAATACTGATAATCCAGCTCAAATGAATTTAAATATTCTAGGCCAAGGCTGTCCAATTGCAATATAATGCAAGCAGAGCCAAATACTTAATTTTTACCTTCCAATAGCTACATTAAAAAGTAAAAGAAAATGTAAAATTTTAACAATATATTTTACTTAACTCATTATATCACTTCAACATGTAATCAGTTAACTATTTTATGTTATTTTATCTGAAGTCTTTGAAACTTGGTGTGTATTTTATACTTACACCACAACTTAATTTGGACTAGCCAAGTCACCTGCTCAATATCCACACATGACTAATGACTATCATTTTAGAAAGGGCAGTACTAGGCACCCAAGTTCAGAAAAATACAGATTAACAGGGGCATGTTTTGCTTTTAAAAGTGGTTTTTGTTTATAGCTACTTTAAAAAGAGCCATTTGAAAGTATCCCCTAAAGCAAGAGAGAGTATGGTGGCAAGTCATTTTGCTAATTTTACTACCATAGTAGGAACTGGCAGGTTAGGCAAACAAACTGAAATACAACGCCAAAACATTTTTGTAAAACTCTTTTTCAATCTCATGACTATTTGCAATTATTAGAGCTTCCTATATTGGGACAAACTATACTTATTGCTCATATACTTATTGAAACTGCAATTCGAAATACACAAATGCGAAAGTAAAACAGAAACTAGACCCAGCTGTCACATTTCCAAGAGGTGCAAAACAAAAATCAAGCCTTTTCAGTAATCATCCAAACACTTGGAATAATACTGTCAAAATGCTTAACATTTCAGCATTTCTGTTGTTTTCCAAAAGATATAGTGTATGGATCCACACAGAATTGCAAAAACTAAGATCAGAAAAAACTTTAAAAGATGATATAGGTGAATCAAAAATTTTAGCTCCAGGAAATGCCAACATTTAAGTTCATCTAAGTCAGTGATTTTCAACCAGTGTGCTGCAATAATTTTTAAAATATCCAATACCAATTTTTAAAACTTAGGGGCACTGACCCCTTTTCCTTTAGATTGTCAAATAAAAAAATGACAACAGCCAACACAACAATAGCCCTCCAGTATGAATCTATCAAAATTATACCTTTTCTTTTTTTTGGTCAGATTGGCAAAAAATATATTTTTTGGCGTGCCATAGAATTTTCATTAGTTTATGTGTGCCATGAGATGAAAAAGGTTGAAAATCACTGACCTAAGTAAAAACTCAAAACTAAAAACATTACTTGGCCGTTGAAACAAAATCATTCAGCTCTCCCCCGCCCTCTTCCAAGGCTTCTAATGTTCTGGCTTCTCCTGTAGACTGCAGGCCAATTACAACACACTGGAGAAACAGAAAATATAGTGATTATAAAGAAAAACATGCAGCACATGGTTTTAAAAGACATTTTACATACTTAGTAAAATAAAAGATTTCAAACAAGAATGACCATTATTGTACACATGGGCTCATTTATTTAGTCTACATGTATTTGAGAGATGCTACGTATAAGAACTTAGCTAGGAAATAGCATACAGCAGTGGACACGCTGGAAGCCCCGCCCCAGATTTTTTTGTGCTTTAAGTAGAGATATATTCATCAAGAAGAAAAAAACCCTTAATAAATATATATCCACATGTTATCAGCAGTTCTATCAACAGATGGCCAAATTATAGTCATGGTTATTCTTTACATTTTTTGAGCTATCTAAATTCTTTATAACCACACGTTGCTACTGTTATTTTAAAACCTGTATTTTTCACAGTCTTAACTGTATTAATACTTTTACTACTATCCTTTAAAAAGAGCAGGCTTTACAAGTAGGAAACCTCAACACCCAAAAGGTTAAAAAAAAAAACGAAACACATTTCCAAAGAAGAAATCTCTTAATATGTTTTCCAACTTACTTTTCCATTCTTAATTTCCTCTCGAGCCAGCTGCACAACTCTCTTGACTTTGGATGCTATGCACAAGTATTTGAAAAACCTCTGGTGAGCAGACCAGAACTGACCCCACATGGACTTCTTCATTCGCTGCTCAGCATCAATCAGATCCGCAGCTTGCTGAAACCGCTCTCTTGCAATGACCCACTGAAGATGCACAACCAACACTTTAAGTATTTCAACTTTGAGTGCAAATTATTTTAAAATAACTGCTTCAATCAAAATAATGCTAAGGGCAAGATCATTTAACATTAATTTAATGAAGAATATTCAGTAATTTTGGGATCTCTAAAAGGATTTTTAGGATGCTTACATAAACCTGTCCCAAAATTCTTATGAACTGATAAAGGTATTTTAGGAAATAGTTACATTGTGATTTTTAAAACCATGCAACTTAAATAAATGGCTATTTTTAATAAATTAGGAAAGAGAAGGCTTGGAATATTAGGAAAATAAGAACCTGATGATTTGTGTGTTTTCTGGGAGAAATATACTCTCATGGGCTCACCCACATTACACTGAACAAAACTAACAGAAACATTAGCAGGTGCATTAAAAATACTAGGAATTAAGGGAAAAAATCTTACCAGCTTGACTGCTTTGTTGTACATTTTTACATAGCTCTGAGAAAGAAGAACTTCCTCAATTTTGAAGGTCACTCCAGTAAAGCTCAGCTGTCGAGCAATGTACATTCCTCTAAGCTTCATATCCATAGCAACTATTTCCATGGCACCAACACCTCTGAATAAAATTAAAACACACAGTAACTATCATTAAATATAGTAGGGCTTTAACATATGGGAGAGAGGTTTTAGCAATACACATCTTTTAGACTGCTTCTGAGAGCAAATAGTGTACAGTCAGTTGCATTACCTCCGTTCCACTGCTTGAATAAAATCACTGAATTCTCTAAATGGAGTTCCTTCACCCCATATTCCAAGACGGTTCATATAGGCCATGTTTCGTGGTTCAGAAGCACCTGAAAAAGCAAAATAAAACATATTACAGCTGAAAAAAGACCACATTTATCTTTTAAATAAACAGCTACTCACCAGTGGCACTAGCATAAACAACTCTGGCTTTTGGCAATTTGTTCTGAAGCTCTAGGACTGCTAAGCCTGTCTTGGTTGGTTTTGAAGAACCAACAGGACATAAGTTTTTTGCTTTATGACATTCATCAAACACTATCTGTAAGGAATGAATTAAGGAATGTATCACATTAGTAGCATGTGCCTTTGATCTCCCAGGAAGTTACTTTTTATTTCCCTTTGGAAACATCTAGGATTTCTAGGGTGGTGGCCCTGGCATAAAATTCAAGATTATTAGCGGAAAGGATGTTGTTAACAAGCTCCTGGGTAATAACTTTTAAAATAACAGCTACGTGCTTATCATCCAGCTTTGTCCAATCTTAACATGTTGCCCTATCTGTTCAGATTTTCTTTTTCATTATTACAAACATCAATGAAGCCCTCTATGTGCCTCTCCTTGACTTCAACGCCTCCCTCAGGTCTCAGAGGCACCCACTGAATTTGGTATTCAATTTAACCGGATACTTAATTATTAATTAGAATGAAGGAAAAGATCCATACGGCAAGTAAGTCCACCACACAGATAACTTTGTCAAATTCTGTCCACGGAAGCTCTAATAGTAACCCACTTAGTCGGCATGTGGAATACTGATGTCCCCATTTAAGACAGTGAGGGTGAGCTGTGAGCAAATCAGTCAGGAAGGCACGGAGGCACCATGTCACCTGTCTTCTCAGGTACTTTACCATGTGGACATTCCATGTGGATCCCCAAAGGGAAACAGTATTCAGCATTTCCCACACCTCCAATCACTTTCCTAACTAGGGACTGCGATGCTGGCCTCCTCTACAAAACAGAGCCAACTTTCTGACCCGCTGGACTCTGGGTAATCATTAAAGCTGATTTCCCAGCAATTTGTTTATTTAATCTCGGGATTCCTGTTTTCCAAATGTTCCTCCTTACATTAACTTTTGTGCCATTAAAAAATATGAAAACGCTTGTTGCAAAGGATACCACGCCATCAAAGTCATCGCCACACCAATGCAGAAGCTGTTTTAGCCTTGTTTTGTATTTACCGCCGGACTGACTCTCACCAATAAGGGAAGAATAGGTGGCAAAAATCACACCCTTTTTCACACTCCCATTATGTTTGGAAGAAATTTTTCCATACTTAAACTGAAAAAGAAAGAGAAGAATTTAATAAGTGCACTTTTCTCTCTGAAACATGAATCCCATCCACATGTTGATAGGAATCTGGTGGTCCACGGTGGGCTTCAGGGGAGTTAAGGACTTCCTAAGAGCATACACGAAATTTCTTACACATATGAATATACATACACACACCCACACATATATGTATACACAGCTTTATGCTACAAGGGTACAGTTTTCAAAGTCTCAAAAAAGTCTATCACACAAAAAAGATTATAAATCAAACTCTCCTACAAAAGTCACAATATTCATTCTACAAATATTTAATGTGCACTTACTACTATATAGAAATCATTGTAATTAAGTAATGAGGAAAATACAAGAATTGCGATTAATAGTTAATGCGCCCTTCTTCAATTACACTGACTCAGAAATAAAAACACATTTTAGGTGCCAATTACATGTTTTTGTTTTGAACAATTAGTAGTCAATCAAGCCCTAGCACTTTACCCATCAATCCAGTCAGGAAGGCCCACCCTGAAAAGCATCGGGGAGTAGGACAACACTGAGCCCACCGGGGACTCGTGTGGCAGGTAGATTCATGTTTACATATTGTCAAAGGGCTACAGGGAGAGACGTGCAGGAATTAGATCTACTCCACCCTGTAACTGAGCAATTGGTGCAGAGCTGGAGGACAACGAAGAGTTGCTAAAACCTAAAATTCTAATCACACTGGACTGTGCTTTAGACGCTGAGACACATTTTCTTCCACTGGAGAACTGTCTTAATATGAGCACAGGTCTGGTACACAGTCCACTGATGCACAAGGGTCTAAACCAGTCTCCAACTGCAGTAATTGCCTAAATGCTGTGATGGGCACACCATCTGTCCAGCTTTATTATACTGCACCCTTTCAGAAGTAAACTCAGCACTCACTAGGTTTCCTGTGAAATAACTCACTGAATCCTTACAACAACCCTCTGAAGAAGAAACTTATTATTCCCATATCACACGTGAGTGAATATTTAGTGAATGACCAACTGAATAGAAAACGTCCATACCTTATTTAATGAATGGACCAAAATGTTTTTTGCTCCAATATCCCTCAAATCTCTTTCAGCATCATATTTCAAATCATTAGAAACACTGAACCTGCCACAAAAATAAATAAATAGTAAGTAAATACATACAAATTCCATCGTTCTGCCAGTTTTCAGAAATTAAAGCCAGGCCTTAACCCTTCAAAAACTATATACCTATTCATAAAATCCCTTGCCCACATGCAGAAGTAACTATCCACATAGGAAAGCTTCCACAGCCAGTCTTTAGCACTTACCACAATGCTCGTTTTCTACTCAACAAATAATTTTCATAGATGATTCCTGCTATCGTCCTTCCTTTCCCTACACCAGCACCATCACCTATTAAGAAGCCAGCACGATCTCCATTAGGTAGGAATGTTTCATGTTGCTGGGAGAAAAAAAAAGCAGGTTAATTACTCCTTTTGATATTTTGGTGATCTGTCTTTCACACAGTTTTTAGGGTTATATTAACATGACCTATGTTTATATAAATGGCATACAGCTTGGCTTGGCATGGATACTTTCCTTTTATTTACTACACATTCAATCTTGCTACCCTCGCATGCACCAGGTTAACTAAAATTAACAACATAATGAGAATTCTTCCATGCCCCTTTCAACACTTACACAACTTTCAGCCACTGGAGGAAAAAGCTGCAACATATAGCCGTATATGTATGTTCTTATCCAGTGGTTCTATGGGATAGACTCCCAGCAATGGAACTGCTTGGTCAAAGGATATATGCATTTTCAGTTTTAATACATATTCCCATTGAATTCCAAGGTATAGCATTTGCCATTTCCACTAGCAATGCACTCCGCACACCCGTGTTAGCCATTTAATTTCCTAACACATAAAATTTCTATAAATATTGCATTCACAAGTTTTACATGCAAGGAAAACTTACCTCTGGACTGAAACAATTATATTATATAGACTAAGATTGAAGAATAAATACCGTATAAAACATTATTGCTTACCTGGGCTGCATATGTAATTGCCTCAAGCTGTAATGCTGACAACCAGCCATTGTCAATGGTTTCTTCAGAAATGGATGCTTTGTACCAAACATCGGGAGGAGTAACACTGGATAAAGAACTAGTTTCCACCACAGCATCCGGGTGACGTAGCCCAATTTTTACTAAATGAAAATTTTAAAATATTTCATTTTAATCACGCTAGGTAATAATACTTCCATTTATATTACAAGATATTGCAGTATTTTACCTATGACAGAAAATATAAATAAATACTAGTAAGTAACTATGTAGAGTCACTGACTGATGATAAAGTACTATTTAAGTTTGACTGAAATGACCAATTTATCAACTACCTATGTTTTAAATAGTGACTTGGTGATTAAAAAGACTTAGAAAAATAAACTTACTGTACAAACCAGGTTCTCCAGTAGTAACAGAACATAATCCTAGATTCAGGGGTTTAAATGAATCATTCACTTCAAAATCAGTGGAAAAGGTCTGCAATATAATTTTATCTTGAAAGATATTTCAAAAGAAATCCTGGCTACAAAATTAAACAATAACTAGTTTCCCAAAATGTATAAAGTGAGTATAATTTCCAATAGGAGTCAGGCCCGAGCTGGTTTGGCTCAGTGGATAGAGCGTTGGCTGTGGGCTGAAGGGTCCTGGGTTCGATTCTGGTCAAGGGAACATCCCCGGGTTGCGGGCTCAATCCCCAGTAGGGGGCAAGCAGGAGGCAGCCGATCAATGATTCTCTCTCATCATTGATGTTTCTATCTCTCTCTCCCTCTCCCTTCCTCTCTGAAATCAATAAAAATATATTAAAGAAAAATTGGGAGTCGGCAAACTTTTTCTATAAATGGTCAAGTAGTAAATATTTTTGGCTTTGTGAGGCATCTGGTCTTTTCTACATCTACTGAACATTGCTGTTGTAGCAGGGCTAAAGCAGCTATAGCCAATAAATAACCAATGGGCTTGGCTATGTTCCAATAAATTTTATATATTTTTATTGATTTCAGAGAGGAAGGGAGAGGGGGAGAGGGGGAGAGAGAGACGGGTGGGGGGAGGAGGGAGAAACATCAATGATGAGATTCACTGACCGGCTGCCTCCTGCACGCCCCCTACTGGGGACTGAGCCCACCACCTGGTCAGGTGTCCTGACCAGGAATTGAACCGTGACCTCCTGGTTCATAGGTTGATGCTCAACCACGCCAGCCAAGTCAGAACTTTATTTATAAAAACGGACAATGGTCCAGATTTACTTTGCTGACCTCTGGTTTAAAAGGCCATCGGTAAACTTTCAATCCTTTTGTGAAGACTATTATTGGAAAATTTCCGATACCACAATTCAAAGCTCATTTTAGATAAGCAGAAAAGTATGAGATCTTAGACCATACATGGTTGGTAAACAGACATTTTTAGTTTAAGTGGTATTATTAGTGGCTTTTTATAGAAACACAGAGTATATATAAAACACAATTATTAATTTTCATGGTCATTATGGAAAAAAGACAGAAATTATGTTAATGTAAGCCAATGTGTTTAAATAGCACATTTTATCTTTAAGATCCCCATGTTTTTGTTTTGTTTTTTAAATATATTTTTATTGATTTCAGAGAGGAAGGGAGAGGGAGAGAAAGATGGAAACATCAATAATGAGAGAGAATCATTGATCAGCTGCCTCCCGCACGCCTCCTACTGGGGATTGAGCCCGCAACCCTGGCATGTGCCCTTGACCGGAATCGAACCTGGGACCCTTCAGCCTGCAGGCTGACGCTCTATCCACTGAGCCAAACCAGCCAGGGCTGTTTTTTGTTTTAAATAAGCTCTATAAATTACACAAAATACATATTTACATCTCTGCAATTTATTGAGTTTATATTCACTGCTAACTCAAAACAATATAAACCCAAGCTTTTATTCTTTTTAAAAAAAAATATCTTTATTAATTTCAGAGAGGAAGGGAGAGGGAGAGAGAGATAGAAACATCAATGTTGAGAGAGAGTCATTGATCGGCTGCCTCCTGCACACCCCACACAGGGGATTGAGCTCGCAATCGGGAATGTGCCCAGATAGGGAATCGAACCGTGACCTCCTGGTTCATGGGTTGACACTCAACCATTGAGCCACGCTGGCTGGGGAAGCTTTTATTCTTGGTTTTAAAAGACTTCAACCTAAAACAAAGTTCTAACTTTGTATAGAAGAAAAAAACAACACAGTATATGTGTATATATTTTCAAACATATTCTAGTTTAAAACATTACAAAGCTGGTGCTTGTCAAATTCTTAAGTGCCCACATTGACAGATCCTAATAGATAATAACGTGTGTGGGAAAGTTTTTAAGTTCAAGAGGAACTTGGAAGTCTTTCATTATTTTGGCAAATCCCAAAGACATACATTTTATTGGCATATACTCTGCGTAGGTTTCTGCATGGCCCATTTCTTCTTCATCTTCTTCCTCCGGTTCATCTTCCTCTTTTACAACAGGAACCTTCTGTAACACAAAAACAGCATAATCAATTCTAATCCAAGAGACTAGAGGCCCGGCCAACACATAAAAAATCTTCTGCAGGAATGCCCACCATCTTCAGTCCTGGAAACATGACATATCACTGCTACATTCCCTGACATCAGGATTCCTCATGGCTTCCCTGCTTCTCCAATGAGCACAGATCATCCATGACTTGCTATCATCCCTGACACACAAAGGGGCCACCACAGGGCTTCACCTGTCTTTTATTTGTGTAGCCTTGGGCAAATTAAAATTCTAAATCCGCCCACTCCACTTTATCTCAACTATAACAGGAATGCATACTCCGCTAAATGACCGGCTTCCTTCCGTCTCCCTCTACCTTAGCTCCCCTACCTAAACTTAGAGGATAAGATGGTAATACCAAAGGGTCACAAAATCCAGGGACTACACAGGTAATATTTCTAAGCCAGTG
Source organism: Myotis brandtii (assembly GCF_000412655.1). Classification (NCBI taxonomy): domain Eukaryota; kingdom Metazoa; phylum Chordata; class Mammalia; order Chiroptera; family Vespertilionidae; genus Myotis; species Myotis brandtii. Next base: position 1,281,339 of record NW_005367694.1, read on the forward strand.
GGATATAAAATGGCAACTGCCACCAAGCTTAGGGTACAGGAGATACACAGGAGGCACAGAGACTGTGGGACCTGGGCAATGCCTGCCCAACACACAAAGTAAATGTCCTAGTCAACTCCAGGCACATTTTACTGGGTGAGGAATGTGGGCCTAGGGTTCTCAGGTACTCCTATTTTTTTTAAGAGAACCTAGAAATCAGGATTTTTATGTGTTAGCAAAACTTCAAAAATTTTCAAAAACTTGTGGAGGCCAAACAAAACACAGGTATCCACTGGTTTTGGTCCACAGGCTATCAGTATGCAATCTGTTGGATGTTCCCAAACTACAACACAATATAGACTTTGGCATATTATAGGCAAACATGGGTTGACTGTGAGCCTGAGCACTAACTACATACATTTCTTGGAGAAAAATGAACTCTTAACTTAGCAGAAATCCACTTAGGTAAGCTGCTGATGCACGAGCATCAAGTCCTGGGACTGCCAGCACCTGCTCTCCAGCTCCCCGCACACAGCCCCAGGTACAGCTGCGCTGCCGTCTAATTCCTACTCCATCCCCAGTCCCATCAATCCTCTCCTACTGTTATGTGTAGTTGTCTTGTCCTGTTTTCCTTTTTCCTGTTCCCCTCATTCTTCCTAATGCCAAGTTTAGACCTTTATTACCCTTTCTGCATTACTTAACCAACCTCCTTCAAGCTCTCTCTTCCCTACCCAAACTCATCCTGAATCATTAGCACGTCCCTCCAGTTCTAGGCTGCTGCACCAAGTCCAAGGTCCTTTGAATTCACGTCGGGACCCTCCACAAAGCCCAAATCAACCACTCCATCTTCTGCAAGCCATGTGTCTTGGCTTAGTGTCACCCAAGCACTTGGCTGCCACCACCTCCTCTGTGCCTATTAATGCTTTAATTTCACTCCCTTCTGAAAATGCCCTCCCTCCATACACAACACCCAAGCTCCGTTATACCTCCTCTATAAAACGAATTCTTCGCATGCCCAGGAGATCGCACTTTCCTCCACACTCATAACCCTTGTTGCCAGCATCACAATGTAGCTTTTGTTGTACCTTGTTAGTTAAAATGTTTGTCACATTCCTTGTTTATTCAAGGGGGAGCCATGCAATGCAGTACACTCCTGGTAGAAACCTACCACACAAACTCAGTATTACACGTAGCGCAGCTTTTTTTTTTCTTAATATATTTTATTGACTTTTTACAGAGAGGAAGTGAGAGGGATAGAGAGTTAGAAACATTGATGAAAGAGAAACATCGATCAGCTGCCTCCTGCACAACTCCCCACTGGGTATGTGCCCACAACCAAGGTACATGCCCTTGACCGGAATCGAACCTGGGACCCTTGAGTCCGCAGGCTGACGCTCTATCCACTGAGCCAAACCGGTTAGGGCCGTAGCGCAGTTTTTACATAAATGTACAGAATCGATGGACTCCGTACATTGGAAGCATACAGCATTTCCAAAATGTAAGAAAAAGATTAGCATATTGATTACTCATACCTAGACCATTATATGATGACAACTCATAAACAGCTATACATTCATATTCAATCCCAAATGAATAGTTACCAAATACTTCCCTGGTCCCCCCCCCCCCCCCCCCCCCCGCCCCATTAGATGTGATTCACAATAAAAAGATGTTGTCCTGGCTGGTGTTGTTTAGTGATTAGAGGTTGCCCCACGCACCAAAGAATCAGGGGCTCGATTCTGGTCAAGGGCACCTACCTGGGTTGCAGGTTCAATCCCTAGCCCCAGCTGGGGTATGTGCGGAAGGCAACCAATCGATGTATCGCTCTCACATTGATGTTTCTCTCTCTCTCTCATTCTTCCCCTTTCCCTCTCCCTCCCACCCGTCCACTCCCTCGAAAACTCAATGGAGAAAATATCCTCTGGTGACGAGTAACCAAACAAACAAACAAAAAAAGATGTCAGTACTTCATATATCATTACATCCATCTTATCAACTATGCAAGTTTTAACCACCTTGTTCAGTATATATTAGTTTTTTCCCAGTGAAGTTTAATGCTGTTTCATTAGTTTATGTAGCTGAGTAGCCCACCTTCACCCAAAAAAAAGTTTCCTAAGGATTGTTCTAGAACACTTTTAGGCAAGAGTCTTTTACATGACACAAAAATACAGATACAGCTTTGAAACTCACCATGGTCGGGGAAAAACTCCTCATCTTCATGTCATTTATCCATATTCTTGCTACCTCTTTATTAGAAGACTCCTTCTTTACTGTGCCGTTGCTTACATCAGCTGAAGGAGAGAGTCAATTTACATTTTAGAACAAAATCTCCATTTCTTTTCCTACAGTTTTTTAAAAATTCAGTAAAGTTTACCCACTTCATAAACCCAAATACACGGATCTGCTTATCACTAACTTAAAGTCAGCATAAGGATGAAAACATTCAAAGCTCTGTCCCATTTTGGAAGAATTAACCTTAGAAAACAAGTAATTTAAAAGGAAATGTGCACAAAAAAACTTGAAAGCTATTTATCAAAAAGAAAGCTTTAACCAGAACTATTTGATAGTTCATTTCAATCCGAATGCCAAGAGCCAGCATTTCTTTAAGATACTTCACTTGGGGCCCTGGCTGGGGAACTCAGAGGCTACAAAGTCATCTGGATATGCCAAGGTTGTGGATTCGATGCCCGGTCAAAGCACATACAAGAACCAACGAATGAATGCATAAATAAGTGGAACAAATTGATGTCTTTCTCTGTCCCCCTCCCCCCCACTCCCCTTTACTCTCTAAAATCCATATTTTAAAAAGATACTTCACTTGGTTCATTAAAAACAAACTACAAAATTTAGTATTCTCACCAAGACAGAATCAATCTCACTGGATCTGAAGGTGCCTACTAACTTTCAAGGCGAAAGAATTATTTCCAGAAAGGAAAAAAACAACAACTGGGGACTATCTTCCTCTTTTCCTCAGAATAAAGAAAACAATCTACAATGAACCTTTTCTTTTCTTATACCAATGCTTTACATATTTTTTAGATACAGCGACAGAAGCCCTCAATCTGAGTGTCAAAGTAGAACTGCTTGGTCAAAGAGTCCAGAGCCCCTGTAATTAGCCTACATCTCTAAGTGTTCGGGAAGCATCCTGGCACCTGGGATTGAGCTCACAGTGTGAAAATCACACCAAGGGCATGGGGAGTATTTCGGAGCCTGTCACAGGGGAGTGCAAAACAACTGGGATTAAAGTGCTGACAAACAATGCTGGACAAGATAATAAAGTTACTTTGGGTCCCAATTTGTTTCACTGTAGGAGAGCCAGTGAACAGTTCTCCAAGTGGCAGGACTGGAGCTCAAGTGAGAGATGAGAACCCCTAAGGGCTAAGGGCTCCTAACGGGGCAACAGCCAGAGATAAGAAATACAAGAAGAACATGCAACACCTTGCTCTGTGCCGTTTCATACTTTTAATGTTCTTCCCTTTCAGTATAAACATGACTCTCTCCTGCAACACAAACATGTGCTTATCTTCAGCATTCACTTACTGTTTCTTTTTCAGCCCTGGCCTGGTCTGACTTTCTCAGGCTTCCACACAAGGATGTCCTTGATTTGCAGTCTTTTGTCTTTTAAAATTACTATATTGGATGTGGGAGTGTTACTGTACAGCTCCACATCTCTCCTGTTTTCTGTTCTCTCTAAACTTTTTCCTCCCATGGCATATATCCTCTCTTTTAAATTATAAAAGCACATGCTGACTTGAAGGGTGGAGTGGAATACTTATAGAGAGCCACTCACATAAAAGCAGCAATCTCTCCTCATTAAACCCAAACACTTTAATGAAAAGCAGCTTCCACTAACTGCTGATCACTCCAAGTTTCCCAGGAGCCATTCAGATGTTGCCCTGCACCTTAACTAGGTGCCACAGTCCTGCTCTCCACAGCAGAAAAAAGAAATCAGTCCTAAGACAGTGAAAATAACTTCACAATGGGTATCTAGCTGCCAGATTATAGTTAGTTCAAGAGAATGATGCTGAGAGTAAGACTATAATGATAAGGGCACAATAGTATAGACCCAAACATAAAGATTAGATTATCTTGTATCTCTAATTGCATCTGTCCCTGGAGACACAGTTCTACATCATCTTACAAACGTTGCTCCTTCCTTTGGAATGCCTCTAGCCCTCTACTTTATAAACACAAGCACATTACAACTTCCACGCAGTCAATTTTGCCACAAAATTATACATTAGTCTACATCAGGTATTAAAACTTATCTGGCTGGTGTGACTCAGTAGTTGAGCATTGAACATGGTTCGATTTCCAATAAGGGCTAATACTATATAACATAGTGGTCAGCTCAGGATATAACTGAAATCAGAGTTAGCATCTCCATCAGTCAACATAGTTTGCTTATATATAAGACAGGGACTCAAATATTATTTAGTTCAATGGAGAAGACAAGGAAAAAATATCCCTCTTAAGAATTCACATTTTTCAGTTTCTAAAAATATACTACTAAAACTTGATATAACCAAAATTAAAAAGACAGATTAATTCTATTTTACCTTTAAAAATAAATGTACTATACTAAACACGAAGCTTGAGTACTCCACTTAAAATTATAACCTCTTCCTGCCCTACACATTTTCAGTTTCTTTCCATCACACTTATCCCTGACATATTATGTAACTTACATACTGTGAATCACCACTAGAATGCAAGCTCCATGTGGGAAGTGATTTCAACAGTTTTCATCTCAGCCATAGCCTCAAAAATCCCAGAACAGTGCTTGACACATAGGCACTCAATAAATATTTGTTCAATGAGTGAGCAACAACAAAAAAAGCCACGCCAAGGCAGAAAAACAAACTATAAAATCTACATTCTTTATGCATAAATGAATTCCTAAAAAGGTGTGATCAAACTATTATTGGGCTGTTTCCCTTTAAATCTAAACCTATTGTTAAAGTATTATGGATTAGCTGGTGGTAATGATTGTACAATCCTGTGACTATATTAAAACCCACTGAACTGTACAGTTTAAATGGGAAAATTGCCCTGGCCGGTTTGGCTCAGTGGATAGAGCGTCAGCCTGCGGACTCAAGGGTCCCAGGTTCGATTCCGGTCAAGGGCATGTACCTTGGTTGCGGGCACATAATATATTTTTTTAAAAATTAATAAATGGGAAAATTTTATGGTATGTAAATTGTATCTCAATAAAGCTGCTATAAAAAAGTATTACAGGTGTTGACTCTTCAAAGAAAACATAGTGAATTATTTTATGAGTATATGTACTTTAAAGGAAAATTTACTAAAAACACAACTGTCCATAAGTAATGAAGCCAATGACAGGCAAAATTATAAAACTGTAAAGGTCAGAGTTAAAGTATCAGACTATCAGTTTAAAGCTTGGTCCAAGGACCACCAGCAACAGCACCTCCAAAACTCCTAGAAATGCAGAAACTTGGGCCCCACCAGACCAGACCTACAGAATCTGATTCTGTTTTTGAACAAGATCCCCAGTGATTCACAGGCACATTAAGTTTGAGAAGCACTGATTTAAAGGATTGAGAAAAATGTTAACCGGTTATTCACCATATATAAAACTGAGGTCTCATGATGTCAATGAAATTACTTGGAAATTCCACACCTCATTTCAAGGTTTGATGCTGTTTTCTAAATTTTTGCTTCTCTTGAATTGTATAAATACTGCAAGTATACAGACATCAAGTTTTTACGTCTTTCATGTCCAGTTCTTTTAAGACCCAAGAAACCCTTAAAAACACACTGATATATCTTATCAAAGGCAGACAACTGACACCACTGAAAGCAGACTTACTAGCTGCTGTTGCAACTGGCTGAGCGATATTAGCTGGTGGCTTCAGTTTCATGAGTTCATTCAGACTATTATTTTTCAGAAGGTCCTTCAGTTGAACCTGGTCTTTTGAAGGTGCAGAGGTCACGGCATTTCGTACTGCTGGTACTGAGACCGAAGGGCGTGTGTTTGCAGAGGTCTGGATAAACTTTGCTAAAGTGATGGTTTGCCTATTCGTTGTTACAGGTGGTGTTTTAGTCATTACAATTGTAGATCCCAAGGTCGGAAGTTGATTTATTTGATTCAGCACAAATGTTGTTGTAGATGGAGGCTGCTGCTAGAAAAGAAAACCATACACATCACACCACTGAAAAATGCTGTCTCCTCTAATGTAGCCACTATCACTAGGCCATTTAAAACCTAAAATTGACTGTTATTCTTACCTAACCACTGGCACCTCATTTTTAATTAAATATGATTATAATAAACTACCAACTAGAACACACCATTTTGAGGGGAAAAAGGTACAGTGGTACGACATTTTATATAACTGTTGGGGAGAGCAAACACAAAATGGGACTCTCCTAAGCAAGCTGTGATGTACAGTAACCTTGTAACACAAGGAACAGAACAGAAAGAGTGTATAATCTCAGCACTGCCCCAGCTAGGCAGAGAACATTGGGTACATCACTTCACCTCTGGAGGCCCGAGCTCTCTGAGGACCATTTTCGGTTTCTAAGATTCCAGGACTCCTGTCCAATGTTTGCTATCACACAGATTCTACTAATGTTTATAACTTAACAAGATAAAACCACCAAGCAGAACTCTAAATTCTCATGTCACACAAATGGTCAGACAGGTACATTACAAATAACTGGTGATCATGTCACCAATTAAAAAAAGGTCAAGATTTGAGGATAACAGTATGTCTGTGACTACAAGCAACTAAAGTATAACTGAGATACTTTTATAAATATATGTATATTTCTACTTCCTTTTCACCTCAAACTATGTTATTTCTCCATGACCCCTGTAACAAGAATCTTCCAGATACTACTTATCGCTTTTAAATAAAACTCAACAAGTTTATCATGTTACCAAATTTTAAAGTTTGTCCAATAACTTTATACCACTAGGTGTAAGTTAATAACTGCTATGTTTAAAGCACAATTATAATCACATAAAAATTACATACCAATGGACAAAAACTTAAACAAGTAAAAATGAAGAGAATAGTGGGATAATGCAAGTTTATCTTTTACTTCATGAATTTTCTATCATTTGCAATAAATAAAATAAATTTGTTTTGTCCAAATTATCTTTTGACCAATATAAATAAATAAGAATGAAACAAATGTTTTAGAAAATAGGTGAGAGCAAAATATTGGGAAAGAAGTAGCAAAAATCAGAACTAGTGAGATAAAACTGTTTTGTATGAAAGGTTACTTCCTAACTATAGTCCTAAACTATTTCCGTAGTAATGCCAAATCTAAATAATTCTTACCCTAACATTTAACAGTGCTGGAGTAGGTACCGTCTCTGGTTCTTGTTTAACAGGAACTGCTGCTTCAGTCTCCAAACCTAGTTCTAATGTACTAAGTGGCACTGACTGGAGAGAAAACAACATTGAGAAAAAGAATGACGCAGTGAATTCCGTTTCAAGAACAAGAGATGTATTTTATTAAAACAAAAAATACTAAGCTTTACATTCAAATGGAATGTAAAATCACTAGTGCCAAGTAAAAAGGAACAATCTCTGCAAGGATACCAGCTTCACAAAATTTCACTAACACCAGAATCTCACTTTTGCTTTCAGAAAATGTGTATAGTAAAACCTCAGAAAAATGCCCTATAAAGTACATAGAGACAACTAGTAAGGAGATTAACCATCCTCCCAGAAAAATAAACAATTCATCTCTTACTTTTATATATACAACGAAGCAAAAAATAATGTTTTGATTTTCATTGCAAATGTTTTCCATCTCATGAATGAAGACTAATATTCAACATAAAAATAACCTTCACATACATGTTTAAGTTAAGACTTAATATTACCTACTTTCATAAGTAGAAATTAAAATTAAGGGGAAAAATCTCCTTTTTAGAGGCTTTGGAGGACTCTTACCTGGTGAACTGAAGGGGTAGGTGTTGGAGTTGCAAGCCCCGCATCTCCACCATCAATATCAAAGAGGTCATTCGGACTAATTCCACTCTCACTCAAAGCAGCAAGCAATAAATCTTGTCCTGGCTCCACCATCTTTAGAACAAAATATTAAGTGTTAACATAAAAAACTTAAAATGATAATTAACTCTCTTCTAAATATAAACCAGCATTTCATTTTCTACCAGATCCATTCATTCAATGTTTACGAGGAACTGGCTGCGTGTCAGGCAAAAAGGAGGAATAGTCTCTGATCCCCAAAAATTCAAATTAAGATATAAAGGACAGCAAGGTATGTCAAACACAGCAAGAATATGTCGACAAAATGCTGTGGGAAAACCAAAGGAAATGCTGAACTTTGCTGAGGGAGAGAGGTTACGAAGACGACACTGGAGCCAAGAGTCAAAGAAAATCGCCCGGTGGACAAGGATCTCCTGGACAGTGTGTGTATTCAAACCCATGGACACGTGAAAGACATTGGCACTCCTTAAGACCAGAAACAGGGAGACAAAAACTGCTACAGCAGACCAGGAGAGCCGATGTGCGCAACAGCAAGAAGTAAAGAAGCGGGTATGGATTCCAATATATTTAGGAGAGAGAATTCCTAAGACCAGGTTTAAATAAAAGCTCAAAATGGAAGGGAGAATATAAAGAAGAAGAAGAAAAAAACCACACACACAAAAAACACAGGAGTTGATGGATAATTAGAGTTAAGCCAAGAGAGAGTAATCAAAAGTTGAGCCCAGGAGACCTGAAAGATGAGTTATGTGGGTCTTAAAGGGGGAATGCCTATTTAGGAGCAAGCAGGTACATTTTATTTTATTTTATTTTATTTTATTTATTTTTATTTTTTAAAATATATTTTATTGATTTTTTACAGAGAGGAAGGGAGAGGGATAGAGAGTTAGAAACATCGATGAGAGAGAAACATCGATCAGCTGCCTCCTGCACACTCCCTACTGGGGATGTGCCCGCAACCAAGGTACATGCCCTTGACTGGAATCGAACCCTGGACCCTTGAGTCCGCAGGCCGATGCTCTATCCACTGAGCCAAACCGGTTAGGGCAGCAGGTACATTTTAGATTGGGGTTTCCCAACTGCACTCTTAGGAGTGAGAGCAAAGTATTCTACAAAAGCTTAACAGAACTTTCTTAATTTTAACTTTTCTCATTAATTTATCTGAAAGAACCAATTTATATATACAAACATACTTATGGGAAATCTGTACTTGTTTTTCTCAGAAAGCTAATTTCATTTTATATAAACATACTAATTTTCAGCTAGTCCATTTGTTCTCAGACTATGCAATAGAATTAAATGTCAGTGTTTCGTTATATCCTACAAAAAGGTATTAGCCAAGAATGCAATAAACATGACTTCCAATATATAACAACTTCTATTTTAGATGAAAGCAATATAACTAACATAGAAATCTTCTCCTAGCGCCCTAACCGGTTTGGCTCAGTGGATAGAGCGTCAGCCTGCGGACTCAAGGGTCCCGGGTTCGATTCTGGTCAAGGGCATGTACCTTGGTTGCGGGCACATACCCAGTAGGGGGCGTGCAGGAGGCAGAAGATTGATGTTTCTCTCTCATCAATGTTTCTAACTCTCTATCCCTCTTCTCCCTTCCTCTCTGTAAAAAATCAATAAAATATATTTTTTTAAAAAAGAAATCTTCTCCTAGGTAGGTCTATGCCACACAAGCATGTTATCACTTAGAAAGAAGCTCTAATGAACCCATGAATGAATTTAAGTTAGAAAACCACAGACATCCAGAATTGAAACTAAGGGCAGACTCACAGCTTAAAGGATGGGAGGAAGGACAGAGTCCAAAGGAGACTTCCCAAAATTCTTCAGAAAAAGGAAAAGAAGCCTAAGGAAGAAAACAATTTGAGTAGGAGGAAGGAAGGGAAGGGAACTGACAGTGACTAAGCACCTTTTACAAGCCTAACACAGTGCTAGACTCTCCATATACATCACAAGCCCACAACCCTAAGCAAGATGAAACTGAGGCCGGCTCAGAAAGCTTAAATTCCCTGGTCAAGATCACCCATTCACATCTATATCTTCAAAGCCCATTTATTCTCTTTTCAATGAGTAGATCAAAAAGTCAATGTTGGTAACCCTGAAAGTTTCAACACTTAACTTAAAATTGGAAGGGGATGGAGTATTAGGCAGCAAGATGCACGGTACAGATATGTACTTTAAATGCTTTAAAAACATTTTCAATCCATAAATTACCTCATTAGGACCTGTGGGAATAGGGGGTGATCTTGGCCCACTTACTATGGCTAATCTTGACCTAAATTAATAGAATTTGAGACTATCAAAATGCCATATTTTAAAAGTAATTACTAGAAATAGTTTATGTACATTAGAAACAAAAGCACACTGTTTTAAGACATTGACTCCTAAACTACAGACCACAGAACCCTTGGAGGTCCCAGGGCCCTTTAATCCATCAGTTTTGCACCAAGTCTGGTTGGTCTACTTATACTCAAGAGTACAGAAATGTCATTAACTCATGAAACAAAAACAGAATCACCAAAAAGTGTTACTGAATTCGAGAGCTTTTTGAAATATCGTTTCTGAACAATGAGCATAAAAAGTACAAAAATATGCCCAGCTGGTGTTGCTCAGTGGTTGAGTGTCAACCTATGAACCAGGAAGTCACAGTTGGATTCCTGGTCAGGGCATATGCCCAGGTTTTGGTTGCATCCCCAGTAGGGGCGTACAGGAGGCAGCGACCAATGATTCTCTCATCATTGATGTTTCTCTCTCTCCCTTCTTCTCTGAAATCAATAAAAAAAAATTTTTTTAAAGTACAAAAATATTATCATGGAAGGGAGGAATTTTGGAGAGAAACTTGATATTTAGACAAGAAATGATGGCAGCAGTTCAGTGACCTACTCAAAATTCATTCATAGGAATCACAATTTGAGACCTCTGATTTGAGTAGTGACCTAGTATTGACAATGTCTGTAAAAGATATTTTTTCTTAGGAGCTATTAATAAAAGACATTTTAATTTTATATACATTTTACACACAAACAAATCTAGGGATACTTTCTCTCTTAGCCAATTAAATACAAATTCTCTACTTGTACTTTTTTGCAGTGAGGAGGAAAAGGGATAGAGGGAACATCTGTGCCATTCTCTAACTCCATTAGCCAAACCCCTTAATATTTAATCATAGTCCTATTCTGAAATTATTACAGACTCATGGAATTTCAGTGCTCAGCTGAGAGAGCCCTTAAAAGGCTATATGATCCAATCTTCTCCTCCTCGATTTATAATAAGTAGGATTTATTCCTGAGAGGGAAAACATTTTCACTTTGAACGGTCTAAATACAATATAAATGCAAATACTGTTAGGTGTAAGAGAACTGTGTTACATTGTGTCTACTAAGGATCACATAGACCTCAGATGACAAGCAACATGTAGCAATCTAACAAACCCCAAAGTTACTAACAGCAGTGATTCTCTCTCAGACAATCGACAACAAAATGGCTCCATTTTTATCGTAAATACATTTGAAAGTAATCACCTAGTTCAAAATAGTACACTATAAAAGCGACAATGATAAATAAGAAACAAGGACACGGTAGTAGAGAGAAACTAAGAGCCACCCTTGGCAGGAAGAGAATCCTGAGGAAACAATAGCCAATCGGAAGAATGAAAGGATACAGTTCCCACAGAGAATACCAACACTGAAACCTATCAAGGAGGACAAGGTTTCTCTTGTTGAGACCTAAAACAGATCTCTACAGCTTACAGCTCATGCTAGTTACCAGGGATGTGTCTGCAGCGGCACACAACCGAAGTTGAAAAGACCATGGAGTCAAGCAGAATATCAAGGTTCAAATACTGGCTACATCACCCACTTAGTAAGTATAATATGGTCAAGTAATACAGTATGACTCAGTTTCCTCATCTTCAAATAGGAATAAAATAGAACTTGCCTACTAGGAATTGCTGTACTACCTGAAACAAAAGTTAGCTACTATCATTTTGATAAACATTAGTATCTTGTCCAAAAAACTTTTTTTTCCTATATCACTGATGCAACACTTTATTTCCCAGAATACAAACTATTTGTTGGAAACCTATCCAATAATTAACTTCCAAATTAGTTCTATAAAATACCAGTTCCCTTTTTACCGAAAGTGTCATGTATCCAGTTAATCAGAGTCTCAGGACACTGATATCTTTAAGTGTGCACAGAAAATATCACTTAGCAAGTTATCTTTGCCAGAACTAATGACAAAAAGGTTTATTTCTCCTTATTTAATAGTACTAAGCATGTCTGATTTTTGACTCAGCTTCAATTTTGCTTTCATGCAGCCCAGATGTGTGACTGACATACAGTTTAAGAATTTTGCCCTGTCCGGTGTGTTCAGTGGTTAGAGCATAAGCCCACGAACTGAAGGGTCTCAGGTTTAATTCCTGGTCAAAGGCACATACCTGGGTTGCAGGTTCCATCCCCAACCCCAGTCGGGCACCTGTGGGAGGCAACCAATTGATGTGTCCCTCTCCCTTCCCTTCCTCTCTCTCTCTGAAAATCAATGGAAAAAGTATCCTCGGATATTAAAAAAAATTTTTTTAAGGATAATGAGCCACTTAGAATTTAGATACAGTCTATCAACAAGTATTTATTTTTTTAACATATTTTTATTGATTTCAGAGATGAAGGGAGAGGGAGAGACAGAAACATCAACGATGAGAATCATTGATCAGCCGCCTCCTGCAGGCCCCTACTGGGGACCGAGCCCACCACCCGGGAATGTTCCCTGACTGAGAATTGAACTGAGGACCCTTCAGTCCACAGGCGGACTGTCTATACACTGAGCCAAACTGGCTAGCTAGGACAACAAGTATTTATTAAGTGTCTATTGAGTGGTTCATTAAGAATACAAGGAGCCCGAGCAGTGTGGCTCAGTGGATAGAGTGTCCGCCTACAGACTGAAGGGTCCCGGGTTCGATCCCGGTCAAGGGCATGTACCTTGGTTGCCGGCACATCCCCAGTAGGGAGTGTGCAGGAGGCAGCTGATCGATGTTTCTCTCTCATCGATGTTTCTAACTCTCTATCCCTCTCCCTTCCTCTCTGTAAAAAATCATTAAAAATATATTTTTTTAAAAAAAAGAATACAAGGAGAGCCCTAACCGGTTTGGCTCAGTGGATGGAGCGTCGGCCAGCGGAATGAAGGGTCCCAGGTTCGATTCCGGTCAAGGGCACACCCCCGGATGGCAGGCTCGGTTCCCAGTAAGGGGTGTGCAGGAGGCAGCCGATCAATGATTCTCTCATTAATGATGTTTCTATTTCTCCCCTCTTTCTTCCTCTCCGAAATAAATAAAAATATATCTTAAAAAAATAACCCAAGGAGAAAAATGGTCAGTATAAAGAGAGTTTTCTTTACCTAATAAGATATTACTTGTAAAAAAAAAAAAAAAAAAAAAAAAAGATATTACTTGTATTTTTTTAAACACCTAATTCTCAAGGGAGCAACTGCTCAGTTGAAGTGCCCTTCTCCCCATTCTCTTTGCAAAACCTACGGGAAGAAAGGATCACAAAGGAATCTGTAGATTATAAACAAAGTTTCGAGCCCTGGCTGGGTAGTTCAGTTGGTTAGAGCTTCATCTAGATACGCCAAGGTTTTGGGTTTGATCCCTGGTCAGGGCACATATAAGAAACAACCAATGAATGAATCAATAAATGGAACAAATTGACGTTTCTCTCTCTCTCTCCATTCCTCCCCCTTTCCTCTCTCTCTGGAAAAAAAGAAAGAAAAACAAAGTTTCAAAAATATTCACAAGAGCCCTAACCGGTTTGGCTCAGTGGATAGAGCGTCAGCCTGCGGATTGAAGGGTCCCAGGTTCAATTCTAGTCAAGGGTATGTACCTTGGTTGCGGGGACATCCCCAGTAGGGGGTGTGCAGGAGGCAGCTGATTGATGTTTCTCTCTCATCGATGTTTCTAACTCTCTATCCCTCTCCCTTTCTCTCTGTAAAAAATCAATAAAATATATTTTAAAAAATATTCACAAGAGAAAAAAATGCTTCACAAAAGAAACCCAAGAATCAGGTGAGGCCCTAGCCTGTCTGCTCAGTGGTTAGAGCATCTGCTCCCAGGTTAGGTTCTGGTCAAGGACATATACCTTGGTCGCAGGCTTGATCCTCAGCCCTGGTGAAAGTGCGTTCAGGAGGCAACTAATTGATGCGTCTGATATTGATGTTTCTTTCTCTCTCTCTCTCTCTCTCTCTCTCTCTCTCTCTCCTCCCCGCCCCCTTCCATTCTCTCTTAAAAAAAATCAATGGGAAAATATCCTGTGAAGATTAAAAAAAAGGGGGGAGGGATCAAATGCAGAAATGAAATAACTTTCTTGATCACCATCATATTCACATGGCTAGCTTTATTTTTAGTATATGGTTGGATTTTTTTTCTTTTAACTTTCAAGATAGTCACTGAGTAAATGCTACCCATTATCCCCTTGCCACAAATGAGAAACTGAGGCCTAGAGAGGAAGTGTAGCAAGGTAACAACAAAACCAGAGTGGAGAATTACAAACCCAGGAGGTCTCACACCACATACCTCCAAGATTCTGTACTCTTAACCTTATTCCAGTATTTTTCAATCTGCTGGCCAAAACACAGTGTGTTGTCCAATCAACTCAGTGCACCATAACCAGTATTTTTAAACATCTCAGCATAGAACAGAAAATTAGAAAACATTACTTCATAAGATGAGTTTTTCAGTTCTATGTGTCTAAATGCACTAGGTCACAATGTAAAATGTATTTCTTACTGTGGTATGCAGTAAAAAGGTTGGGGGGGGGATTTCAGCGCTATCCCAAGGTGGTCTTTAATATTTAGTAAATCCAACCACAAAGTGGATCTGTCAATTAGGGGATGTGCCCGCAACCAAGGCACATGCCCTTGACCGGAATCGAACCTGGGACCCTTGAGTCTGCAGGCCGACGCTCTATCCGCCGAGCCAAACCGGTTAGGGCAAAATGTATTTCTTACTGTGGTATGCAGTAAAAAGGTTGGGGGGGGGATTTCAGCGCTATCCCAAGGTGGTCTTTAATATTTAGTAAATCCAACCACAAAGTGGATCTGTCAATTAGCACTGAAAAACAAAGACCATTCCAAAAACCTTAGGATGACACCATTTTGGTTATTGGCTATTTAATGTGAAAGCAATTCCTCCCAGAAATTATCTTTACTTTAGGCAGACAAAGCATGGGAACCCACAAAGCTTCATGAAAAGTCAGATTACTAGGATCTGAGTGTTCATGTCCTTCACAGGTGGCAGCTCTGAAATCAAAGCTCAATTTAGAGACTAAGAAATGCCAAAATGTAGCTGTAGCTAGTCTTTGAGGTGAATCATTTTAAAAAGCATGTAAAGCTCTAGCCGGCAGCTCAGGTTAGAGCGTTGACAGATACGCCACATTTGTGGGTTCAATCCCCAGTCGGGGCACATACAAGAGCAACAATGAATGCATAAATAAGTGGAACAGTTGGTATTTCTTTCTCTCAAATCTAAATTTTTTAAAGCTTAAAAAAAAAGCATGTAAAGAATCTCCACACTGCCTATTTCTTTTTCTAATTTTTATTTATTGATTGAATGTAGAGAGGGAGGGAGGGAGGAACATCGATTTGTTGTTCCACTTACTTAGGCATTCATTGTTTGATCCTTGTTGTGTGCCCTGATGGGATCAAACCCGAAACTTTGGCATTACCGGACAACGCTCTAACTAACTGTGCTATCCGGCCAGGGCCCATACTACCTGTTTTTAATTAGCAATTTCAGCAAAGCCCTTAAAACATGTAAAATTGCCTGACATAGCAGCATTCAATGAATGAATGAACTACAAGCCACTAAGCCTCCCTTATTAAAGCTTACCCAGCAACTAATGTAAAATTTATTTAAAATTCTGAAGAGAATCATGTGGCATAAAGTTAGATTGGGAGATAAAAGGAAGCAGGGGGGAGGGGGGTTGTCACTGCTCTGGTAAGGTAAAGCCTCTTTAAACATGAAAATAAAATGTTCCCTTGCTTGCAAGATCAATGTGCCACTCAAGGCACTAGTAGCAAATCCTGCATTTTACCCTAGAAACTGTACAAACTATGTTTTGTGCAATAAGGCTGACCCCCCCCCCCACACCCGCCCCCAGATTGAAAACCAGTGCTGACTGCCCTAAGCAGCGGGGGGGAAACGGGATCCGTCCGCACTGGTAGCTGGTTGGTCTGCAAGCGCGTTCCGTCTATTGGCGCTGGTGCAACCTGGGGCTTTGACAGCGTTTGCGACCCTCCCGGCGGCCGGTGAGAAGCCCCATTCCGTCTCTAACGCTGGTTGTCTAAAGAATATGAAGCACTGAACTGAACATAAACAGGCTAATAATGCACTTTCAAAGGTCAAAGGGGACCCCGGTTTTAACCTTCCCTCGTCAACACGTGTTCAGCACAAACTTCCGGGTGCAGTTACAATTGGCTGCGCAATTCAATGGAGAAAAAACGTAGCTTCATTCCACTCTCCCTTTTCTCGCCCCGTCCTTTTCCCACGTTTCTCTACCGACGACTCCCCCCCAAAAAAACAAAAGCATCCCACAGAACACGGAGCACGCCCGGGGGAAAAAAGAAAGAAAGAAAAAAAAAGAGCTTCTCTGTGCGAGGATCAAGTTAGTGGTCCGCAAACATTAACCAAACAGAGGCACAAAGCCGGGGTGGAAAGGGGAGGAGCTGGGAGCCGGGGTCAGGAAAGAAACAATCACTAGCGCAGGCACATCCCGATCTCCTCGGCGGTTAAACAGACCCCAAACCGCTTCTGGGAAACCACCCGCGCACACGGGTTTGGGGAACTTTAGGTGCTGCTTACGCCAAACACTCCCAAAGTACAAGCAAATCCCTCAACCGCCCTTCCCCTCCACGGACAGATGCTCCGGGAGGCGGGCGAGGTGGCTGGGGGTGAGATCAACCTCCGGACCGGGCGAGGCGGGGAGGGGGTCCCCACGTGTCCCGGACCCTCCCCACCGCCCCGACAGCGAGGGGACGAGGCACTGCAAGTGCGGGGTCCGGTTTGGGGGCGCCCCAAGAGCCTCCCGCACTCGCCCTAGAATCCCGGGAGCAACCCTCGGGCGGGAGGACTTCTGAGAGATCGCGGAGCTCACT
>NW_005367694.1:1299117-1304719 GCF_000412655.1 Myotis brandtii
GATGGTCTGCCCCCCCCATCTTGACCGCCCCCTGCCTTCGCCGCCAAGCACGGGCTCCGCCGGCTCCCGCCGACCCGGTACCAGTGGTTGGATCCAAGAGAATTCCGGAACCCAAACGGTCCATTACCGCGGCTCCGGGGTGGGCGAGGGGTGAGGGGCCGGGTTTCCGAGAAGGGGGAGGGGGAAGCCGAAGGCCGCTTCGGAGAGTCACGTGTCTACTGCTTCCGCCGGCGCTCGAGAGGCCTCGCGAGAATTCCGTTGCCCCTCCCTTTCGACCCCGCTGGCTGCCGGGAAGAAGGTCTGAGCTCTGTGTGCCAGGAGCAGGTCAGCGGGTGGGCCGGGCGCATGCGTCCCGCACCTGCTTTAGAAGTCGGGCTAGGAGGGGCCCGAAGCTGCTTTCAGATCCCTTTTGGCTTGTGGCTTCGGCCCGGGAAGTTACCTTGTGGCTTCTCTGGTACTTTGGAAAGCTCTTCATTACCTATTGAATCCTAGAAGAAAATGTTCGCATAGACATTGCTCGTTCACAGCACTTTATTCAATATGAAACCGCAAATAACTCGGAGCCCTTTGGCAGATCCTATACCATTAGGAGTGTGAGCACCATCAGCCCCACTTTTTTTCCGCGTACACAGCTAATAACCCGAACAAACTATTGCTGTCAGTTAGTGATTGCTGCAGAATAGGTCTGTCGCTACCACCTCTCACTTCCTTATAATAATATTATGTGACCCAACACAGAATAAATTAATTTGTTGGTAACCCTTTTGTAAAGTCATTCTGAGAATGTTGTTTGACTCTGTTGCTTAGGTAATAGGCACGCCTGGTTGATTCTTGCCCCCTGCTGGCGGCGCATCGCACTTGCCTAGCGCTGAAAGGAAACCTAGGCGTTGAAAGGCTTGGAGGTTAAGGTGTGAGCTTTTCAAGAGGAAGTGTAGGGCGGGGAGTAGCCATGGCAAAAATAATTATGCATCTTCCAACATAACATTTATATACATAAGCGTGTATTATATATGTGTATCCACATAAATAAATATTTGAAATTGCTTTGTTAAAACTTTACTTTCATTGTTTCATTTAATTAAAAAAAACTATATAGGTAAAAATATAAAAATAATTCTATAAGAACAAGGCCTATATCTGTCTTGCTCACTGCTACCCACTAGACTAGTTTATAGCCTAGAAGGTAATAACCAATAATTACAACTCTGTCACATGAAAGGGGAAAAAAATATGGAAAGATGCAGCAAAGAAATCTAAAACATTGTAGTTAATACATCAGTATCTTTGGAGCTGGGTTGGAACAATTCAAAGTGGCCCCTACACTCAGGCTGTATACAAGGACTAGAGGAGTACTAGAGTCTGAAAACAGGTTTGACCTAGAAACCCACACCCTTTGAGGTTTTTTCTGAGCATCCACGCCAGATCCTTGCTGCCATCTCTGTATAAGCTCTTTACCTTGAACCAATACAAAAGATGGTGTTTCAATGGACATTTACAATATAGCTGCCGCACATATGTACACAAATGTTATACACAAGGTTATTAGTCTCAGCATTGCTTAATGAAGCAAAAGATGGGAAACAACCTAAATGTCTTTGAAGAAAGGACTGGTTAACTAAACTATGGAACTTTCTACAATGAAACAGAATGAAGCACCTCTACCTATGAGAATATATAAGAATGTATTTTACTTGCATGTATATACAGAGAATCTCAGAATGACAACACTAGAAGCAGTTATGTCTCAATGGGAACTGAGATGCTACTGGAAGCAGGTGATTCAGAAAAATCCCTATTCAGGCATGGTATTGACTTCCCCTTGGCCATTTACACATATACTTCTCACTCCATTCAACCAATATTTACTGAGCCCCTACTTTGTGCCAGCTACTATGTTAGAAGTTAGGGGTACACGTTTAAGAAAAACAAATCAGCCCTAACCGGTTTGGCTCAGTGGATAGAGCGTCGGCCTGCGGACTGAAGGGTCCCAGGTTCGATTCCGGTCAAGGGCATGTACCTTGGTTGTGGGCACATCCCCAGTAGGGGGTGTGCAGGAGGCAGCTGATCAATGTTTCTCTCTCATCGATGCTTCTAACTCTCTATCCCTCTCCCTTCCTCTCTGTAAAAAACCAATAAAATATATTTTTTAAAAAAAAAGAAAAACAAATCAAGGGAGGAGTATTGGATGGAGCCTGCCCTTCAGATAAATGCCCTTGCCCAACTGGCCTGGCTCAGTGGTTGAGCACTGTTGACCTATGAACCAGGAGATCACAATTCGATTCCCGGTCAGGGCACATGTCCGGGTTGCAGACTCGATTCCCAATGTGGGGCATGGAAGAGGCAGCCGATCAATGATGCTCTCTCCTTATTGATATTTCTCTTTCTCTCTCCCCCTCTCCCTTCCTTTCTAAAATCAATGAAAAATATATATTTTAAAAAGACAATTGCCCTTACAGTTTAGTGGGCACTAATAAAAAAATTCCACAAGGTGTAAACTTGGAAGTGTGCCAACATTACAAAGAAGCTAACAGAGCCTGTTATAAAGGCATCTGACCTCATCAGGGAAGTCCAAGAAGGCTTCCTTGAGGCAGTGATAACTGAGCTGAAAAGTAGGCATTATCTAGGCAAAGGGAAGAGGCAACTGCATTTCTGGGAGAGGAAACTCCCTGAAAGGGGCTGGAGCCAAGTAAGGAGAAGGTACAGTAACAAGGCAAGTGCATCTCTTACCGAGATAGTGTTTCTCAGCTCCAACCTCAGCTTCCCTCCCTGATTTGCGATCACGGCAAAGCTACGTTCTGCTCTGCCAGCTGTCTCAGTGGTAACTGCCACAAGGCGTGCTCCAGGGAGACTGCGCCACCTGGCCAGGGCATCACCTGTTTTTGTTTTTTTTGGTTGTTTTTATGGGTTTTTTTTAAATTGATTTTTAGAGAGAGAGATAGGAACATCGATGAGAGAAAGAGAAACATCGATTGGCCGTCTCCTGCAGGCCTCCTACTGGGATGGAGCCCCAAACCCAGCATGTGCATCCATATGCCCCTCATTGGGGAATCAAACCAGCAACCTCTTGGTGCATGGGTCGACACTCAACCACTGAGTCACACTGGCTGGGCTCACCTGTTCCTTTTTGTTTTTTTAATTAAACATTTAGAAAGTTTTTATTATGATAAGAACACTTAATATGAGATCTTAATATTTTTATGTGTACAAATGTAGTATTGTCATCTATAGGCACAGTCTTGTACAGTGGATCTCGGGAATTTATTCATCTTGCATAACTGAAATTTTATACTCATTGGTTAGGGAGTCCTCATTTTTCCTTTTCTCCAGCTCCCGACAATCACCTGTTTCTTAATATGGATTTCCAGAATGTTCTGGCAACTATTCACACAAACTGTTTGTAGTCATTATCTGTTTGGACCATTACACCAACCCTATCTCTGTCTTCCCTAAGGTGATATGCATGGGATAGTCCTGCAGGCGAGGGGTTGAGCTAAGGAGGTGGAGAGTTTCTGCCTGACATTTTCACCCTGTGTATGTATTCACTTTAAAAATGGTGAGGATTAACAACAACAACAAAAACACTTTATATTTTTATGGACACCCTGCTATTCATTTTTGTAAACTCTCCCTTAGAAGTATTTAAGATATCTAAAATCATTGATTGCCTGCCTCCTGCACGCCCCCTACTGGGGATCGAGCCCTCAATCCAGGCAAGTGCCTGACCCGAAATTGAACCAACCACCAATCTTTCCCTGCACAGGACAACGCTCAACCAACTGAGCCAGGGCTAGGGTATAACTTAAAGCCACCAAGTCAAAAAGAATTTCTCTCACTTCACCAATCTCTCCCCACATTTTACCCCACTTTCATTGTACTCATAGCATTACTCACTATGTAATATTATCTTCTAAAAAGTGGCCTTTTGTTTGTTTCTTTCCTAAAAGATATGGATGTGTGTCTTATTTGCCACTGTATTATTCTTGAGGGATCAGACAATGCCAGGTATACAGCTCAAGAAATGTTGAATTGCCCTAACCGGTTTGGCTCAGTGGATACAGCGTCTGCCTGTGGACTGAAGGGTCCCAGGTTCGATTCTGGTCAAAGGCATGTTCCCTGTTTGGAGGCACATCCCCAGTGGGGGGTGTGCAGGAGGCAGCTGATCGATGTTTCTCTCTTATGGATGTTTCTAACTCTCTATCCCTCTCCCTTCCTCTCTGTAAAAAATCAATAAAATATATTTTTTAAAAAAGAAATGTTGAATTTATAAACTGTAGAGAAAGTAAAAACCTCTGTATATTTGTGGAAGCTGGAAGAAACCTTGGAGATCACTCTTGGCCCAACTCCAAAATCATTTGACAGCTTGAGGAAATTGAGGGCCAAAGAGCTGAAATGACATGCCAACTCCATACAACAAGTTAGCAACTACTTTTCCCAGTGCTTTTGTATACCTCACTTGATTTTGCTTTCCTACTTTCCTGGTGCACTGGTAGACTCCTTGGGCAATGATGGGGTCTCTAAAAATCTTCTTGGGGACCAAAGGGAGAATGGATGAGTGAGTGGCTATATTTGCCTACATCCCCAGGAACAAGCCGTAACTGGATACCGTCCCTTCTTTCAAAGCAAAGAATACCCAGGACATCCGTGCTTCTTGGGACCACACCCACAGTGGCTCCCCTGGGTGGGGGACACTGTAGAGCTGTTTCCCTGGGATTAAGGTAATTATCTAGTGGACTCACAGTCCAAAGGTTGATCCAGGCCCTGCCATTAAACTGCTGGGTGACCATGGGCCAGGCAAGCTACCTGTTCCCTCTGGTCCTCTGCTTCTGTGGAATGGGTGGGTATGGTGGGCTAGGATCTCTGAGGTTCTTAGTTTACCCACTGACCCAGTTGGTAGGAGCTATGCCAGCGGCTTTGACTACTGGAATAATAGACTGTTCCAATAAACCTTTCGAACCCAGGAATGAATGGATTAACCTGCTGGAGGAGGGCAAGGTATTGGAGATGCCAAACTGTTGGGAGTTAGGCTTCCCAGGTCATAAGGGGAGGTCGCGGGTCAAAGGTCGGGTTCCAGTCAAGTTGGAGAAAAAAATTGGTCCGCTCTGAGCTGGGTCCTCCAATCACGTGACTAAACTTCCCGAGGCGGAGCTTCAGCGCCGTGAGGGGGCGGAGTTTGGGACCTCCAACGGGAACGCGGATGCCCTTGCACCGCAGCCAATCAGCGCAGGGAGACGGTACAATTTAAACACCCATCCTTCCACCTCCTCCGCGGGGACCTGTCCCGATAGCGATTGTAGAAAGTGCGGCCGCTCGCCCCGCCCCCAGTCAGGGAGGCGGGGAGAAGGGCGGGCTTTCCCTCCCGCGTTCGCCTATCACGGCGCGCGGCCAGGGGAGAGGCGGGCGGCGGCGCCAATCAGGGCAGCAGCCGGTGCTCTGTGCAGCAGTTGGCTACAGTTGTTGTAACTTTTTTCGAAAGCTGCGTTTCCCGGGAGATCCCAGGCGGTGACAGACCGGGACCATGGGTAGAGGTATGTGCCCAGATGGCCAGAGCCTGGGCGGCTGGGGTGGGAGGTCGCGCTGGAGGAGGGCCTGGGTGGCGGGAGCG
>NW_005367694.1:1304827-1305170 GCF_000412655.1 Myotis brandtii
TTCCATGCCCCGCAACCTACCCCCTCCCGAAGCATCCAGAAGCCCCTCCAGCTCCCGTGCCTCGGTTTCCCCTCTCTCTAAGTGTTGGCACCAACTGACCTGCCTCTCCAGAGGCGAGGGATCCAGATGTCAAAGCTCTTTGGAAATTAAAGAGCAGGTCACCTCCAGGGAAGGGTTGTTATTCATGATAAAGACGGGTGAGGGCGAGGCTTTGCCCATTTCGGGGCTCCCTCTCGTTGGGAAAGGAGGTGACCCCGAGGCGAGGGCGCGGGTCTGTAACCCACATTGTGCAGAGCGCGTCGGCGTGGACCTCACGGCAGGTGCCTTCCTTCCCTCCGCACGC
>NW_005367694.1:1305522-1308982 GCF_000412655.1 Myotis brandtii
GCTGGCCCACTTTGGGGTGAGACGGGTCCCCTGGCACCTTCCGGGGCGGCTCTTCGTCCCGCAGCTGGTCAGGGCTCCTGCCCATCAGAGAGGCCACGGGAGGCGACGTCCCTGCCCGGAGTCCTTCGCGCACTTGGTTCGCTGTCAGGACAGTAAGACCCATGTTATGCGGCAAAGTGACCTGCTGGTCATTTCCAGCTGCTGTGTCTCCTTCATGCAAAAACTTGAGCGTGACGTTTGACTAGCATTGTCATTTGTAAAAAGTAAGCTGAGGTTTTACATTTTTCTCAATATCCCAAGGCACTGCATTTTAGTAGGAATTTGCCTTAATGCAGTATGCTCCCAATAGCAATAATAATGAATAAAATAAGGATTCATTCAGCAAATATTTATTGGGCCCCTTTGTTTTCAGCTCCTGCACCCAATTGCATCATTTACTCTCCCAGCATCCCTCTGGGGTCTTTAGGGACAAGACTTACCCAGATTCTGATTTAAAAATGAGGCACGGTGAACTTCAAGTTAAAGAGCTTAATAACTCAATCCACAGAGGAAATTAAGATGAATATTTTTCTTCAGAAAAAAAGTGTTAAGCATCTAAAAGTATATTAATAGTATCTGACTAATTTATCTGACAAATCTTAAAGGTATGCTTTCCTGAGTCATTTTACCATCACAGCAAAATAATGTAAACTACCTATTTCAACAGTAGTGCATCAAAAAAAAAAAAAAAAGTTTGCTTTAACTAATCTATGGGGGGAAATGGGGCAAAACTAAGCACTTTTCCATTGAATTACTTAAATACTTAATAATTACCATTAAGGGCCAGGCACTTTATTATCTCAGTTAATCTTCACAAATTGTTATTTCCATTTTTTAAAAAATATGTTTTTTTTAATTGATTTCAGAGAGGGAGAGGGAGCTAGAAACATCAATGATGCCCCTTACTGGGGCATGAGTCATGACTAGGAATCTAACCCTGACCTCCTGGTTCATAGGTCGATGCCCAACCACTGAGCCACACCGACTGGGCCGTTGTTTCCATTTTTCAGAGGTGGAATCTGAAGTCCAAAGTCACTGTCTAGACTCTGGCCATGCTGCCTTCGCTGGTTCCGCTGTACCTCTCCTACCACGGCGGGCTTACATGTCACCTTGTAGTTTATTGGTTAGTGATTCTCGCTGTCCCACCTGACCCCCCACATTAGTAGTTACTTATTTTGTAGGCTACATTTCCTTGCAAACTATTAAATTGGGCATTTGGTATTGTAAATATCAAGTTATTTACAGCCCTTCAAATGAGGAGTCCGTTGTTGTTTTTCTTCTAGAAAAGTGGTCTTTGTTTCAAACTTGCAGTTCACTGGAGAGGCTTGCTGGGTTCAGACACCAGGCAACGCCTCCCTGGTTTTGAAGTTTTACAATCATGTGAATATTTCCCACCTTGAGTATGTTCGTCTGAGGATCAGTCCATTTCTACTGCCACTGTCAGATGGCCTCCTTTTCACTTTTGCCATCTCCAGTGTATTAGCCCTCTACTGCTAGAATGGTCCCCAAGAACACAGGTTTTGATCATATGACCTTCACTATTCCCCCTGCCCCCAACTTCCTCTTTGCTCTTAGGATCAAACCCTCAGTCCTCACCATGGCCTCTAGGGCCCTACTAACCCCCCTGTCCTCACTGTGCTCCATCGGCCTCTATGTTCACTGTTGTGTCCTTACCACAGGGCCGGACACAAAGTAGGTGTTCAATAAATGTTTGCGGAATGAATGCATTGCTATGTTAGTGTCTGAGTTCCCTCTGAGTGGCCAGATTATTATGACCGGCCAGATTATTATGACCACCCCATCAGTACAATGAAGTGAATTAGTTACGCAAATAGTAATAATAATACAACCTTGAGAGTATTTGCTTAGGAAGTTTTCAATATTCAGTATTTTTGGACGTGTCAGTGAAGTACTGATGGGGGTGGTCATAATAATCTGGCCGGTCAGTGTATATTCTTCATTGCAAAGTACCCTCCTATAGCAGAACCGGGTTCAGAAACCTTCGGCAAGCGAGGGTTCTCTTCCCCGAGCCTCAATTTCTCCATCTGTAAAATGGAATAGTGCCTTCTCATAAACAGTTGGGAAGGTTCAATGTAACAATGCCTCATTATAGGGCCCAACTCATAGTAAACAGTCAAGAAGGGTTAGCTCTTCGCATCACTGCTGTTGAATACTGTTTCTAGGAGAGCTAGGAGTTTCTGCTGATGGGTGTATTTGTTGTAAGTATTATGTTACAGTTTCTAGGTACTAGAGCTGCAGAGCTGAGAGGAGCAGGGTGCTAGATTGTACTTTAATGTATCCCCTGCACTTGCCTAAAATAGACAACACTGTGGCCATGAGGATGTGTGTGTAGGGTGGGGGTTACAATACTGTGTGAAGTGGGTAAGGTGGTCTGAGCAGCTGCTCTCAAACCATGCTTCCCGAGAGAGCTTGGCAACTGCAAACCTCTGCCCTGCCGACGTGACGGGCACTGCCTCGAATGACTCCGCCACCTGGGTGTCAGAGGGTCCCTCTGCAATCCTCTTTCACTCCCCGCATGGCCGCTTGGTGTTCAAGGGGGCAGAGTTAGTGATTGGGAGGGTAGGGGTGAGAGAGTGTGGGTGGGAGAGTGGGGGCCGGATGGGATGGGGGAGTAGGTGGAGCTCCCCAGCCCTGCTCTGAAGGATGCTAAAGCCTGAGCTGGTTTGAGAGGCTTTTCCTGAGCTGGGTCCTGCCATTTAATCCTATTCAGTCTTATTTCTCTTAAGGAGAGGCAGCTACTTAAAGTGACAGTTGGTTGTTGAATCTGTGGATGTTGGAAGGAAGGTGCCCTGGGTGGGTTGTGGGATTCAAGGGTCTTGCTTTTCATCCAGGAGGACACTGAGGCCTAGACTGGGAAAGTGAGGTGACCATGGTCACAAAACACCCCGGGCCTGATGCCCTGAGAGGAACCCAACCCTGGCTCCCAGGCCATGACCCAAGTAGCCGGAGTGAGCTGCCCCCAGGTGTCTTGTTTATATCTGACTTTGCACAAATACAGGGACTCTTTGGCCTCGGGCCCTCAAACGCTGACGACTACAGTAGAGGGAGACAGGGCGCTGAGCTCTGCGGAACCAGACACCACAGTTCCTGGAACCCCTTTCCTCATGGGGAGGGGGTGGGGACAGGAGCCCCTGGTGACTTGCTCAGGGACCCCTTCTGCAACGCCATTTGCTCCTCCCAGCTGTAATTTCCTCCTCTGCAACCCAGAGGGGTCGTGGCTGGGAGTGTAGACTCCGGGGTCAGCTGCCTGGGAATCATGTCTAGTTCTGAGAACTTGGGCAACCTCCTCAGTTTTCCCATCTGTGAAGAAGAGATAATAGTATCTACCTTCCTGGCGTTGGTGAGGTTTGAATGAGATAGTGTCTATGCAAGAAAAGCACCCAGCAAACTTCCCGTTATA
>NW_005367694.1:1310686-1315519 GCF_000412655.1 Myotis brandtii
GGACGCCCGGCCGGGCAGCTTCCTTCTCTGTTGCCTGCCTGGGAGTGGCGTCCACGCCCGCTCCGCCATGACCCTGGCAGTATCTGACCTCGGAAAAGTTTGTGTCTTTATGGCATTTCCACCCCGAGACCCAGCTCCCCCGGAGGTGGCTGCCTCCCCAGGGGTGCGGGGCCTCCCGGGGCCTCGAGGAGTCGGTGTTTCATGGCTCACCGGGCAGAAGGGCCCTCACAGGGCTCCTGGGGAAGCTCCTCCCGTCTGCTTACTCACCAGAGGCCCCTCGCCCGGAAACACCAGCAGGGCCCTGGGCTGCCCTGCCCGCCTGCCCACCCGATGCCATTTGCAATGGAGGGACCGCCCTGAATGTGCTGGCAGCGGGCCCTGCTTTTATTAGCTCTCCACCCCCACCCACCCAGATACCCCGAGAATCCTCCCACCTGCAGGCGGCCCCAGGTCCTGGGAGGCTGCTGGGCGGCTTTCATTGGAGAGGAGCCAGGCTTGGGCAGCCACAAGGCTCGGACAGTAGGGACAAGTCCTACCAGCTGACCTTGGGGCCTGGAAGTGGTTAATCAGGTTCCCTGAGGCCTGCAGCTCCTGCCAGAGTTAGCCCCTACCCCCGACCCGCAGGCCTTTCGGAGTCCCCATTGGTTTCCTCGGGGCCATTCCCACCCGAACTTCCCTGCTGCCGGTAGGTGGACTGCTGCTTACGTAGACCTTTGGGCCCAGCTGGTTCTCCGGCTGGCCAGGTGTCCCCTTAGAGACCAGAGTTAGAGACCATATGTGGCCAACTCGGACCTGGGGGATTCGCACCCTAATGCTGCTCTCCGGGGGCTGGCACCCCCGGCAGCCCTGCTTTGGAGAGATGATGATGTTGGGTTCTTTGTCTTTGGCGGTCTGCTCGTTCCTTCTCCGCTAAATGCTGTGGAGTCTTCTTCTTATAGCCTCTCAGAATACGCATTTGTCGTTCTAGGAGAATGTGTTTACCGGGCAGTCCAAGATCTACACCTACATGAGCCCGAACAAATGCTCTGGAATGCGTTCCCCCCTTCAGGAAGAGAACTCAGTTGCACATCACGAAGTCAAATGCCAGGGGAAGCCATTAGCCGGAATCTACAGGAAACGGGAAGGTAAGCCTGGGAAACAGCCCTGCTCTGACCACAGCGGCCTGGGCCACAGAAGCCTCTCTCCTCCGTAATTATGCATCTATATTAGGTTTTTATCCAGCCTTTTCATACCCAAGTGGGAAAGGAGCCACATTCTGTCTTGCTGCTAAGAAACGCAGACACGGGGGAACCGGCGGCCCATCCCAGGGCGTGTGCCCTGTCGGCCTAACAGGTTCTACTGCTTTCACAAGAGTTGGCGTGTCCTTCGGGCTTGATTGTCTTGCTGGATTGCAAAAATAATGCCCCTGATTTGCAAGGAAAGAGGCTCACAGGTGCCAAATGTGCAGAAATTATGAATCTGGCTTGTTCAGAGCAGCCGCTTGCAGGCCTGGCTGTTGTGTGAGCACCAGGCCTTGACTTCCTTCCCTTTCATGAGCTGGCCTTGACCTCATTTCTAAAGTTTCTTTCCACTCAAGTGTTCAGAGCTCCTCTCTCACGCAGCATAGTCTGCAGTGAGTTTAAATACTGAACGAGAAAAGTATACGGTTAGTGAAAATTCTGTCTGGACCCGCAAAACAAGCTGAAATCTTGCTCTAATCCAAATAGCCGCTTTCCACGGGGCATTGGGGCGTGTGAGAATGTCCGTTCACCATGCTCCCTTCTAGTCACAGTTGCCTTAAAACAGCAGAACTCTGACCACCAGCAGCTCCATGTTAACAGAAAGTACCACAAGTGATGGGTGAGCCCAGCCTCTGGTGCCAGAGCTGAGAACCAGGGGCAGGAGCCAGCCCGTATATATTTTTTTTTTAAAATATATTTTTGTTGATTTCAGAGAAGAAGGGAGAGGGAAAGAGAGAAACATCAATGATGAGAAAGAACCATTGACCGGCTGCCTCCCGCACGCCCCCCACTGGGGGTCGGACCCACAACTAGGGCATGTGACCCTTGACTGGAATCGAACCTGGTACCTTTTAGTCCACAGGCCGACGCTCTATCCACTGAGCCAAGCCAGCTAGGGCGCCAGCCCGGTCTTGATCCATCCCAGTGCACAGGGCCCTGCTATTTCGTTGCTCTTCAAATGACCTGGGTTCTAACCCTCACCTGCCACTTATATGGAGGAGGCTTGGGCAGATGGCTCCTCTTTTCTGAGCCTCGGTTCTCCCATCTGTAAAGTGGGAGAGTGGCTACTCTGAAGATCAGTTAAAGCATGGACGCCAAAGGGCCTTGTGAAATGCTCCCTCCGACAGCCCTTCCTCTGCTGGACCTCAGTGTCCCAGCCTGCTCCTCCCTGGATAGCCAGCACCTAGGGTAGCAGCAGCCACACAGGGGTGGGCGGAGGGGCTCTGTCCACATGCGGTCAGCCTGTCTCATGTCCCTTCTGGAATGGGGCACGAGTAAATGGTTCTCAGTGGCAACACGCACACAAGCAAGCTTGTTTGGCTCACAGTTTCACTAAATGGCAACGAACAGAATTTGGGGCCAGATAGACTTAGCAGGAGACCCCCAAGGCCAGGCTCTTATTCTTGATTTTCAGCCTTTTTTCTGCCTTGATGTGACAGCTGGCGTTGGTGGGCTCCCCGCACTCCTGGCCTCATCTCCCTCTGGTTCCACTCAGAAAGGCCGATAAGGGAGCGAGCGCGGCCTGGAGGGGTTTCGATGTGTATATTTTTTCATCACCCCCAAAGAAACCCAGTGTTAGTAGTCACACCCCATTCCTCCCTCCTCTAGCCCCAGGCAACTGCCAGTCGACTTCCTGTCTCTGTGGATTTGCTTGTTCTGGACATTGCCTGTAAATGGACTCATATAATACGTAGCCTTTTGTGCCTGGCCTCTCTGCCTCAGCATTTTTAAGATGCATCCACGTTGTCGAGTGGATCAGTACTTTATTCTTTTATGTGACTAAATAATATTCCCTCATGTGGCTCGACCACATTTTATTTACCATCCACCAGTTGATGGAAGTGTGGGTTGTTTCCATTGTTGGCTATTATGAATAAGCTGCCATAAACATTCATATACAGGTTTTTATGTAGAAACGTTTTTAATTCTCTTCATAGATGCCTAGGAGTGGAATTGCTGGGTCGGATGGTAACGCTACATTTAAATTTTTAAAGAACTGCCATGCTCTTATGCACCATTTTACATTCCTACCACCCATGTATTATTTACTTTAAAAAAAGTTATTTATTTTATTGTTGAGAGTATTACAGATGTCCCCCTTTATTTTTTAAATATTTTCACTTATTTATTTACTTTTAAATATTTTTATTGATTTCAGAGAGGAAGGGAGAGGGAGTGAGAGATAGAAACATCAATGATGAGAGAATCATTGATCAGCTGCCTCCTGCATGCCCCACACTGGGGATCGAGCCCACAACCCAGGCATGTGCCCGACTGGAATCTAACTGTGACTTCCTGGTTCATACGTTGATGCTCAACCACTGAGCCATGCTGGCTGGTATAACTTACTAATTTTAGAGAGAGGAGGTAGGAGTGGAATTGCTGGGTCGGATGGTAACGCTACATTTAAATTTTTAAAGAACTGCCATGCTCTTATGCACCATTTTACATTCCTACCACCCATGTATTATTTACTTTAAAAAAAGTTATTTATTTTATTATTGTTGAGATTACAGATGTCCCCCTTTATTTTTTAAATATTTTCACTTATTTATTTACTTTTAAATATTTTTATTGATTTCAGAGAGGAAGGGAGAGGGAGTGAGAGATAGAAACATCAATGATGAGAGAATCATTGATCAGCTGCCTCCTGCATGCCCCACACTGGGGATCGAGCCCACAACCCAGGCATGTGCCCGACTGGAATCTAACTGTGACTTCCTGGTTCATACGTTGATGCTCAACCACTGAGCCATGCTGGCTGGTATAACTTACTAATTTTAGAGAGAGGAGGGGAGAGAGAGAGAGAGAAATATCTACTTGTTCTTCCACTTATTTATGCATTCATTGGTTGATTCTTGTGTGTGTTCTGATTGGCAATCAAACCTGCACCCTTTACATATCAGGACGACACTCTAACCAACTGAGCTACCCAGCCAGGGCAGTCAGTTATAGCTCAATAAAGCTGAGAAAAGCGCAGAAGACCAAAAGCTCTGCCCAGTGTTTCTGTCAAACAGTAAAGCCATTCGTGGACACCGGGCTTAACAGGCAAGGGCACACACCCATGACCCCCGCTTTCTCACAGCCTGTCTTAGAATGCAGCTGAAAGTCTAACGGGGCGTCTAGAATAAATCTCTCTCTCTCTACCCTCTGCCTGCAGAGAAAAGAAACACTGGGAACGCAATACGAAGCACCATGAAGTCTGAGGAACTAAAGATCAAAGACGCCAGGAGAGGTCCCCTGGCACCTTTTCCAAACCAAAAACCCGAAGTAGCAGAACCTCCAAAAACTCCGACCTCGTCTTGTGATTCCTCCGGTGCAGCCATCGCCAAGCAAGCCCTGAAGAAGCCCGTCAAGGGCAAGCAGGCGCCTCGGAAAAAGTAAGCACCTCCCAGAGCGACTCCCAGCCCCGCCCTGCGGGCAGTTTGGTTTCTCTGGCCTCGGGGAGCTGGTTACGGGTAAGCAGGCCTCCCTCCCAGCTTCACTCACACTGAGGCTCACATCAGCCTCTCCCACGCTGAGGCCACACCCCTTGAGTCACCCCCCAGGGACCCCATCCTTGGCCAGCATCTCGGTCTGCCATGTGTCCAGAGCTCAGGGGCCCTCCCCTCCC
>NW_005367694.1:1315537-1339372 GCF_000412655.1 Myotis brandtii
CCGCAGAGAACAGCCTGCTTCTGATACTCTCTCTGAGGCCCCCACGGGCAGGTGAGCCTATAACCACAGGCTGCGGTGCACACAGGTGTTTAAGCGACCTGGTTTCCAGGGAGCTGCCCCTCAGGAGCTGTGTGCCCCCCTGGGTGCCAGCATGGTTTTCTCTTCTTCCCCTTCCCCCCAGAGCTCAAGGAAAAACGCAACAGAATCGCAAACTCACAGATTTCTACCCTGTGCGAAGAAGCTCCAGGAAGAGCAAGGCCGAGCTGCAGGTAGAGTCCCGTGGTTTTAATTCCAGCTCTTGGGGGGGGGGGGGGGGGGGGGGGGGGCAGTGCTCAGCATGTGGACCCGAGCTTTCTGTGTGTCTCCTGGGGCAAGTCTCTGCCTCTGTGGCCTCGGTTTCCTCCAGCATCTCTTCGCCTAGTGGGGATCATCGTTACGCTCGGTCACCATAGGGCTCGGTTGAGATGCCTCTGGGAAGGGGCCTCGGAGCCTGTGGCACGTGGGCAGGGAAAGTCAGGCGTGACCCTGACGGCGGCTTTTCCAGGGCTTGCTGGCAGGGCCATTGGAGCCTGGCACCCTGGGGAAGGCCGTGCGCGCATTCAGAGGCTGGTCTGTCTGCTGCCCAGAAGGTCCCATGTCGTGTCTCGAGGTGGTCAACAGCGATGGCTTGGGAGCCACTTACTGGGTGTACCACCTCCGGACAGGAAGTTAACCGCTCTGTGCCTCGGCTGCCCTGTCTGTAAAATGGGGCAATGGAGCATCTTCGGGGGTGGCTGGGAGGGTTAATCACCTTCACACACACAGAACAGTTAGAACCAGGCCTGGCACACAGTAGGCGCTGTGCTTCCCCGGCCTTGTCGCTTCCCAAGGCTCCTCTCTGCTCTTTGCCACCCAGCCATGGCCCCTAAGTCCCTGTGAAAACCGGCAGGATGGCCAGCTGGGCTGGGGCCTCCGCCCGCTGAGTTGGCAGATGCTGAGCTGTGCGGCCGTCTAGTGGGTCAATATTTGATGCAGTGGGTGTGGTTACTGCCTTTCTGAGAAGGAAAGCCGGGCGTGCTCTGGCCCTGCAGCCCACTGGCTGCCTCCCTCACCCTCCACTCAGGGGCCCCTGAGCTGAGGAAAACTGGGAGCGGCAGCCCCCCTGCTCTCTCACCCCAAAGCAGCCGAGGGAAGAGGGCCTGTGCCCAGGATTGCCACCCCACTGAGCGGTGGGGGGGCCCCCCGGCTGCCATAGTCCCTCCAGCATTTTTCATGTTCAGTCTCTAGGTACAGAGGAAGTCATTAGTATTTTTGCTCTCTCTCTTTTTTTCTTTGAATTGATGAGGCTTCATTTAAAAGAAAAACAAAATGGGGGGTCCATTTTCCCCCCCGGAGAGAAGCTTTGGCTTGGTTTCCCGAGAAAGGCAGTGTCTTTCCGCCAAGAAGGGGCTGTTGTAAGACGTTCGCCTGCAGCGAGAGGCCGTGCTGGGTCACTGAAAGACGGCATTGCAGAGGGCAAGGCGGTGCCAGGCCCAGCTCGCAGACGCCTCCCCGCCTCCCCGTGCGGTCGGAGCTGCAGTGTGCCCACACAGGGAGGCCGCGGGCTGCAGGGTGGGGCAGCCAAGTTGGCCTTAATAAAAACAGGGGCTTGTCTATCTGGGGGAGTGAAGGCTGCAATGGGCCGGGCTGTGATGCCTGTCTGCTGAGCCGGGCACCAGGCGTGCGGAGGGGAACGGACGCTGGCTTCCCCGGAGCTTGGCCCGCAGCGGGTAGATCTGCTCGGTCACCGGACCGAGAGCCACGCGGTGTCCCTCATGTTTGCATTGGCGCTGCTGAGTGAACACCAAGGCCAGGTGGTGGCTGGCCGGGCGGTGGGCCAGGGTGGTGTCTTGCCCTGCCTGCCCTTCTGGGCAGCAGAACCCGGGGCCCAGGTGGGTGAGCCATAAGAGAGGGGTGTGGGGAGCCAGGAGTGAAACAAACTAAAAGCCTGGCAGCCACGTCATTGAGTCTGAAGACAGCGTGGGCAGGGCCAGTCCAGAGTCCAGGGCAGGAGGGTGGGAACTGGGCCTTCGAGACATGCCCCGAACCGCTCATGGCTTCGCTGTGGCTGGTTGGCCTGGCTGTGGGTGGGGTGACGGCCAGCACAGGGGCAGGGACTGCGCTGGTTGGCAGTGCCCTCCCTGGCTTCATGCCCAGCCCAGCCCTGGGCCTGCTGTGCACACGTAGCTTGCTGACTCCAGTTCAGGGATGGCTCCTCCTATTCAGTCTGCCTGGGACCCCTGTGGGCCCAGGAAGCCTCGACCTGGTGGTTTGTGTGCCCCAAACCGGCGGCCTTCAGAATGAAACTCAGTCCCCTTGGCTCTGCCTTCGGGGCATCGAGCTGGTCCCAGTTTTCCTCAGCTCGTCTCCCTGGTGCCATGTTCCCCCACGGCAGGAAAATCCCCAGTCACCTGCCCGTGTTCCTGCGAACACTCCCACTGACTCAGCCCGCTGGACCGCGTGGTGTGTGTGTGTGTGTGTGTTGTCGCTTTGAGGGCTTATTAATGTGCCAGGCACTGTTCTGGGCCAGGAGAGCCCACAGTTAACCGGCCCAGTACTCACGGAGCTTATGAAAACATAACCAAAAAGCAAGATGACTTTGGCCAGCACATGTACATGAATAAACGGAGTAGTTTGATAGTGCAGCCAGGCCAAGGCTCCGCTGGCCACAGTAGTCAGGGAAGTTTCTCCGAGGAGGTGCCTTGTGAGCAGATCCCGGGAGGAAGGGAGGAAGCCAGCCAGGTGAATGGACTGGGAAGAGGGTACTCCAGGCTGGGGGGATCAGCAAGTGCAAAGGTCCTGAGGCAGGAACAAGCCCGAGCTTCTGGAAGAGCCAGCCGCCATGGCCAGAGTGTGGAGCCAGGCGAGGACGGCCCGTGGGCTCGAGAGGCCGGGACCTGCAGAACCTCACGGGCCATCGGAAAAATGGGTTTTATCCCGGTAGCCGTGGGAAGCTACTGAAAGGCTTTTGTTTCTTTGTTTGGGGATGATTTGAGGTTTACAGAGGAGTGACAAAGATAGGACAGAGGGCTTCCATAGACCCCTTCCTCCCGGTACATTTGTCACACCAAGGACATTGCTGTGGGTGCATTACTACAGGGGTGGCTAAAGACAATCTACGGTTATTCGTTACCTGTTGTGTAATTTTCCATACGAACAACTGTATTGTACTTGGTACACTACTATTTAAAACTTTTCCTGAAGGCTTTAAGCTTTAAGGCGGTCCCAGTTAGCATTTCTAACACACCCCTGTGGATGCCCCGTGGAGAGGGGCAGGGGCCAGGGCAGAAGCAGGAGACCAGGGAGGCCAGCAAGGCGGCTGCAGCGGGGCTGGGTGAGCGCCATGTGGCTTGACCGCTAGGCAGCGGTGGGAATGGAGAGGAGCTGGGTTCCGGGCTGTCCTGGGTGTGCACGTGGGGGAGGGGGTCTTCTGAGCCCCCAGAAATCCCTCCTAAGGTGCAGACACCTGGTCTTGCTCACCACGGTGTCTCCAGCACACAACAGATGATCAGTAAATCCGTGTGGACTGAGTGACTGGGAAGGTCCCGCGTGGGCTGCAGGCAGGTTCCGCTGGCCGAGGCACTGTCCCCGGTGGGCCCTGTGTGCAGGGAGGGGCTGAGCTCCGCTGCAGGTGGCTGCTCCGCTGCCGGCACAGCTTCAGTGGGTGCTGTCCCGTGTGGTGGGCTGGGGCTGCTGGTCTGGCTCTGACAGGTCCCTGCAGCGTCTTGCGCACGGACAGACAGTGGGACCAGGAGGGGGCGGCCCTGGGGACAGGTGAGCCCGAGCACACCCTCTCCTCTCCAGCTCCTCCGTTCAGGGCGTGGACTTTGGGGTGGGAGGCCTTTCTCACCCACGCCCCGTCCGATGGGCACAGCCTCCCGTCAGCCCCAGCTGACTTTGTATCAAGTCAGAGTCCTGATTTTGGATGTCAGCGATCTAAATATTTTTCAAAACACTGCATGGCCCAAACAGAACACAGCCACACCCCGATTCTGCCTTGGGCCTTTTCTGTGTCCCTCCTGGTCCAGTGGAGCCCCAGGTGGCAAACTGTCCACACCAGATGGGCAATGAGGAAAGGATGGGGGTGCTGGGGGGCTTGGGCATCCCCGGGGACCGATGTCATGGAGGCCGACTGTGGGTGACCTTGTGGTGTGGCCCCGCTGGGTCCAGAGTGGCCTGGGAGGAAGGCTGACGCGCCCCGTGTTTTCTTCCCAGTTTGAAGAAAGGAGAAGACTAGACGAATTGATCGAAAGTGGGAAGGAAGAAGGCATGAAGGTAAGGGGGCGGCTGTGGGCTACGGTCAGAGTGACACCTCACTGATTCAGTCCTTTCGTGGTTACTGACTGGTGGCACTGTTCGTTGGTCGAGGGGCCAAATGCCAAAACCGTTGTCAAGGGTGCGACTCACGCGGAAACATAGCGGACTCTGTGAAATGTTAGCCCAAGGAAACGTTTTTAAAATTATGGTGAAACACGTATAACATAAAATGTAGGATTTTAGCCATTTCAAAGTGCACCATTAAGTGGCATTGAGTGCACTGACAGTGTTGTGCACTGATCACCCGTCCACTTCAGAACCTTTTTATCTTCTCAAACGGAACCAGAAACCCCATCCCCATTAGCAGGTGCGCCCCAGCCCCTGGCACCCACCAGTCAGCTTTCTGTCTCTGGACCTGCCTGTGCCTGACAGTCCTACAGACGGGATCGAAGAATAGGGAGCTGCTGTGTCTGGCTTCCTCCATTTAGCACCATGTCTGGGGAAACTTTTAAAAGGAGAAACGAATACATTTTTCCTTAACTCTGTTTTCCTGGGAAGTGGCAATGCCCAAGAAACTTGCTTTTCTCCTGGTAAATTTCAAACACATTTGGGTGGATGAGAGGAGAGGAACTCTGGTAGCCAGACGGGTCTGGGCTGGGATTCAGGGTCAGAAAGCTGTAGTCTCCACCCACCATCTAGGAAGATTGGGACTGAAGTCTGGGGCCCTGCAGGAGAGACTCAGAATCCTGGGTCCTCCTGCTCCCCCAAAGGGGCCAGCTGCGTGGATATGAGTCCGTGCTACACCACTTCCTAGCCACATGGCCTCGGACGTGGGTCTGCCCCCTGAGCCTCAGTTTTCTCACCCGCAAAATGGGGCAACACCCACCTAGCAGATTTCTCAGGAGACATGTGACACGGCTTTGCAAATGGGCACAAGGGAACCTCCTGGGTGATGGGTCGTGGTGATGGTTGCACCCCGGTGTACATTTTAATATACATTGAACTGAACTCCGAGGCATACCTCAAGAAAGCTGTTCACATGAAGGTACAACCCCCAGGCCTCCTGAGCCGGCCTCGCACCGTGGCATCTCTGGCTGTTACGAACTCACCCTCTCTTTCATCACCTCCCAACAGATTGACCTCATCGATGGCAAAGGCAGGGGCGTGATCGCCACCAAGCAGTTCTCCCGGGGCGATTTTGTGGTGGAATACCACGGGGACCTCATCGAGATCACCGACGCCAAGAAGCGGGAGGCTCTGTATGCGCAAGACCCCTCCACCGGCTGCTACATGTACTATTTCCAGTATTTGAGCAAAACCTACTGGTAAGTCCACAAGTGCTGCGCGTGGCAGAGAGGACGGGCCGCGCGGCCAAGGCCAGGAACACCCGATTCTGTGGCTCTGGCTTCCTGTTGAGTTCTTGCTGCCTTTTCTCAAAGCTCTGAAGCCGCTCTCCCCCACCCCCTTCCCATCTTCCAACTCTGGGTGCAGACGTGGACTGGCCACGTGAACACTGCTCCGAGGCTCACCTGCCTCCTCCTCTCAGGGCATTTGGCCAGGGCAGCTCTGGAAATTGCTGGCTGCTCCCTTCTCCAGATGGCCCGTGTACTGGATTGCTTTTTGTTGTGGGTTGTTTCTTAATAGACTGTTTTTTAGAGCAGGTTTAGGTACCAGCAAAACTGAGTGGAAGGTACAGAGAGTTCCTATACTCCCTGCCCACCCTACGCCCCCACACCCCCACACCCCCACGCACGGCCTCCGTCATTCCCAGCACCATTGACGTATTCATTTCTTGATTGTGCCGAGCTCTACAGTTGCCTCCCGAGCCTCCACAAAGAGCCCTTTGCGTTCCCGTCTCCTCCCACCCCCTGCCTGGGACACCCCACCCGGTGCCTCTCTAGGCTCTTAAGATTTTTTTTTTTAGTTGAATTGTTTTCCCAAAAGGCATGGCCATAAATTGACATCCTACCAGAGTTGAGAGCGCGTGTGACTCTGGCTGGGTTCAAAAGCCTCTTTATCAACCTAATCATCCTCTGTTGCCCTCCCTCCCCGCCAGCGTGGATGCAACTAGAGAGACAAATCGCCTGGGAAGACTGATCAATCACAGTAAATGTGGGAACTGCCAAACCAAACTGCACGACATCGACGGCGTGCCTCACCTCATCCTCATCGCCTCCCGCGACATCGAGGCGGGGGAGGAGCTCCTGTACGACTATGGGGACCGCAGCAGGGCCTCCATCGAGGCCTACCCCTGGCTGAAGCATTAACCGCCCGCCTCCCCCCTTCAGTGGACAAAGTGCCCTCAAAGGGAATTGATTTTTTTTTTTTTTACACACACACTTAATATTAGCAGATTACTTCAGATGTTTTTAAAAAGTATATTAAGATGCCTTTTCACTGTAGTATTTAAATATCTGTTACAGGTTTCCACAGTGGACTTGAACAGATGGCCTTTCTCCTCCCCGGGCTGCGTGCTTATTAACTAATGATTCCGAGTGGTGTGTGTGTGTGTGTGTGTGTGTGTGTGTGTGGACCGCGTGGTGTGTGTGTGTGTGTGTGTTGTCGCTTTGAGGGCTTATTAATGTGCCAGGCACTGTTCTGGGCCAGGAGAGCCCACGTCGCTTTGAGGGCTTACTAATGTGCCAGGCACTGTTCTGGGCCAGGAGAGCCCACAGTTAACCGGCCCAGTACTCACGGAGCTTATGAAAACATAACCAAAAAGCAAGATGACTTTGGCCAGCACATGTACATGAATAAACGGAGTAGTTTGATAGTGCAGCCAGGCCAAGGCTCCGCTGGCCACAGTAGTCAGGGAAGTTTCTCCGAGGAGGTGCCTTGTGAGCAGATCCCGGGAGGAAGGGAGGAAGCCAGCCAGGTGAATGGACTGGGAAGAGGGTACTCCAGGCTGGGGGGATCAGCAAGTGCAAAGGTCCTGAGGCAGGAACAAGCCCGAGCTTCTGGAAGAGCCAGCCGCCATGGCCAGAGTGTGGAGCCAGGCGAGGACGGCCCGTGGGCTCGAGAGGCCGGGACCTGCAGAACCTCACGGGCCATCGGAAAAATGGGTTTTATCCCGGTAGCCGTGGGAAGCTACTGAAAGGCTTTTGTTTCTTTGTTTGGGGATGATTTGAGGTTTACAGAGGAGTGACAAAGATAGGACAGAGGGCTTCCATAGACCCCTTCCTCCCGGTACATTTGTCACACCAAGGACATTGCTGTGGGTGCATTACTACAGGGGTGGCTAAAAGCAGTCTACGGTTATTCGTTACCTATTGTGTAATTTTCCATACGAACAACTGTATTGTACTTGGTACACTACTATTTAAAACTTTTCCTGAAGGCTTTAAGCTTTAAGGCGGTCCCAGTTAGCATTTCTAACACACCCCTGTGGATGCCCCGTGGAGAGGGGCAGGGGCCAGGGCAGAAGCAGGAGACCAGGGAGGCCAGCAAGGCGGCTGCAGCGGGGCTGGGTGAGCGCCATGTGGCTTGACCGCTAGGCAGCGGTGGAAATGGAGAGGAGCTGGGTTCCGGGCTGTCCTGGGTGTGCACGTGGGGGAGGGGGTCTTCTGAGCCCCCAGAAATCCCTCCTAAGGTGCAGACACCTGGTCTTGCTCACCACGGTGTCTCCAGCACACAACAGATGATCAGTAAATCCGTGTGGACTGAGTGACTGGGAAGGTCCCGCGTGGGCTGCAGGCAGGTTCCGCTGGCCGAGGCACTGTCCCCGGTGGGCCCTGTGTGCAGGGAGGGGCTGAGCTCCGCTGCAGGTGGCTGCTCCGCTGCCGGCACAGCTTCAGTGGGTGCTGTCCCGTGTGGTGGGCTGGGGCTGCTGGTCTGGCTCTGACAGGTCCCTGCAGCGTCTTGCGCACGGACAGACAGTGGGACCAGGAGGGGGCGGCCCTGGGGACAGGTGAGCCCGAGCACACCCTCTCCTCTCCAGCTCCTCCGTTCAGGGCGTGGACTTTGGGGTGGGAGGCCTTTCTCACCCACGCCCCGTCCGATGGGCACAGCCTCCCGTCAGCCCCAGCTGACTTTGTATCAAGTCAGAGTCCTGATTTTGGATGTCAGCGATCTAAATATTTTTCAAAACACTGCATGGCCCAAACAGAACACAGCCACACCCCGATTCTGCCTTGGGCCTTTTCTGTGTCCCTCCTGGTCCAGTGGAGCCCCAGGTGGCAAACTGTCCACACCAGATGGGCAATGAGGAAAGGATGGGGGTGCTGGGGGGCTTGGGCATCCCCGGGGACCGATGTCATGGAGGCCGACTGTGGGTGACCTTGTGGTGTGGCCCCGCTGGGTCCAGAGTGGCCTGGGAGGAAGGCTGACGCGCCCCGTGTTTTCTTCCCAGTTTGAAGAAAGGAGAAGACTAGACGAATTGATCGAAAGTGGGAAGGAAGAAGGCATGAAGGTAAGGGGGCGGCTGTGGGCTACGGTCAGAGTGACACCTCACTGATTCAGTCCTTTCGTGGTTACTGACTGGTGGCACTGTTCGTTGGTCGAGGGGCCAAATGCCAAAACCGTTGTCAAGGGTGCGACTCACGCGGAAACATAGCGGACTCTGTGAAATGTTAGCCCAAGGAAACGTTTTTAAAATTATGGTGAAACACGTATAACATAAAATGTAGGATTTTAGCCATTTCAAAGTGCACCATTAAGTGGCATTGAGTGCACTGACAGTGTTGTGCACTGATCACCCGTCCACTTCAGAACCTTTTTATCTTCTCAAACGGAACCAGAAACCCCATCCCCATTAGCAGGTGCGCCCCAGCCCCTGGCACCCACCAGTCAGCTTTCTGTCTCTGGACCTGCCTGTGCCTGACAGTCCTACAGACGGGATCGAAGAATAGGGAGCTGCTGTGTCTGGCTTCCTCCATTTAGCACCATGTCTGGGGAAACTTTTAAAAGGAGAAACGAATACATTTTTCCTTAACTCTGTTTTCCTGGGAAGTGGCAATGCCCAAGAAACTTGCTTTTCTCCTGGTAAATTTCAAACACATTTGGGTGGATGAGAGGAGAGGAACTCTGGTAGCCAGACGGGTCTGGGCT
Organism: Myotis brandtii; assembly: GCF_000412655.1. Taxonomy (NCBI): domain Eukaryota; kingdom Metazoa; phylum Chordata; class Mammalia; order Chiroptera; family Vespertilionidae; genus Myotis; species Myotis brandtii. The sequence goes on from NW_005367694.1 coordinate 1,324,859, forward strand.
GGGATTCAGGGTCAGAAAGCTGTAGTCTCCACCCACCATCTAGGAAGATTGGGACTGAAGTCTGGGGCCCTGCAGGAGAGACTCAGAATCCTGGGTCCTCCTGCTCCCCCAAAGGGGCCAGCTGCGTGGATATGAGTCCGTGCTACACCACTTCCTAGCCACATGGCCTCGGACGTGGGTCTGCCCCCTGAGCCTCAGTTTTCTCACCCGCAAAATGGGGCAACACCCACCTAGCAGATTTCTCAGGAGACATGTGACACGGCTTTGCAAATGGGCACAAGGGAACCTCCTGGGTGAGTCGTGGTGGTGATAGTTGCACCCCGGTGTACATTTTAATATACATTGAACTGAACTCCGAGGCACACCTCAAGAAAGCTGTTCAAATGAAGGTACAACCCCCAGGCCTCCTGAGCCGGCCTCGCACCGTGGCATCTCTGGCTGTTACGAACTCACCCTCTCTTTCATCACCTCCCAACAGATTGACCTCATCGATGGCAAAGGCAGGGGCGTGATCGCCACCAAGCAGTTCTCCCGGGGCGATTTTGTGGTGGAATACCACGGGGACCTCATCGAGATCACCGACGCCAAGAAGCGGGAGGCTCTGTATGCGCAAGACCCCTCCACCGGCTGCTACATGTACTATTTCCAGTATTTGAGCAAAACCTACTGGTAAGTCCACAAGTGCTGCGCGTGGCAGAGAGGACGGGCCGCGCGGCCAAGGCCAGGAACACCCGATTCTGTGGCTCTGGCTTCCTGTTGAGTTCTTGCTGCCTTTTCTCAAAGCTCTGAAGCCGCTCTCCCCCACCCCCTTCCCATCTTCCAACTCTGGGTGCAGACGTGGACTGGCCACGTGAACACTGCTCCGAGGCTCACCTGCCTCCTCCTCTCAGGGCATTTGGCCAGGGCAGCTCTGGAAATTGCTGGCTGCTCCGTTCTCCAGATGGCCCGTGTACTGGATTGCTTTTTGTTGTGGGTTGTTTCTTAATAGACTGTTTTTTAGAGCAGGTTTAGGTACCAGCAAAACTGAGTGGAAGGTACAGAGAGTTCCTATACTCCCTGCCCACCCTACGCCCCCACACCCCCACACCCCCACGCACGGCCTCCGTCATTCCCAGCACCATTGACGTATTCATTTCTTGATTGTGCCGAGCTCTACAGTTGCCTCCCGAGCCTCCACAAAGAGCCCTTTGCGTTCCCGTCTCCTCCCACCCCCTGCCTGGGACACCCCACCCGGTGCCTCTCTAGGCTCTTAAGATTTTTTTTTTTAGTTGAATTGTTTTCCCAAAAGGCATGGCCATAAATTGACATCCTACCAGAGTTGAGAGCGCGTGTGACTCTGGCTGGGTTCAAAAGCCTCTTTATCAACCTAATCATCCTCTGTTGCCCTCCCTCCCCGCCAGCGTGGATGCAACTAGAGAGACAAATCGCCTGGGAAGACTGATCAATCACAGTAAATGTGGGAACTGCCAAACCAAACTGCACGACATCGACGGCGTGCCTCACCTCATCCTCATCGCCTCCCGCGACATCGAGGCGGGGGAGGAGCTCCTGTACGACTATGGGGACCGCAGCAGGGCCTCCATCGAGGCCTACCCCTGGCTGAAGCATTAACCGCCCGCCTCCCCCCTTCAGTGGACAAAGTGCCCTCAAAGGGAATTGATTTTTTTTTTTTTTACACACACACTTAATATTAGCAGATTACTTCAGATGTTTTTAAAAAGTATATTAAGATGCCTTTTCACTGTAGTATTTAAATATCTGTTACAGGTTTCCACAGTGGACTTGAACAGATGGCCTTATATTACCAAAACTTTTATATTCTAGTTGTTTTTGTACCTTTTTTGCATACAAGCCGAACGTTTGTGCTTCCCGCGCTCGCTCGCGTGCATGCAGTCAGGCTCGGCGCAGGTTTCAGAGGAGAGAGTCTTCGAACACGAACCAGGAAGTGGGGGGCTGCGGAGCCCGGACTCTTCCCCGCACCCCGACATCCGAGCGCGCACCCCGATGTACGAGCAGCACGGGGCGGCCAAGAAGACGCCTGCCGCCTCCCGACGGCCCCCACGGGATGTTCCCAAGCTCTTGTTTTCCTGCCGTCTGGACAGGCGCACACGGAAGTGTATGAATCTTTTTTAAAGGGTTTCGCAGTAAGTTCGTCTTCCCCTCTGCTTTCTTGAAAGCTTGCTGACCCGGTGGCCCGTGGGCAGGGGCCAGGCCGAGGTTTCCTCTTCCACGGGCGTCCGGGCGCCTCGCAGCGTCAGGGCGGGGAATCAGCAGAAGCGGGCAGGGAAAAGCATTGCTCAGCTGGCCCGCCAGGGCAGCGCTTCCCGAAACTGGGGCAATTCTTTATAGAAATGTGAACACTGAATTTATTTTAAAAAAATAATAAAAATCAAAAAAACACAAAAGGCAAAAAAAAAAGAGAGAGAAAAACCACAGAAAACAACTTACATGTACATAGGTCATAAAGTGAGTGGAGTGGCTGCGTTTTTTTCTTTTTCTTTTTTTTTTTCCTTTTACTTTGGGTTTGGTTTTTTTGTTTGTTTTTTATAGAAGAGATTTGAGATGGTACTCTATTCTAATAAAAAATAAAGTTTTGTAGTGGGACCAGAAATTACTTATCCAATCCTCCCCCCACCAAATAGCCACCCTCACCCCCACCCTGACCCGATTCTGCTGGGTTGAAAGGTCCAGACCTGCTGTCATGCTGTTTGTCAGACCACCTGGTGTTCTTCCTGCGACACGCAGACCGCGCAGCCGCGAACCAAGGGTGAGCCCACGAGCCCTGGAGTGCAGGCCCCACCCCAAGGGGAGGGGGCAGGTGCAGCACCCAGGGATCAAGGCTAAGGGTACAGTTTTCACCTCGACTGTGATGATTGTGACGGCAGGAGGTGTAGGTAGCTGCCCCCTCCCTCCCGAAGGGGGACTGATTCTCACTCTCTCCACCTGCGGTCCAGGGGGCCCGGCTCTGGAACCACCACCTGGGGTCTCCGGACCCCCTGGTCCCAGGTAAATGTGAATGGAGACAGGTGTGAGAGCCTGTCCTCAACCTTGGTGCCCCCCAGCCCCCACCCCGCGCACCCCAGCCTCACGACGGTGCTACCTAGGAAAGTCTTCCCCCCGCCCCACACTTGCCTGGTCAGTGGTCAGCCAATTGGAGGAGGATCCGACGGAGCGTGTCAATGTGAAGTAAAATGTCTCGGTTGTACCTGTTTGTGGTTTAGCTTTGTATTTAAAAAACAAAAGGAAATAAACTTGAAAATTATTTGTCATCATAAAAATGAAACAAAAATTAAAATATTTATTGCCAGGCGAGGCCACCTGTGTGTCTGTTTCTTACGAGGGGAGGTAGGAGCGGAGGGGTGGGTTTTCGGGGTTTTGTGGGAGGGTCACTCCCCCCTCAGGCGTCAGTTTCAGTGCCTGTCCCCCTGCGGGGCAGCTGCTTCGTTTGTAGAAGGGTCATGGGAGCCTGGAGATTAGTTTGTGCATGTTGGGCCCTTACAGTGACGGTGCCTGGCTCGCCGTGAGCACAGACTTGAGCCTGTGATTGTCACTCGTTTCTGAGATCCTCGGTTTGATGTCAGGGACCAGCCGCGCCTGCCTCGTGCTGCAAGTCCCTCCTGCCAGCCCTCGATGGGTTGTTGGTTCGAGTAGCAGAGTGGGACTGTGGGTAGTGTCCTTGGTTTACAAGCAGAACTCCGCTTCCAGCACCGCCTTGGAGAGGTAGTCAGCCGGTCCCCTTGGACAGATCCCGCACTCGCTCGGAAGCTTGTCTGAGTGGGAACCGCCCCTGCCTGCCTGCTCTGCAGGGTGTCCTGGGGGTCCACTCCATGGACTGTTACAGCCTCGGCTTGGAGGTCAGCTGTGCAGTGGGGGCTTGGGGATGTCAGGCTTGTGGAGGATGGATCTCGGCTGGACTCCACTCAGTCCCAGGAGCCGCCCCTCCCCCCTCTCCTCTGCTCTCGCTGTCCCTTGGTCTGGCCCAGGTGGTTCTGAAGTCAGGACTCAGATCTGTTTCCCAAGTTGGCCCTCACCCCGAGGTGCAGGGATCCCCCCACCACTAAGAGGGGAGAACCCAGTCAGGGTGGCGGTGTCATACGGAGTTGGGGCCCTGACCTGAGCGTGCTGAGATGGCGTTCTCGACCAGACTCGTAAACGTTGCTGACTTTTCTCAGGAAGCCAAGGGGTTGGGGCCTGGGCTGGGAAGTCTGCACCTGGGCTCAAGCCCCTTTTCCACCACTTTAGGGCTGGGATCTTGGACAAATCCCTTAGCCCCACAGTGCTGGGACCCAGGGGTACCATGGGAATAACTACCCGGCCCGCAGGGGTACTCAAACGGCACAGGCAAGGCCTGCCATGAATTGCGTTCATGGTTAACGTTCGTGATTTTTGGAGAACTGGGCTTGCACAGCTCCACGGATAAGAACCAGGCCTTAGGCATTTACATCCTGGGCAGCCGCCTCCCAGCTACGTGACCTGTGGCCTACTTTAGCCTTTCGGAATCTCAGTTTCCAGTTCTGTAAATGGGGTGGGGGGTGAGTACCAGCCCCCGTGTCCCCGACTTGTTACAGAATGAAGAAGGTCCCTGCAGCAGAGCGCCGCGGCCTTTACTGAGGACACAGGCTCCCCCGGCTCGTCAGTTTCTTCGCAAAGTGCAGGCACCCACTGTCTGTCTACTGTATTTCGTCAATTCCTAAATGTACATCTTGTTCACATTTAACATCTCTGAAATCAGAATGAGCCTTAAAGTCAACAGTGTCTTAATGTTATAATTTGTAACATTTTTTCTCTCACACTGACACACAAAATAATGGCACATCACTTAGACTCAACGCACCAAAGATACGCCAGCTCTCCGTACACACATAGTTCACAGACGTGGAAACCGAGACCTGAAAGGTCACACGAGCTGAGAGACAACTCTAAAATACTTAAAGAAGGGAAGTCCTTTACTTTAATACGAAAATCTCCTCGTAAAGAAAGTCATGTTAGCAAAGTCAGACAGTCACTAAATATCAGTGAAGTCCCCGGAAGGTCGATAACCACACTTTCCGGCTTTCTCCCCTCTCCCTTTGGGCTGGTGCCTGGCTGCTAGGGCTGCCACACAGTGAAGAGCAAGGTCAAGTGGTGAAGAGCAAGGTCAAGTGTGGGGCCAGAGAGGCAGAGCCCCGAGATCCCTCGACGGCTGACGTGGGCAGGTGGTGGCCCCCGTGCACTTTGCTTCTGCTTTCGTTTTTTTATTTTCTGTTGGTTTTTCTTTTCCTTCTGCTTTTTTTTTTTTCTTTTCCTTCTGCTTTCTTGATTTCTGGGTGCCACTTGCCCTGCCCTGGCCAAGCCTTCGGGGGTGTCCAGTTCTGCAGCCGGGGAGACAGTGATCGAGAGAGAACCTCACCTCCTCGCTCCTCGGACGGCGCTGAGGGGAAACACATGAGCGAGTACAGTGGGTCAGCGTGGCACTGAGCAGACTGGGAAGTCTTCCTGGTGGGTTGTCTTCTAGAATCTGAGAACCGCCGCCTCCGATCTATGTCTGCTTCCCAGATCGGAAGGAGAACCTGGGTGGGGAGAGAGAGGGGTCAGAGGGAACAGACAAACAAGGCAGGGGCACAGGACCCGCCGCTGAACCCCCGGAAGCAGGCCTTGGACTCAAACATGTACTCAGGGCTCATGATGAACAGGCTCCGACTGGGGGCTTTTCATCCAAAAGCTCATTTCACACTCAACAATTTGAGGAGGTGAGCACAACCAATATCCCCATGTTATGTTTATTTATTTATTTTAAAATATCTTTTTATTGATTTCAGAGAAGAAGGGAGAGGGAGACAACAGCAATAGAAACATCAATGATGAGAATCACTGATGGGCTGCCTCTGCACGTTCCCTATTAGGGATCGAGCCCGCAACCTGGGCATATGCCCTTGACTGGAATCGAACCCGGGACCCTTCAGTCCGCAGGCCAATGCTCTATCCACTGAGCCAAACCGGCTAGGTCATCCCCATTTTATAGATGAGCAAACCGAGGCTTTATGAGGTCAAGTCACAGGTCCGAGGTCACACAGAAAGTTGCGAGCCCAGGGCCCACTAACCACTGCACTATACTAACAGATGGACTCTGCCACCTTTTTTTTAATTTTAGGTGGTTTTATTGCAGAGGAAGCAATAGCTTCTCAATGCTACCTACAACTGTAAAACGGATCTTGGCAACAACAACAAAAAAAATAGAGATTAGCATGTGAATTCTTAGATAAGACATAAATCATACAAAGCTATCTGAATACCAAACTTTCAGTGTTTTCCTGCAAAGTTTGGAAAAGGAACAATGATGTCTGGGGTTGATCGGAAAGTACAATCTCGGCGCTATTTCCAGTTATGAGAACGAAGCAAAGATCGCCGGGGTTGGGGGTTGCAGCGGGGTGGGAGGCTGAGAAGTCAGGATGGGATCGAGGCTCTTGCTTCTGATCAAAGAAGAACTCCCTGAGTGCTGCTGGCAGCCCTGCCAGCAATGGCTGGTGTGAGCCCTGAGCTGGTTTGGATCCAGGCCCTAGTGCTCTGCCATCCTCCCCTCCTCCACCCCAGTGCCCTCTCTCAGGAAGTGACATCAATCCTGCCCAGTCATCCGAGCCAGGAACCTGGGAGTTGTTCTCAAGTCCTCCCCCCACCCCCATCTGCTACATCTTAGTCATCAGTCATCATGCCCCAAATATATCCCTAATCCCACCACGTTCATCTCCCCCCTCGCCACCCCCAGTCCAGACTTCAACAGCCTCCCTGTCGCCCCCTACAATCCACGCGTAGCAACCAAAGGTCCCTGTCACTATGTAGAGCTGTCTTCCCCAGCTTCAGCCCTCCCATGGCTCCCCATCGGCTCTATCCACCGAACAAAGAGAAAAATCCAAATACTGTGTGATTCCACTTAGATGAGGTGCCTAGGCTAGTTAAATTCATAGGATCAGAAAGTAGAATGGCCGGCCAGTGTGGCTCAGTGGTTGAGCATCGACCCAGGAACCAAGAGGTAGCCGGTTAATTCACGGTCAGGGCACATGCCCGGTTGGAGGCTCGAGCCCCAGTAGAGGCTGTGCAGGAGGCAGCCAATCAATGATGTTCCTCTCTCATTGATGTTTCTATTTCTCTATCCCTCTCCCGTCCTCTCTCTCTCTCTCAAAATCAATAAAAAGAAAAAGAAAGTAGAATGGTGGTTGCCAGGGGCTGGAAGAAGGATGAATTGAGACGTTAGTGTTTAATGAGCCCAGAATTTCAGGATGGGATGATGAAAAAATTCTGGGAATGGGTAATGGTGATGGTTGCACAACAATGTAAATGTACTCACTATGACTAAAGTGTACACGTACAGATAGTTAAATCATAAACTTTATGTTATGTATATTTTGTCATGATTGAAAAAAATTTAAATCACGTGGACTCAGTTCTTCGTCAAAGACAAAGGATCTTACCGTGTACTGGCTAAAGCCCCGATACCCGATATGGTGGCCACTAGCTACACGTCCCAAGAGCCCCTGACGCACGGCTGATCTTACTGAAATGTGCTGCAAGTGTAAAATATCCATCAGATTTCGAGGGCTCATATATATTTTTAAATTTCATTTGTTGATTTTAGAGAGAGGAAGGTGAGAGAGAGAGAAGCATCAATTGGTTGCCTCCCACAGGCACCCCGAGGAGTGTCAGGGATGCACCCAGGTACCTGCCCTTGACCAGGAATCGAACCTGAGCTCCTTTGGTCCTCAGGCTGACTCTCTAACCACTGAGAACACTGGCCAGGGCTGGAACGGAATTTTCTTATTGGCTACAGCACTACCACCGGGAGACTAGCACCTCCCCACCCGGGGCAGCCGGCCAGCCTCCCTTCGCCCCTTCGCCCCCACTCCGTCCGCCACTCATTCAGTGGCAGCAGCGGGCAGCAAGGTGACTCACAACTTCCTTATGATGGTCTTCTCCTCCTTGTCTCTGCTGGCGTTGCTGGCCCTGGCAACCATAGTGTCCTTTCCTCTTCTCCCTTCGGGGCCTTCTCTTGCTGGAATCAGGCCACTGGAGAAAGGGGGGCAGACAAATGGGGTGTTTTATTGCAGACCTCTTATTTGTGCAGTCCTGAAAGTGAAGAATCTTTTTTTTTTTAATATATTTTATTGATCTTTCACAGAGAGGAAGGGAGAGGGATAGAGAGTTAGAAACATCGATGAGAGAGAAACATCAATCAGCTGCCTCCTGCACACCCCCTACTGGGGATGTGCCCACAACCAAGGTACATGCCCTTGGCCGGAATCGAACCTGGGACCTTTCAGTCCACAGGCCAATGCTCTATCCACTGAGCCAAACCGGTTAGGGCTGAAAGTGAAGAATCTTAATCATTATTATAACATTAATAATTTCAGCACGGAAAGCTCTGGAGTCAGAAACTTTTCTCTCCACATGAGACTCTTCTCTCCACGTTTCCAATGCTGAAACCTCTTCTTTCCTTCTCTTGTCTGATTACATTGGCTACCAGTTCAAGCTTCTCCGCTTTGTAGGAGTATGACCATGTGTAAATTCTTTAACTTAGGCCTTGATTTCCTAAATGGTAAAATGAGGATAACAGAAGTGCCTACCTCCAAGGATTGAGGGATTAAGTGAGACAATAATACATGGCACTCATTCAACAAATATTTATTAAGCGACGTACTGTGCCATGGTGCAATGCACAGCAATGAACAAAACAGAAAATATCTTCTCTCATGCAAGTTACATTCCAGTGGGGAAGGAAATCGTCAGTAAAAAAATAAATAAAATAAAAAATATATATAGTAAGTCGGATGATGGTACAGAGCTAGATTGATAGTGACTGAGAAGCTATGGGGGTCAGGTGATCCCAGGAGGGACTTGATGGGCAGAAGTTGGAAGAAGACTGTTCTGCCAGCAGTCATGCTTCCTAGGATTCAGAGAAGGGCTGTCCGTATGCAAGATAATGAGGACAAACAAAGAGAAGCAAAGAGGAAAGAAAGAGGCACCGAGTCCCTGGTGCCCACCCCGAGGCCTTCGTTGCAGTTTTTTCTTTATTTCTGAGAGCAATTCCAGGATCCTTCCCAGCTACGTGGGCCAATCAATTGTGAGAAGAGACACCAGAGGGCTGTGCACGCGCTCTCTCTCTCTCTCTCTCTCTCTCTCTCTCTCTCTGAGGACACAGCCGGAAGGAAGTTGCCTAGGAGTCAGGAAATGTCAGCACCAACCATACTGGCACCTGGATCTGGGACTTGTAGCCTCCGGAACCGTGAGATAAGACACTTCTATTGCGGAAGCCCCCAGTCTAGGATATTTTGTTACGACAGCCTGAGCTGACTGAGACGCCCCTTTACATATGAACTTCGGAAAGCAGAACCCACCCTTCTCTCTCCGTTGCAAAGAGTAGATTCTTATTAGTTACTGTAATATTATTATATTTTTATTATAATATTAATATTTCATAAGAGGCATCATCTAAAAATTTCCCCTTTCCACTATCTATTGTTATTTGACGCCCTGAAACTTAGATTTACAACAGGGTGGCTTATGAGTCTCAGGATGGCTGTTCTGCTTAGGGTTGGCCTGGTGGCTCTCAAGCAGCTGCATGAATTGGTGGATGAGCTGGGGGGTGGGCACAGCTGGGGCTGTCGGCTGGGGCACTTTGGTTCTCCTTCATGTGACCTCTCCTTGTGACTGCCTTGACTTCTTCACAGCATGGCGGTCTCAAGGCAGCATTACAAGAGCATAAAACATGGAAGCCTGGAGGTCTCTTAGATCCTTAAGCCAAATGGCACGTTCCACTGACCAGAGCAAGTCCTGGGCCACCCTGATTCAAGGGGAGGGAAGTTTCTACCACTTGGTGAGAGGAGAGGAAAAGTCTCCTTGCAAAAAGCATGCGCGATGGGGACAACAGTTGTGGCCACCTATAGAAATAGCCTACCATAGCTGCCTTCAATCTAAAATGATCTTTAGGCCTGGCCAGCGTGGCTCAGTGGTTGAGCGTCATCCTACGGACTAGGAGGTCAGGGTTTGATTCCCGATCAGGGCACATGCCCTGGTTGTGAGCTCCATCCCCAGTGGGGGCATGCAGGACGCAACTGATCAATGATTCTCTCTCATTATTGATGTTTCTATCTCTGTCTCCCTCTCCCTTCCTCTCTGAAATCAATAAAAATATATTTTAAAAAATATAATGATCGTTAGTATGAGCTTAGGCCTCCAGATGCCACTGCTAAGAGAACACCTCAGTTGACAGGCTCGTTTCTCCAGGACAGAGAGCGCGAGAGACCAAGCCGACCCTGCTGTCTCGGCCTGCACCAGATGGGAAGGGCACACCTGCTGTTTGCTGGGAATTCAACACTGGAAACAAAGGGTGTTGCTTTATTCCCTCACAAGCTGCCAGTCTGGCGGCTCCTGGCTTTAACTACCTGTGTCTGAAATACTTATCAAATGAGACAAAGACAGGTCTTTCCATGAACATGGTTCCAACCTCGGCAGAAGGCAGACAATGAAACGTCTGTTGACAGAACTCAGCCCTTTTGGATTTGGCTTCCTAGAACGTTTTTGCTTTGCCACTGCTGTCTTCATGATGCTCGAGGAAAGAACGGAAAGAATAACATCACTCGGGGCTTTGTCTGGAATCAGGATCCGCCCTGCCTTCCAAACGTGCAGGGTCCAAAGGTGGCCTGACAGGAAACATGCAGGCTGTGAGCTCGGGCTGCCTGAGGACACGCCTCACTGTTGCCACCAGCAGCCGTGGGCTTCCAGCAGGTACTTGACTACACAGGCCTGCGGTGAGCACTGGATGAAATGATGCCTGGGACACACTCAGCCGAGCGCTGACCCGTGGCAAGCACTGCTAACCATGAGCGGGTTCTGCGTTTTTATTCGCTTGCTCTTACCCTCTTCTGCCTCTAAAGAAACCCACCTGTGTAACTCAGTGTTTCCGAGAGTCATGCAACCACACAGCCACCGCCCCCTTTTCAAGAAACACCAACATGAAAGACAACATTTTGGGGGACAGAGGCTCAGGTGGATATAGCAAAGTCCAACCCTGATAGGTCAACAATTTCCTTATTTCCTCTTTCCCTTGTCCTATAGCAGTAATGGCGAACCTTTTGAGCTCGGCGTGTCAGCATTTTGAAAAACCCTAACTTAACTCTGGTGCCGTGTCACATATAGAAATTTTTTGATATTTGGAACCATAGTAAAACAAAGACTTATATTTTTGATATTTATTTTATATATTTAATGAGTTCGCATGTCACCACTGACACGCGTGTCATAGGTTCGCCATCACTGTCCTATAGTCCCTCCGTTCACATATTATTGTGATCTTTTATAACTTTAGATTTTTAGATAATTTAAAACTTAGAGAAAAGTTGTAAGATTAGTAAAAAAAAGGCTTCCCAAATACTTTATCCCAGATCCCCCAATTATTTATGTTTATCCCATCTTACCTTTTTAAATCTTATTTTATCTTATCTTTCCATCCAACCACCCACCGATCCACCTACCTACCCCACCCTTCATGCATCTACTTTCTTTCTGAACCACTTGAGAGTAAGTTGGAGACATCTTACTTCTTTATTCCTAAAGAATTCAGTGTAGCCCTGACCGGTTTGGCTCAGTGGATAGAGCGTCGGCCTGCGGACTGAAGGGTCCCAGGTTTGATTCCAGTCAAGGGCATGTTTCTTGGTTGCAGGCACATCCCCAGCAGGGGGTGTGCGGGAGGGAGCTGATTGATGTTTCTCTCTCATCGATGTTTCTAAATTCTCTATCCCTCTCCCTTCCTCTCTGTAAAAAAATCAATAAAATACGTTTAAAAGAAAAAAAGTAATTCAGTGTATACTTCCAAAGGGCAATGATATCCTCTCATAACCAAATAGTTCAGTTATCAAAATCACCTCATTGATCCTTTAAATGGATCTTGTTATTCCCTCGATTAAACCTTCCCTGCTTACAATAAAGTCAGAGCTCTTGCCTGTGGTGGACAAGGCACCACTCGCCAGTCTCTTCCAGACCACCCTCCCCTGCGTTTCAGGTTCCCCTCTGCTGGGTCTCTTTAACTGGACATGCTGGTTCCCACTTCTTGTCTTTGAACTTCTCTGAACTTCTTGCTCCATTCTGGTCCTACCGAATCTATACATGGTTGTCTGCTTCCTGTCCTTCACCTGAGAGGGGTTGTCCCTAACTACTCAATTTGAAACAAGTTCCTCCCTGCCCTGCCTGTGTGACACTGTGGTTGAGTATTGACCTATGAACCAGGAGGCCACGGTTCTCTTCCAGGTCAGGGCACACATGCCTGGGTTGTGGGCTTGAACCCCAGTGTGGGACATGCAGGAGGCAGCCAGTCAATGATTCTCTCTCATCATTAATGTTTCTATCTCTCTCCCTCTTCCTTCCTCTCAAATCAATAAAAAAATATTTTAAAAATAATAAACACATAAATAAATACATAAATAAATAAATAAAACAAGTCCCTCCCCGCAAACTCCCTTAGCACTTGGGTCTCGGTCACACCCCCTGCTTTTATCTTCTTTAGAGCACTGATACCATGACCCTGAGTGCTTACTTCAGACTTCGTTGCTGCCTACCTGTCTCCCTAGATGAGCATGCACTTACTCCGTCTGGGTCACGGCTACACCCCCACCGCCGGGCATCATGGGGCTCGGATAAGTTGGTTGAATGGACATGGGAGCCAATACGGGATGTATAAAGGCGCCCTCGCGGGCGGCAGAGCCCACCTCTTGTAGCACTGCAGCTCCTCCTGCGCCAGCAGCAGCTGCGCCTTGAGCTTGTTGCGCTCCTGCAGCACGTCCCTCAGCTCCTGCAGAGTGAAGCGCGGCCGGTTGGGGTCGGTCAGGTCAACCACCATCTTGCCTGGTCCCAGGCTTCCCTGGAAGAAAAGATGTCACTGATGCAGTTTCCCTCAAGAGGATGAGCTGTCCACCCCAGAAAGCAATGTTCTCTGGTTTGGTTACTCCCGGGGCCCTAACGAGAGGAGGTGTTGCCTGTTGGGAGTGTTTGGCTGGCAGTAAAGAAGCGAAAGCACCCTTCTCCAAGAAAAGTGCCAGGGCTCCTTTGGCTCAGTGGATAGAGCATCGGCCCGTGGACTGAAGGGTCTCGGGTTTGATTCCGGTCAAAGGCATGTCCCTTGGTTGCAGGCTTGCACCCGGCCCAGGTCAGGGCACATATGGGAGGCAACCAATCTCACATCCATGTTTCTCTCTCTCTCTCTCTCTCAGCATGTCATCCGGTGAGGATTTAAAAAACAGGAAGAAAATTGTGACACATGGATGAACCTTAAAGACATTATGCTAAGTGAAAGAAGCCAGTCACAAAAGAACAAATATTATATGAGTCTACTTACAGGAAGTACCTAAAATAGGCAAATTCATAGATGTAGAAAGTAGAACAGTAGCTACCAGAAGCTGGGGGGAGGGAGAAATGGGGAGTTGTTGTTTCATGAGCACAGTTTCAGTTTTGCAAGATGAAGAGATCTGGAGAGGATGGTGGTGATGGTTGCACAACCATGTGAATGCACTTAATGCTACTGATTTTTAAAAGGGTTAAAGCGGTGAATTTTATGTGTACACGATCACAATTAAAATAATAATTTAGAAAAGTAAATGAAAAAATAAGGCCTATTTGTATGAACTGTTTAATGGAACTAAACATTCATTCTCTCTGCCTTCTCCCCACCCCCTGTTCTGAAGTCTGTGGTTTGGGAGGAAAATGTGCCATCTCATCTGCTGGCTGATGAAGCCTGTCCGCTGTGCCCCTATGGGAAGTCACACTGTTCACAGTCCCTGGTGGGGCCTCCTCCATGTCCTTGTGCCTGGAGTTGAAGGTGATGGGAAGAGGGCACAGGGCATGAGCTGTGATGCTGGGTGAGTCACTGAACTGCTCTGGAGTCTCAAAAGCCAGGCTGCTCATCATGATATTCAACCACCTCCTATGAGGATACAAAAGTAGAGCCTTGCCCTAGCCCAGTGGTTGGCAAACTGCGGCTCGCAAGCCACATGCAGCTCTTTGGCCCCTTGAGTGTGGCTCTTCCACAAAATACCGACTTCTGCGCATGGGCCACGAAGTTTCAAACGCACTGTACGTGCACGCCCGCACATGGTATTTTGTGGAAGAGCCACACTCAAGGGGCCAAAGAGCTGCATGTGGCTTGCGAGCCACAGTTTGCCGACCACTGGCTAGTCAGTGATGGCGAACCTTTTGAGCTCGGCGTGTCAGCATTTTAAAAAACCCTAACTTAACTCTGGTGCCGTGTCACATATAGAAATTTTTTGATATTTGCAACCATAGTAAAACAAAGAAATATTTTTGATATTTATTTTGGTTGCAGGCTCCTCCCCACCCAGGCCCTGTTCGGAGCTCGTGCAGGAAGCAACCAATCGATGTGCTTCTCTCACATCGATGTTTCTCTTTGTCTTTTCCTCTCTCTTCTACTCTCCCTAAAAATCAATGGAAAAATATCTTCAAGTGAGGATTAACAAAAACAAATACATATATATATAT
>NW_005367694.1:1339581-1341745 GCF_000412655.1 Myotis brandtii
AGTAGAGCCTTATCTGCAAATATCATTGCCCCCGTGACTAAGGAGTAGGTGAAATTCGAGTGTAGCAGGGGAGCTACCAGAAACCTTCACTCTTCCCTGGGAATTTCAGCGACCCTGGCCGTTGGGCTGCCAGGGCTCGCTCCTCAGTCTGTGATCCTGGATCCGAGTTCTGGAGGAATGTGCGTCTTACCCCTCCCGCTAGCTGTGAGCCGCCAGAACGCAGGGCCCCTGTCTGATTTACTTCCATGGCCCCAGAGCCCACACAGTGCAGTCACTCAACAAATGTTGGTACAGCATAAGGTCCGAGGACCATCTTAGTATGGTGTGCTTAAAACCAGCATCTCTGAGCTCAAACCCTGCCTCCACCTCCTACTTGCTCTAAGTCCTTAATAAATTATTTGCCTGTTCTATGCCTCCATTTCTGTAAAATGGGTATAATATAGTATAAAGACTAACAAAGAGTTAGGGCAGATCTTATTTTTAAAACTGTGGCTGAAGACTCTGTACTGAGTATGATATTAATTTAGTGAGTTGCAACAAGAATTTAAAAACTCATAAAGTAGGAAATATGACCGTGCATCATGTTGCTTCTTGAAATGTAATCCTGTAAAATGGAGGTATAACATACATACAGTAAAACATACTACTCTTGAGTTTATGGCTTGATGATCTTTGCCATATGCATATACCCACATAACCACAGTGCATTTCCTTCCTGCTTCCTCTCGCTGTCCCCTCCCTGGTGTTAGGTTAGCACCAATCTGTCTTCTATAAGTAAAGATTATTCTTCCTGTTCTTGAATCTCACATATGGTAGGCTGTCTTTTGTGCTTGGTTCCTGTTTCTCAATGGAACACCTGTGAGAGTCATCCACACAGTTGTGCGTATCAGCACTCTGTTCTTTTTCAGAGCTGTGTAGTATTCCATTGCATGGATATACCACCCTTTAAAAACCCACCCACTCCTCTGGTGCATCTGGATTCTTTCCAGTTTGGCACAAGTACGAATAAAGCTACTCTGAATATTCTCACACCGGTCTTTTTTGTGGTCATAAACACTAATTTCTCTTTAGTCAAATTTTACATCTTAATCTAGGTCAAAGACAAAGTGTGATGTCTGGACCAATAGCATCAGCATTATCTGGAAGCTCATTTGAGATGCATATTCTCAGGTCCCAGTCCTGACCTATTGAATCAGAAACTCTGGGGCTGGGGCCCTACAGTCTGTGTTTTATTTATTAATTTTTTTTTTTTAATTTGCAGTCTGTGTTTTAAAGAACACCCAGGTGATGGTGATGACCGCTTAAGCGTGAGAACCAGTGCTCTAGGTCATGGTCAACAATGCTAGCGGCCACTGATTTAGAACTACGCAGGACAGGGCCCAGCACCTAGTAACTGCTCCATAAATGTTTACAATCGCAGTGTTTCCAATCTGAGGGCTGGATACTCGCAGTGCTCTGCTTGGAGGGGCTTGGATATTCAAGAGAGGAAAGGGTTAGACGGCAACCTATGACCCAGGAGATCACTATTCCTGGTCACGGCATAAGCCCGGGTTGTGTGGGGTGTGCCTGAGGCAGACAATCAATGATTCGCTCTCATCATTGATGTTTCTATCTCTCCCTCTCCCTCCCTCTCTAAAATCAATTTAAAAAGTATATTTTAAAAGAGAAAGAGAGAGGAAAGGGGCCTCCGTGCCAGCGGGCACTGCCCCACGCGCCCCTGCCTCCCGCACTCACCTCGGGGCTGGCCGCCGCGCCCTCTCTCCGCAGCCCCTCCACCTCCTTGCGGAGGCTGTCCCGCTCCATCCTCAGCTCCTCCGCCGCCAGGCTGCCCTCGCTCACCAGCGTCTCCAGCATCTCCAGCACGCGGACGATTTTGAACTGCAGCTGTGTCACCCGGGGGTCGCTGCCCAGCGCCATCAGCTCGCGGCCCACCACGTAGGAGATGTCATACACGTCCTCGGCGGTCAGCTGGAAGGGGCTCTTGCGCAGAGCCCCCTCGGGGCCAGCCTCGTCCTCCTCCTCCTCTTCCTCCTCTTCCTCCCGCAAAGGGGGCTCCTCCATCTCCATGGCCGCGCAGAGCCCCGCAGCCTCGGTAGCTGCTGTCTCCGAGTCTCCAAAGGTCCAACTTCCTCCGGACACAGAAAACTTTCCGCTGGGCCGTGGA
>NW_005367694.1:1341816-1347347 GCF_000412655.1 Myotis brandtii
TCGGGAGGCAGCGCGCGGCTCTCAGGCCCCGACGCCTGGTGCGCCCGCCGGGCTGAGGAGCAGGCAGAAGAGTGCCTCCAGGATGCGGTTTGGGGAACGAACGCCGACGGGAAGGAGGGCAGCCGGGAAGAGGAACGGAGGGGAGACGGGGTGAAAGTGATTGCTCCCCACCGGGGAGCCGCTGCAAACTCGGGGCGGAGCTGCGGCTCGGAGCCCCGCCCCTGGTGACTGCGGCTACGGACGCCGGGTTTCCACGGAGACGGGGGCGGAATTTCCGACGTCAGGCGGTGAGCGAGAGTAAAAAAAGCACCAACTTTTTCCTCTCTACACTCAAGCTTTCCAGCCTCAGAACTGGCATTGCACCTGGAGGGAGCTCTGGGTCTCCGTGACATTTCCTGAAGTCTGCGACCAGACAGGAAGCAGTCGTTGGGGGCCGCGCACAGGTGGGTGCAGGAGCCTGGGCTGCCAGAAGCTCCCAGGCCAGTGGTCGCCAGGGCCTGGGGCTTCTGACCCTCAGTGAAGCGGCGAATCCCTGCGCTGTGCGCTTTGCCGACTCCTGGGCTCCTCCACGTACCAGCCTCGTGGCCTTGGCCACGTTACTTAACTCCTCCGAGCCTCGGTTTCCTCCCCAGTGAACAGCAGTACCGAAGCGGAGGGGTTGCTGCGAGGAATATACCAGCTGAGATAATGAGATAATGCGTGTGACAAAAAGCACCCAGGAAGCGCCCCAAAACGTCAGCTGGTGTTCTCCTTCCTCTCCAGAAACAAACATGCAGCTCGTGTGCCAGACGGACACGTGGCACATGGGTTGGGGTGGGCACGTTCTCCAGATACAGAGGGTGTTACTGCGCGGATCAGCAGTGGGGAGTGCAAAATGAATTACTTCTGTTTTGCTGAGAGGTTTGTAACAGAGGGAGAAAGCTCTGCAACCGAGTTTGCCTTTCCCCGGAATATACTGCCAGCTTTCTTCGTAAGCAAGCAAAATAGACACTATTTTCAAAGGGCATGATGTTCTGATGATCAAAGGGAGGATCCTAGGCAAGGGCTCAGATGTTACAATGCTCAGTGATTAAATACCGAGATACAATATAAATAAAAATGGTATAGCCACACAATGGAATAGTGTTCAGCCATAAAAGCAATGAAGGAATAGGGAGCCCAGAAATAAAACCTAACATATACAGTCAAATGGTTTTCAACAAAGGTGCCAAGGCCATTCACTGGGGAAAGGACAGTGTTTTCAACAAATGGTGTTGGGAAAATCAGATACCCACATGCAAAAGTATGAAGTTGGAGCCATACCTTACACCAGTGATGGCGAACCTTTTGAGCTTGACGTGTCAGCATTTTGAAAAACCCTAACTTAACTCTGGTGCCGTGTCACATATAGAAATTTTTTGATATTTGCAACCATAGTAAAACAAAGACTTATATTTTTGATATTTATTTTATATATTTAAATGCCATTTAACAAAGAAAAATCAGCCAAAAAAATGAGTTCGCGTCACCTCTGACACACGTGTCATAGGTTCGCCATCACTGCCTTACACCATACACAAAAATTAACTCAACGTGGATCAAAGACCTAAGCCTAAAAAACTCTTAGAAGAAAACATGACATAAAGCTTATGTCATTAGACTTGGCAATTTCTTCAAAAGCACAGGCAACAAAAGGAAGATACATTGGGTTACACCAACATTTAGAACTTGTGCATCCAAGAACACAATTAACAGACTGAAAAGGCAATCTACAGAAGGGGAAATAGTTGCAAATCATATCTGATAAAGGGTTAATATCCAGAATATATGTAGAATGCCTACAATGCATCATCAACAACGAAAAAACCCAAGTAATGGGCAAAGTAAAAATCAAGGCAAAATCCTTAGCAAGATATAGCAAACAGAATTTGACACAACTTAAGAAGTGTTATATACTACTAGAGGCCCGATGCATGAAATTCATGCAAGAGTAGGCCTTCCTTCCCCCGGCTGCCGGCACCAGCTTCCCTCTGGCACCCGGGATGTGGGCTTCCCTTGAAGCCCCAGCTTCCTCAGGAAGGTTGTCCGGAAGGACATCCAGTCTAATTAGCATATTACGCTTTTATTATTATAGATTACCAAGAGGAGTTTATTCCAGGGATGCAAAACTAGTTTAAAAAAATCAGACTAGCCTTGGCCAGATAGCTCAGTTGGTTAGAGTATCCTCCGATAGGCCAAGGTTGCAGGGGTGATCCCTGCTCAGGGCACATACAGGAATCAACCAATGAATTCACAAAATACGTGGAACAACAAGTGGATGTCAAGGCACATACCCTGGTTGTGGGTTCAATCCCCAGCGTGGCGCCTGTAGGATGCAACTTGCTCTCAAAATCAATTTGAAAAAAATGATAAATTTTATCTCATGTGCTCTTGGCCAAAATTTTTTTAAAAATACTTATTTTTATTGAGTTCAGAGAGGAAGAGAGAGGGAGAGAAACATCAATGATGAGAGAGAATCATTGATCGGCTGCCTCCTGCATGCCCCGAAAACGGATTGAGCCACATCCCGGGAATCCAACTGACTTACTTCCTGGTTCATAGGTCAACACTCAACCACTGAGCCACATCAGCCAGGCTCAGCTCCACAACGTTTTACCTGTGTATATACTTGTTTGACCTCCACTGAGATCAAGATATAGCATATTTTCAGCACTCCAGAGAGCTCTCTTAAAATTTTGGTCAATAACTGCTCAGCTGGTGTGGTTCAGTGGTTGAGCATCGACCTATGAACCAGGTCACCATTCCATTCCCAGACATACCCAGGCTGCAGACTCAAATGCCAGTAGGGGGCATGTAGGAGGCAACCGATCAATGATTCTCATTCTCTCTTATCATTGATGTTTCTATCTCTCTCCCTCTCCCTTCTTCTCTGAAATCAATAAAAATATATTTTTAAAAAAACATTGTGGAGCTGTACACAATATTTGTACATTTCCTTTAGGTAACGCATACCTAGATAAAGTGCTGGGGCTGGGGTGGGGAGGGAAGGAATGAAGCAGACACTCACTACAATGTGGATGATCTCTGGCAACACTTTGCTAAGTGAAAAAAGCCAGTCACAAAAGATCACGAATTGTAAGATTCTATTTACATGAAATGTGCAGAACAGCAAATCTATTCTGTAGAGCCAGACAGTCGTTGTCTAGAGCTGGGGAAGAATGGACGGCAAGTGTCTGCGAATGTGGACAAGGTTTCTTTTTGGGGTGATGAAAATGTTCTAAAGTTAGATGTGGTGATGGTTGCACAATTCTGTGAATACACCAAAAACCACCGAATTGCGCACTTTAAGTGGGTTAATTTTATGATTTGTGAATTATGTTCCAATGCTGTTAAGTGGAAGTAGCCTTCCTAGAGCAACACTGTCAGAAAGAATTTAATGTTGTTGAGTTTCTTCTTTTTACCTCCGGTATCCCCAGCCACCACTGCTGGCGTCAATCTCTTCCACACCATTGTGGTTGTCAAAAGTCTGCTTGAAATTTCCCTAGAAATTCACCCTCTAAGGCACTGTATCTTCTTTTCTTTGTGCTTTATACACTTTGCTACACAGTGAAACCTAGTGACTCATGCCTTTAAAATGTCAAGAGGTCTTCCATTGAGTAGCTATGCTTTTTTTAAAAAAATATATTTTATTGATTTTTTACAGAGAGGAAGGGAGAGGGATAGAGAGTTAGAAACATCGATGAGAGAGAAACATCAATCAGTTGCCTCCTGCACACCTCCTACTGGGGATATGCCTGCAACCAAGGTACATGCCCTTGACTGGAATCGAACCTGGGACCCTTGAGTCCGCCGGCCAACGCTCCATCCACTGAGCCAAACTGGTTAGGGCGAGTAGCTATGCTTTTGATATAAACAAGCATCTTTTGTTCATATATTTACTAAACATTTACTGTTCAAAGTCTGTAGTGTCTTAGTCAACAGGGCTATTGAGTTCAAGTAGTCTTTTTTTTTTTTTAATCTTAAAAAGAGGAAGGGAGAGAGAAAAAGAAAAACATCGATTTATTGTTCCACTTATTTATACATTCATTTATTGATTCTTGTAGGTGCCCTGACCGGGGATCGAACCCACAGCCTTGGCGTATTGGAATGATGCTCTAACCAACTGAGCAACCCGGCCAGGAATTCAGGTAATCTTGACTTGGACCTCACAAATTCCTACTTGCTGGTACATAAGTTGGATCAAATTCCTTAATCTCTCCAAATTCCCATTCCCTCACTGTAAACTGGGGGGGAAAGTAGTCCCCAAGACTGTTGTAGGATTGGATGAGATAAGGCATAGAAAGTGCCTAGTCCAGTGTCTAGCACATCATAAGAACCAATGGATGTTGCTTATTATTACAAAGTGTTAATGACTCTTAGATTCCTCCTACAATTAATTGCACAATCTGTTGGCAGGTAATCATGACCCTTCTTTCTCCGTTGAGAAATTATGAAAACAATTACAGGTTATTGTAGAGGTTCTTAAAAGTGTGCTCCATTCATTCACAATAGCCAAAAGGTGGAAATCACCCAAATGTCCACCCGAGGAAGAATGGATAAATAAAAAGGCTCCAGACCAGCCACGGAGGCATCACCTGGAAACTTTTTAGAAATGCAAATCCTTGACCCACTGAATCAGAAACATTGGGGGTGGGCCCCAGCGATCTGTGTTTTGACAAGCCCTCTAGGGAATTCTGATGCACGCTCAAGTTTGAAAAGCAATGAGTGGTAGCACAGTGTTCAAAAGGGTGGGTTCTAGACCAGACCACAAGTGCTCAAACCTTGACTGGCTCAGCCACTCGCAAGCTGTGTTATATTAGACGAGTAAATTAGGCCTCTCTCTACTCCAAGCTGTTTTCCCAGCTGTAAAATGGGGCTGAGGACAGAACAGACTTCCTAAGATTGTTGTGAAGGGCTTTACAACAGCATCTGCCACATAGTAAGGGCTCAGTAGACGGTCGCTATTATAAACTACTTTTTCGCTAAAATGAGAAATATAAGAAATTGCCCAAGTTCATATCATTACATGGGAACAATATATGGAAAGTTGGATCAGTAACACACATAGAATGTCTACAAAAAGTTTTTTTAAAAGTCTCAATGGGCCCTAGTTGGTTTGGCTCAGTGGATAGAGCGTCAGCCTTCGGACTGAAGGGTCCCAGATTCAATTCTGGTCAAGAGCACATGCCTGGGTTGCAGGCTTGATCCCCAGTAGGGAGCATGCAGTAGGCAGCTGATCAATGATTCTCTCTTATCATTGATGTTTCTATCTCTCTCTCCCTCTCCCTTCATCTCTGAAATCAATAAAAATATATTTTATAAAATAAAAATAAAAAGTCCCAATGAACCCTGCCTGTGTGGCTCAGTGTTTGAATGCTGACCTATGAACCAGGAGGTCACGGTTGGATTCCTGGTCAGGGCACATGCCCGGGTTTTGGCTGCATCCCCAATGTGGGGTGTGCAGGAGGCAGCCATTATCATTGGTGTTTCTATCTCTCTCTTCCTCTCTGAAA
>NW_005367694.1:1347398-1358237 GCF_000412655.1 Myotis brandtii
GATACGTCATGTAACAAGGTTTTAAAAATAATTTCAAAACCAACTCTTCCCCAGAGATTTAAGACAGGCATGCAACCATAGGCAGCTTTTTTTTTTTTTCTTTTTGTAGAAACCAAAGTGACTATACAAGCAAGTACAACGTTAGGTCATACCTTACTCATGGTTAAACTAAGGAAAAAGTGAACTGGGAACCAAAAAGAAGTGGGTGAGTCACACTTAATAAAAATGGAACCGTGAATGTTTGGGGACTAAGTTAGCCCATCAATAGGAAAGTTCCACTTGCTGCTAACTGGTGGTCCTATTTTGGTACAGCAAGCACAATAAGTCTGATGCCCTTCTGTGGCACCATTTATTTCCTGAATGGCCCATTCACTCAATATGGCCTCCTTCCTGTTCTCTAAATTATTTTCTGGTCTTGTTACCCTTCAAACCCGCAGGGACACACAAGGATTTTAGAGATGTTCCAAGTTTGGGTTAAATGCATGCAATCCTGGGTCAGTGACTTCATGTCTTAGAGTGAAAGGTCTTTAGAAAAGAATCTGGTTGCAGGAAGGGTGGTGCCCAGGGCACTTTTTTTGAGTTCCTGTTTGCATAAGAGCACACTCAAAAAACACACACAACTTAGGTGATGCCCCAGCCGGTTTGGCTCAGTGGATAGAGCGTCGGCCTGCGAACTGAAGGGTCCCGGGTTCAATTCTGGTCAAGGGCACATGTCTGTGTTGCCTGCTGGATCCCCAGCTGGGGGTGTGCAGGAGGCAGCTGATCAATGATTCTCTCACCATGGATGTTTCTATCTCTCTCTCCCTCTCCCTTCCTCTCTGGGATCAATAAAAATATATTCTGAAAAAAGCTGTGGTACATTCATACAATGGAATACTATGCAGCTGTAAAAAAGGATCTCTTACCCTTTGAGACAGCATGGAGGGACGGAGAATATTATGGTAAGCGAAATATATCAGTCAGAGAAAGACAAATACCATACCATCTCACTAATATGTGGAATCTAATGAACAAAAGAAACTGATGAACAAAATAGATTCAGAGGCATAGGAGCATGGAACAGACTGTCAAATCTCAGAGGGAAGGGGTGTGGGGTGGGAAGAGATTAATCAATGAACTTACATACATATATTTAGAACCCATAGACACAGACAATAGTGCCGTTAAGGTCTGGGGGGCGGTGTTGGGTTGGCTGGGGTCAATGGAGAGGAAAGGGACACCTGTGATACTTTCAATGATAAAAACACATTTAAAAAAAAGGACCCCTAGCCGGTTTGGTTCAGTGGATAGAGCGTTGGCCTGCGAACTGAAGGGTCCCAGGTTCGATTCCCATCAGGGGCACATGCCCCGGTTGTGGTCTCATCCCCAGTGGGGGACTTGCAGGAGGCAGCCGAACCACGATTCTCTCTCATCACTGATGTTTCTGTCTCTCTCTCCCTCTTCCTCTCTGAAATCAATAAAAATATATTTTAAAAAATAAAATAAAATAAAAAGACGAGTAATATGGAACTCCTAGAGAAATCTCTGGTAGAGTAGGCCATGTTGCCCTCCAGACCTTCTGCTTGGTTTATACGGTATTTTGTTATATAATTTTGTATATAATTTTTATTTGGAACAGAGTGTCTCCAAAAATGTATACACACTTCAACAGCTGATGGCTGGATTTTGAAAGTGAAATCTACTTTAATAAACACGGCCTTTATAGTCACTCAAAGCGTGCGTATACATTTTGGGGGGACACCCTAAGGATGTGGCCGTCATGGGGATGCCGTTCAGGTGACCCTTCGAGAGGCCAATAAGCATAAGAAAAGATGCTCCAAATCCTGGGAGAAACGCAAATCAAACCTCCAAGGCGATGCCCCCTTGCGCCCATCGGGAAACCTCACGGTAACAAATTCCCACGCGACTCTCCGGTTTGGCTTGTGTGAAACGGGAACTTATCACATTTAGGGGTTAGGGAAACGCTGGGGAAACGTACCAAATTTCACTCGAACCAGCACAGGCATTTCCCGAAGAAGCCATAATATAAAGTTGAAACCATATTTACTGGTCAAAGGGAGTCTAAAAATAAACTCGTCTGGCGCTGACGGAGCTCTAAGCGGCGTGTAGAAAGCCCGCGGCTCTCACACGCATACCTGCAGATTCGATAGTCTTCAACTCAACGGTGCAACTGAACAGGTCTTGTCTTCGTGGGAAAAAATATTATAAATTTCATTCTGCTCGTAAATAATACCCCTTCGATGCTCAACACAAGGGATTACATTTTTTTTCCTAACAAAAGCAAAAGCGGAAACGGCGCCCGTGACGAATCTGCTGTTGCCAATGTAAAGGCCCGGTCGGAGGCGGCACCAAGAATCTTCCATCCTTAGGAACCCGGCGCCGGTGTCCGCGGGAGAGGGAGCCCGAGCCTGGGTGAGGTGAGTGGGAGCGGCGCGGCGGGAGCGACGCCCACCTGGCGGGAAGGACTTAGTTAATTCCGCCTGGACGGCCTGTCCGCGCGCGTGTGGGCCGCCATGTTGGAACCTGGCAAAGGGGGAGATCTTTCGGGGTTGTGTTTAGAGGAGCTGGGGCGATAGCTGGGTTGGAAAGACTGGCCTTTCCTCTCTACGTCCACCCGGAAGGTGAGGGGCCGACGGCCAAGGCGGAGGCGCTTCGGGGTTTGAGGGGTACAGGCCTTTCCAGGGACACTTCCGCCTTAGCGTCTGCGTGCC
The DNA here is from genome assembly GCF_000412655.1 of Myotis brandtii. Classification (NCBI taxonomy): domain Eukaryota; kingdom Metazoa; phylum Chordata; class Mammalia; order Chiroptera; family Vespertilionidae; genus Myotis; species Myotis brandtii. Next base: position 1,350,110 of record NW_005367694.1, read on the forward strand.
ACTGCGCATGCTCGGCGCCATTGCGCATGCTCGGAAGGACTGGGCATGCTTGGAAGGACTGCGGGTCCCGCCTTAAGCCCACCTGGGTGGAAAGCGCGGGAATGTCGTGCTTTTATTTTATTTTATTTTTTAAGTTTTATAGTTTTCTGTTTTACATTAAATCTATTTTATTTTTTTTAATATATTTTATTGATTTTTTACAGAGAGGAAGGGAGAGGGATAGAGAGTTAGAAACATCCATGAGAGAGAAACATCGATCAGCTGCCTCCTGCACGCCCCCTACTGGGGATGTGCCCGCAACCAAGGCACATGCCTTGACCGGAATCGAACCTGGGACTCTTCAGTCCACAGGCCGTCGCTCTAACCACTGAGCCAAGCTGGTCAGGGCAGGAATGTAGTGCTTTTAGACTCAGGACAGAAGTGCTTTGATTGCTTAATAATAACTTTATTTGCATAATAATTTATAATTGTAAAGCAGTTTCAGAGATACTTATCTAACCTTTGCCGGTGAAGTGACGTTTAGCTACATTTTATGGATGATTTACGTTTTGCCCAACATAGGATGGGGTCTTAAACCTGGGTGTTCCTGATTCCCAGTCTCATGCTCTTTTTTCACGTTCCAGGCTTTTCTCTCTAATGGTTAACTGCCCCACCCACCTCCACAGGACACCATTCATCTCTCACGTCCCATCCCCATTTGTGAAATAATGACGAATCCAGAACTCCTGAGGGTCCTAAGACCGAGATGAAGTGAGACAGACCTTAGACTGAAAAGCGTTTAGTCTGGGTTGGGGACAAAAAAAGTGATGAGTCTGACAGAGAAGCTAGATGAGCTGTGGGAGAGGCACATTTTGCTTCAAGGGGTGGAGGCTGGGAGCGGGACTTGGAAAGGCCAGTAGAATGTCCGCAGTGGAGATGTGGGAGGCAGAAAGGAAGAGAATATTCCCAGCAGAGGAAATTGCATCGAGAGAGGCATGGGGCTGGGGAACTCGGGCACATTCAAGGCACGAGGCGCAATCCCGGATAGAATAGGTTTTGCAGTGGAATATGGTGATAGGCTACCCGAGGGTCAGAGGGCTTGAGTCTGTTGAGTTCGGATTTTCTTCTGAGGGTGTTTGGCTTTTTATTGGGGGGAAATTCCACAGTGTACCTGCCAAACAATCACTCTTCCTACATAATCCATGAACTGAAGAAGAAGAAAAGCAAAAAGATTCTGGAGGGAAATGTGAGAAGGGGGGGACATTATAGGTATCATCTTAGCTAGTATGATGGGAAGGTGCTGTTAGCCAAGAGCCCTGGGTTTTAAGCAGCATATTTCAGCATTGGCTCTGAAGACTTACAGAGGTGGGCACATGGTTATCAGCAGCGTCTGAAACGTTGGCAAGCACTATATTATTCCAGCAGGTTCACATGAATCAATGATCGGGTGTCAGACTTGCATTTCCCCACCTGCTTTCGAAAACAACAGTCATATATTGGGGTGAATGACAATTGCAGTGTGCTTGCTGGACTAAAATGATCATTGCAGCCACTTGTGCTCCAAGGCATAAGCAGGTTATCAGCTAGGAAGCTGGGAAGAAATCTCCTATTCCTTTGAACCGAAGAGCCCACTGCTGGGTGACTGCTGTTTTAGCTTTGCTATCTGTGCACTGACAGATGCGAAATGCTGCATTCCAAGCACCATTTTCCCTTGTAGTTTGGCTTTTGAAAAAGCCCTTATCTTGTAGTGACGCAGATGAGTGATGTAAATGTCTAGAATTTGCTTCAGAATCATCGGGGAGTGGTGATGTGAGTGGAAGCATAGAGCAAACAAGACCGGCCCCATGTTGGTCATAGTAGCAGCCAGGCAAGGAATTTGTGGAAAATTATGCCATGCTCTACATTGGTATATTTGGAATTCTTGGTAGTAGAGTTAAAAAAAATTTTTTTAGATGTTTCTTACTGATTTTAGAGAGAGAAGAAGAGAGAGGGAGAAACATCAGGTGAGAGAGAAACATCTAGCAGCTGCCTCCTGCACACCCCTGACAGGTAAATTGAACCAGTGACCTCTCAGTGCATGTTCTGATGCTCAGCCAACTGAGCCACACTGGCCAGGGACTTGGTAGTAAAGTTTTTTAAAATGACATGTCTGTAGCGGTTCCCAGGGTGGTTTTCTTGACCATTTTAAAGTCTCTAAAAGGTGAGCCTGGCTTCTGAGCCTCGGTTTTGATTCATTCTCTACATTACAGTTAGTTCCTGGAGTTAGTAAGTTCCCTATGGTGGTTAAGCTGGAGGATAGATAATACATATCTCAAACTCAGGTGAGGTTGCCCTCTGCCTCCTCCTGGGAGGGGTGGTGGGGGGAGTGTAGGGGAGAGCATCTCGGAGCCCCACTGCCTGGCTCTGATGCGGTCGCCCCCACTTTCTAGCGGGGAGGCCTCAGCCTCTGGGAATCCACTCCCTTCCCTATTAAAGAAGGGGTGAATGATGGTGTCTGCTTCAGGGGGCTGTTGTAAGGATCAAACGAGTAGCGCACAGTGGGTGCTACATAAATGCTTGCTGTGGTCCTTCCTAGAACATGAACGATTGGATGCCCATCGCCAAGGAGTATGACCCCCTTAAAGCTGGCAGCATTGACGGCACGGATGAGGACCCCCACGACCGCGCCGTCTGGAGGGCAATGCTGGCGCAGTACACCCCCAACAAAGGCGTCACGGGGGACCCCCTCCTCACCCTGTTTGTGGCCAGACTAAACTTGCAGACCAAAGAGGAGAAGTTAAAGGAGGTGTTTTCCCGCTACGGGGACATCCGGCGGCTTCGGCTGGTGCGGGACCTGGTCACGGGCTTCTCCAAGGGCTATGCTTTCATCGAGTACAAGGAGGAGCGCTCCCTGCTCAGAGCCTACCGGGACGCTGACGGCCTGGTCATCGACCAGCATGAGATATTCGTGGACTACGAACTGGAAAGGACTCTCAAAGGGTGGATCCCTCGGCGGCTGGGAGGAGGCCTGGGGGGGAAAAAGGAATCTGGGCAGCTGAGATTTGGGGGGCGGGATCGGCCTTTCCGAAAACCCATTAATTTGCCCGTTATTAAAAGCGATCAGTATAGAGAGGGAAAAAGGGAGAAGAGGGAGCGATCCCGATCCCGAGAAAGACACTGGGAGTCCAGGACAAGGGAGCGGGACCATGACCGGGGCAGGGAGAAGAGGCGGCAGGAAAGAGAGCCGGCCAGGGCGTGGCCTGGAAATGACTGGGAGCGAGAGAGGGACTTCAGAGACGACAGGGCCAAGGGGAGGGAGAGGAGGGACAGAAGTAAGTAGAGGCTCAGCACCTCCGCCAGCAGAGCCCAAAAGAAGGTAGAACAGAAGTAAAAGCACAGAGAGGTCTGCATTGCCTTTATACAAAGGGTAACCAGTGCCAAATGAAGCTCCCTGATGATGCTCTGGCTCAGGTGGCCCAGTCAGTTGGGCGTCGTCCGTGCACTGAAAGGTGCTGGTTTGAATCCTGGTCAGGTCACATGTCCGGGGTGATCGATGTTTTGCTCTCACATCGATGTTTCTCTTTCTCCCTCCCTTTCTCTCTAAAAAATCAATTAAATATTTAAGAACAAACAAACTTACTGATGATAAGGCAGTTTGGGCAAGTTTCCTTTCTAATCTGAAACCCAGGTTCAAGCTGAACACACTGATGTCATGAATGTCTCTTCGTCTTAGAGTTCTGAGGGCACGTTATTTAATAAGCTTTGAGAAATAACTCTGTACCAAAGGGTGTGTGCAAGGAGCCACCAGTCTTTCGTTCAGCAATAGGGGATTGGTTTTGAGAATTTATTTTCTCCCATCTATTAGAAATGATCATTTGAGGGCCTGGCAAAAAGAGGTGATGGCCCAAAATCATTTGTATTGACCTGTGACTCCTGGGAACCCGGATCTGGTCAGAATATGTTGTAACTTTTCCATCCTTATGTCTATAATACAAGGAGTTGCTGAATTGAAATAAAAATGGGATAGAAAAGTGAATCTGAGGAAAATTTCCAGAGACTTAATACCACATCACTCCTTCCTGCCAAAACAACCCAGCAGCCCCTGACCCCTGGCCCTGTGTCCTTTTCACTGAATGTGGTAAAAGTCTCAGCAATGACAAGCAAAGATTCCCCACCCCCTCTAGTCAGTGGAAGAAGACCTGAGGGGTCATCACCCCCGCCCGGCCATACCTGAAGGTGTCGTCCAGGCAAGCCCTGGGGTCTCCACCGACAGTGAGGAGGTCTCCTAGGCTCTTGAGGAAGAAGAGCAGAGAGGTCAGAGGCCCGCGGGGGCACCCAGGCACAGGCCGTCGGCCAGAAATAGGGGCCAGGCCTATGGGCCACCCAGAAGCCACCTGGGGAGGCAGGAGAGACTGGAAAAGCCCTGCCCCTGCCTCCCTGTGCCCCTGAGGGCGGAGGCGCTGCATTGCCCTGTGCCTCTTCCTAACCAGCTCTGGGTCAGGAGGTTTGCCCAGGTGGAGACCCAAAAGAGGGCCAAGTGGGGTAGGGAGCGCCTCCTCTCTCACAGTGGACGTACCATTTCCCAGGGGCCTCGTCCAGACTCTCCCTGTCTTGCAATAACCAGGCTCTGAGGCTGGCACCCTCCCTCCAACCCCCCACCACAGGCAGAACACAGAGGGTGTTTAGGGCAGTGAAACTACTCTGTGTGGTACCTTATAGTGGGTACATACAATTAGACATTTGTCCAAACCCGTAGACTGTACAACCCCAAAAGTGAACCCTGATGTGCATTACAGACTTCGGGTGACAGTGATATGTAGGTTCATTGATTGTAACAAATGTCCCACTCTGCTGGGAGATGATAATGGGGAGGCGCTTGTAGGAGGCATATGGGAAATCTCTGTACCTTTCAAATTTGCTGTGAACTTAAAACTGCTCTAAAAAATGAAATCTTAAAACATATAATAGACAAAATATTTGAACAGATTCTTCACAAGACAAGATAGATGAATGGCCATACTGAGCAGATGAAAAGATGCTCAACATTGTGAGTCATCAGGGAAATACCTCAATTAAACCACCATGAGACACCGTTATGCATTCACTGGAATCACTAAATTAAAACGATTGCCAGTACCAAGTGCTGATAAGGATTTGGAATTCTCACACATTGCTAGTGGGAATGTCAAACAGTATAATCACTTTGAAAACGTTTTTTCTACAGCTAAACATACCTTCATTATTTTGTGTGTGTGTGTGTTTTAATCCTCACCCAAGGACATGCTTATAGAGAGGAAGGAAGGGCAGCGGGGGGCGGGGGGGGGGTGAGAGAGAGAGAACGTCGATCGGTTGCCTTTTGTATGTGCCCCAACCAGTGATTGAACCTGAAATCCAGGTATGTGCCCCGACTGGGAATCGAACCAGCAACCTTTCAGTGCACAGGACAGCAGTCAACTGCTGAGTCACTCTGGCCGGGCAGCCTTCATTATTAGACTCAGCAATTTATTTACCCACAAGAAATGAAAACATTGTCTACACAACAGCCTGTGCAGGAATGTTCACAGCAGTTTTATTCATGATGGCCAAGAATCAGAAACAGCTCAAATGTCCACCAGCAGGTAAATGGATAAGCAAATTGTGTCCTATCCATACAGTGGAATACTACTCAGAAACACAAAGGAATATATATTAATACATGCAACAACCTGCATGAATTTTTAAAACTTTATCGGGAGCAAAGCCAGGCACAAATGCATACATACAGCATGGATTTATGTCAAATTCAATATATAAGAGGCCAATCTGGGCTGTAGTGACAGAAAACAGGTCAGTGGTTGCTTGGGGCTGGGAAGGGGTGGGCTATTGATTGCAAAGGGAGATTTGGGGGTAATGTGAATGTTCTACCTTGATCGCAGTGTTTGGTGGTTTCGTGAGTGGATAAATCTGTCAAAACTCATCACATGTATACTTAATGTGGATACATTTTATTGTACACAAATTATACCTCAATAAAGTTGATTTTAATTTTATTTTTTATTGATTTTTAGAGAGAGAGAAACATCCATTTGTTGTTCCACTTATTTATGCATTCATTGGTTGATTCTTGTATGTGCCCTGACCGGGGATTGAACCCACAACTTTGGCCTATCAGGACGACACTCGAACCAACTGAGCTTCCAGCCAGAGACAATAAAGTTCATTTTAAAAAAATCAATTCTTCAGAAAATCCTTTTCTGACCATGCATGCCCCTCAAACTAGGTCAGCCCCACCTGCACCTCCACCCCCGGGGTGTGCACACCTTTCACAACCTGTATTTTTCTTCCACTGCATTTCCCTGAGTTTGTAGTTATGTTTTTATTGGTTTCCTGTTCGTTAACGGCCTCTAGGTGGGGAACACCAAGAGGCCCAGGATCCCATCTCTCTGGCTCACCACTGTTGCTAGGCACCTGGCACCATTCCTGCACACAGTAGGTGCTCATATAATAAGCACTCATTAAGTGAACAAACACAGGAGCTAGTAAATGGAGAGGAAGCAAAGGGACAAGCGGAAGCTCTGTCTGGGCTCCAGCCACCACTGTGGGGCTACAGCTCTGTGGACTGGATGACCTTGGGGCCCCTCCACGGGGGGCCCTGGCTCCGCTTGGGGAAGTTGAGTCTGTGCAATTCTTCGGAGATCTCCAGGAAGGTCTTGCCTTTGGTCTCAGGAAGGAAGAAGCCAGTGTAGATGGCCCCACAGACACAGACAACGAGGAAAGGCACATAGAGGAAGTAGGACAATCCCTCCTATAGGTTAAAAGAGACCCTGAGACCCAGTGTGGCTCTGTTCGGCCCCAGGACAGGTCTGCAAGAGGGACGTGTCTTTCTTTGCTTAGGTAAGCCCCATCCCCTTTAGTCTCAGTCTCCTCGGGTGGAGGCCTCCCACTGGGGTTTTCATGCGGACAGGGACCACACCTAAGGCAGCTCTCCCTGGGGGGAGGGGCAGGCCTACCATGATGAAGGGGAACCCCAGCCCAACCAGGAAGAGCATGATCCACATGAGCGCCCCGCAGACCATGTAGGCAGCAGGCCGGGCCATCTGGTCAAACAGCTCCGTGGCCAGGATCCCTGTCACTCCAGCTGAAAGGAGGGGAGGGACAGGGGCCTGCCAGCCAGGGAAAGTCCCCAGAGATGGCAGTGGGGGACCCCTTGGTGTTCTTCCGGAAGCTTCGGTGCAGGTGGGGGTGGGGCATGCAGGTGACATTGCATTCACATCCACCCGTCTCTCACCCAGGTGCCCATGTTCCTTCGGCAAGTCCCAAAGCCCAGAGCCCCTCGAGCCCACTCACCGGGGCCGATGCCAAAGCTGAGGATGAAGGCAAAGATGCAGGACATGGCCAGGTAGGGCATCCAGGGGAAGGAGCTCTGCAGCAGAGGGCCGGGGTGAGGTGGGGGTCAGCCGGCACCCCGCCGCCCTCCTCATCCCCGCCAGCTACCTGCAGGCACAGGGCCGCTGTGAAGATGCTCCCCCAGCAGGTCATCAGGCAGTACCCCCCAATCAGCAACACCCGCCGGCCTACCCTCTCAATGACCATACACTGCAAAGGAAAGGGGCCCTCAGCAACTGGCCTGGGACCCTGGGCCGTGGTCCCCTTGGTTTGGGGTGAGCAGGGGGGAGGGGCCTCATGAGGAAGCGGATGGTGGGGTAGGGAGCAGTTCATTGCTGCAGTTGATTAAGAAATTAATTTCCCACAGGCCACCCAACTTCATTGAGTTCCCTCATCTTAAAATCGCGGTTCGAGTGCCCAGCAAATAGTAGGTGCTCAATAAACGCTGGCGAACTCCCCGTATTTTAACAGAGTGACCTGGAGTGGGAAACGGCTTAAAGAAGAGGCCTGAAGCCCTCAGGGTGTCAGCACCCCAGATCCCCCCTCTTCCAGGGGCTGGGAGAGGCCAGCCCGGAGCCAGACTCACACTGATACACGCTGTGAGCAGCTCGCAGCACCCGGTCCCGATGATGGCATACTGGACCTTCTCCGGGGGCACTCCCGCCTCCCCGAACACGGAGGAAGCGTAGGCGTACATCTGGGGAGGCGGGCACAGGGCCGGCTCTGGGGCACGGGCTCCCTGCAGCCTCCCGCGGCTCCCAGGGGCCTGCAGCAGGCAGCCCGGAGGGAGGGGCAGGGGCGGGGC